>NC_056735.1:480528337-481128337 GCF_019279795.1 Protopterus annectens
CCTGTGCCAAAGCAACCCCAGGTTGTTCCCCTCAGGGAACCCCCGGAGGCTTACGAATCCTCTTCAGAGAGTCCCACTGGAGAGGAACCGCGTAAGCGCAAGTGTAAGAGGAGGCACTTGGACTCCCCTGAGTCCATTACTGATACGGACTTGGATGAAGGAGAGGGTTCCCCCAGATCATCTACCGAGGACATCTCGTTCGGAGACATTATGGAGATCCTCCGCCAAAGAGGAGGTTGGTCAGCCCCCAAACCCTCTGCGGATCAGTCCGTATTCCTGGAGACCTTTGGCGCGGGCCCATCTACTTCCTGGGTCTCCCCACCAGCTGACCCTTTGGTGGACCTCATCACCACTAGGGCATGGAAGGATCCTGACACCGTAGAGCCTATACCCAAAAGGCCAGACAAAATTCTTTCCCTGCCGTCGGACAGGCAGGCATGGTCCAAGGGAGCCCCGGTACATGCTTTGGTGGTTGCAGCAGCCACAAAGAGGGAACTGGAACAGGAGAGTTCCTCGGTTCGTCCACCAGACAAGGAGTCCAGGTCGATGGATCATTTCGGGAAGCACATGTACTCATCAGTGACATTTTCTCTCTGTGCGCTGAATTACTTGGCATATGTCATCCGACTGCAGCGAGACCTTATATTGGAACTGAGTCGCCCCCGAAGTCTCTTTTGCAGCAGGACAAGCAGTCCTTTACTGCGAAGATGACTACACTGAAATCAGTGACTAATACCTCTAGAGGGGGCCGCTAGAGCTGCTGGTACAGGCATTGCCTTGAGGCAACATGTCTGGATCAGGCTGTGTCAATCTGCAGACCTCTTTAAGGCATCTTTCATCAATGCCCCTTTGATGGATCATCCCTCTTTGGGAAGACTATACATGACACATTAACCCAGAATGAGAAGGATGGAATGACTTTGTCAGCCGTCAAAATCCACTTCTCTAACCCCCAAAAGGGGCAAAAGAAGATGTAGTTCCAGAAATCACAGTTTTTTCATGACACTCAGGAATATTCATCCCCCAGAGGCAGAGGGGGACAAGACCGATGCCGTCCCAGAGGCAGAGGGGGTTCCACAAACTTCGGGTCTAAGGAACTTTTTTCCGACAGCCCCACACAGCAACCCTGAGGGGTTGCCCAGCTGCTCTACTCTGGAGGCAGTCGGGGGAAGATTTTCCTTACATCCAGCGGCATGGGAGTCCATTACTGCAGACCGCTGGGTGTTAAACATCATATCCAGAGGATATTCTATCCCCTTCATTTAATGTCCCATAACTCCAACACACCTTCCAGATGTTCCACCCGCTCACAGGGAGGCTACAGCATTAGAGGTTTCGAAGCTGCTACAAAAATGAGCCATCGAGCCAGTCCCCCTAGATCAATCCGGATCAGGCATCTACTCCAGGTTCTTTTTAGTGCCAAAGAAGATGGGGGACCTCAGGCCCATTCTGGACCTGTCTATCCTCAACCTGTCGGTAGAGAAACAAAAATTCTGGATGGTCACTCTACAGTCCATTCTACCATTTCTGAGAGAATGCGACTGGATGTGCTCGTCAGATCTCCAGGACGCTTACTATCACATCAAGGTCCACAGGAGCTCCAGGAGGTTTCTGCGGTTCCGGCTAAGGGCCAGTCACTTTCAATTCAGAGCCCTACCCTTCGGTCTCACCACAGCCCCCAAGGTGTTCACCAAGGTTATGGCAGTCGTAGTGGCTCACCTGAGACTTCAGGGCATTCAGGTATTCCCCTACCTAGACAACTGGCTCTTCGCTGCATCCACCAAACGTCTCTTGTCTCAGGCCCTACACTACTTCCTCGGTCTGGCTCACAAGTTAGGCATCACGATCAACCTCAAAAAGTCCCACCTGACTCCGGTTCAGATCACAGACTTCATTGGGGCACGGTTGGATTCGATTCAGTCAAAGATTTTTCTCACCCCGGAAAGGACAGAAAATCTCAGACTCCATGTATCAGCAATCTTGGATCACTCTGTAGTCATGGCAGCCAATGTTCTCAGGGCCCTGGGTTCAATGGCAGCCTCAATCTCTATCCTCACTCTTGCATGTCTTCACATGAGAGTCCTTCAGTGGAATCTAGCAGTTCAATGGTCCTGGCTAGACCTCCCGATGAGTTTACACATCTGAATCAACCGGACATGCAGAAGATCACTCCAGTGGTGGCTTCAATCAGTGGACATTTTTGTGGGGCGCAGCTTTCTAGCCCATCTGGCTCAAGCCACGGTGACCACGGACACCTCCCAGCTCGGGTGGGGGTGGGCACTTCCTGGGAAGAATGGTCCAAGGCACGCGGTCCCTTCCAGAGTCCAAGCTACACATCCATGTCCTGGAGATGAGGGCAGAACTTTTAGCATTGAGAGCCTTCCACTCTGTCCTACCTCCGGGGATGGTAGCCATTCAATCAGACAACATGTCTGTAGTCTGGTATATAAACAAACAGGGAGGGACCCAATCCTACGCCCTTTGTTGTGAGGCCATGAGGGTTTGGGAGTGGGCCATATCCACCAGACGGTTTCTCATAGCAACGTATATCCTGGGACGCTCCAACATTCTAGCGGACAGTCTCAGCAGGGCAATCCTTCTGCCTTACGAGTGGTCTCAGAAACAATCAGTGGCAGAGAAAATCTTCCTTGTTTGGAGTCAACCTTGCTCGATCTCTTCACATCTCCTTCCAACATGAAGTGCAGCAACTTCTTCGCTCTGATCCCCCCTCTGGGGGATGTCGCCAGGGACGCTCTCATCCATGCTTGGCCTCCCGGGCTACTGTATGCTTATCCCCCGTTACCTCTTATTCCAAAGTTCCTTCAGAGAGCTTGCCGCTGCAGTGCAAAGTCATTCTCATAGCTCCCTTCTGGCCTCGCCAAGTGTGGTTTCCCTTCCTATGGTCTCACCTGTTGGCTCCTCCATGGACTCTAGATCCATGTCCGGATCTAATTTCTCACCCGTCGGGCATGCTCCTGCCCAACCTGGACAGTCTCAAGCTGACGGCGTGGCTGCTCCAGTTCCCATGATCATCAGGACTCCCGGACTTTCGTCCCCTGTTAAGAACATTCTGGTAGCTTCTCTTAAAGCATCCACTAGGAAACTCTACAATAGCAAATGGAGACGTTTTTGCATTTGGGCCTCTCAACGCAATCAGAACCCGTTTACAGCCCCCATTCCGGTCATACTGGACTTTTTCTATTGGGTGCAAGTGCTTCCACCATCAAGGTTCAACTGGCTGCCATTTCTAATTTTCATGTAGGTGAAAATAAGGTTGCTCTGGCTTCTGCCAAACTGTGTAAAGCTTTCCTGAAGGGCACTTTTGTATTGCGACCACCTGTTAAAGAAACAGTGCCCCCTGGGATCTGACTTTAGTCCTTCAAGCTTTGACCTCTTCCCCTTTCGAGCCAGCCGGTTCAGTTCCGATGAAGTTTTTGTCTTGGAAGACAGTATTCTTGGTTGCCATCACTTCAGCTAAAAGAGTTTCAGAGTTGCAGGCCTTATCCTCCTTGCCCCCCTATTTGGTTTTCCACAAGGATAGGATTTTGCTGCGTACGAACCCTTCTTTTCTTCCCAAGGTGTCCTCAGCAGCCAATATCAATCAATCTATAAATTTGCCAGTCTTCTTCCCAAATTTCCAAAATAGTGCTGAACGTAAGCTTCATTTATTGGATGTCCATAGACAGCTACATTTTTACCTCCATAGGACTAAACCCTTCCGGAAGTCGGATCAATTGTTTGTCTCTTTTTCTAAACCATTTTTGGGCAAAGCATTTTCGAAAGTGTCCTTAGTAAGGTGGATCACTCTTTGTATTGCACAACTTTATAAGGACAAAGGTTTATCTCCTCCTGGTGTATTGAAGGCTCATTCCACTAGGGCAATGGCCACTTCTGCAGCTTTCTGGTCAAGAGATCCGTTAAACGATATCTGTGCGGCAGTGACTTGGGCCAATTCGCACACATTCATCTCTTATTATAAATTGGATCTTATTTCTAGAGGGAGAGCATCCTTTGGCTCTGCGGTGCTCAGAAATATCCTTCCATAAGGGCCTCCCAGGAATACTAGTAGCTGGGGACTCTGTCCCATATGTGCAGAAAGAATGAAGTTAACTACTTCAGATATAGAAGTTATGTACTTATAACGTTCCATCTGAGTAGTTAGACTTCATTCTTCTGCACCTTTCCTCCCTCCATCCCCCTCAGTCTTCAGGTTTGTCCTGTTTAGGATTGTGGTTATGTTGTCATTTAGTGACAGCAAACTTGATCTGGGGCTAGATAGGAGGAAGTGAAGTAATATAGGTAAGGGAGGAGCTTGGAGCTCGGAGCTGATACTTGAAAAGTTTTGCCGAATCGGATCCATATACCCATATGTGCAGAAGAATGAAGTCATCTACTCAGATGGAACGGTATGGTAAGTACACAACTTCTATTTTTAACTCACTTGCAAAGGATAGGTCTAGCAGGAGATTTTTATTTATCCATTTGGAGAAGTGAGGACTGTCTTATTTGGAACACTCGACTATTGTGAAGTATTATTGATGTGGACTTCTCTTATCTGCCTTACGATACTCCTGTTTTTTGCAATTTAAACATAGTTTGGCATTAGCTTTCATACATTATAAAAGAACAGATTTTTGAAAGTTTTCCTAAAACAACTTTCATTTCAAAAGCTTGGATCTGATTGGTGTTGGAGCAGGGGACACAGGGCGGTTAATTGCTAGCACATATTTTGGGTTTGTCATTTTGATCAACATGTCTGGAGGAGGGCCATTTTAGCTGCAACCAGTGTTATTGGTCTAGTGATCCCACTGATTGAGAATACTTGATTATAGGCACTGGAAGAGTGAAACATTTGATATAAGTTACAAAAGGAGAAGCTTAGTCTACTTTCCTTGACAAGATCAATATTCATTTTTTAATCTTTGAAAATCTGCCTCAGGATATTTTAGGATAACTACTAATTTATTTAGCTAAAAAGGGACAGAGAGGTATATCAGAGTAGGAATAGAAGATCAAAAATTGTGGAAAACAATGACGTTTTAGGATATTTTTATAATGGGTTAATTATATTCTGGACTGTTGAATATTAAAGGAAGATTTTTCTATGTAAATATAGGCTGGTTATTTGTTAATGCTCTATGCCTTGTTATTTTTTTTATGTATCCCATGATATGTATTTCAAAACAGGAGAGGGAGATAAGGTTTGTTCAAAGGTATCCATTCATTCAAAGTAGATACATTCGCAGTAATGCATTAAATGGAGGTAATTCCATCAAGATATCTAACAAAAATGGAGGGATAGTTTCCTGACCCAGAGACTCCCCATACTTTGGAATAGACTGCCCATAGATGTCAAGCAGAGCGCCTCACTGGTCCTCTTCAAAAGAGAACCTTGATGATTGGATGGAGATAGGAAATTCACCCTGGGGATCATGTCAGTCGCCCTGCTAGCAAGGGGTCCAGAGAAGTAAATATTGTGGGAAGAAATATCCAGGGAATTGTTATGGCCCTAGGGTCGATAGCCTAGTACAAACCTATGAACCTATGAACTTGTAATTTAGCAGTCTTAAGCATAACTTCTTATATTACACATTTTGAGAACTGGATGCCTTTAACTCGGCCTCCAATTTGTCTTGTGACTTGTGTAGTCTATCTTTTACAGTCACATACCCTCAGTAAGGAATATCCTCTTTGAAGAACTCAAATTTGTCTCTGTTCAATGAAACAAGCCTCTCCACTTCAATACTAGTTTTAAAGAGACATGGTCATTTAAGCCTGGGCTGCAAGTGGTCCTAAAATCTATGATCCATCTCAGTTTACTATATTCGGTCTTATTATATGTCTCCTTCTCTAAGCAGCGAGGCTTGTTTCATGGATTTAATTGATGTTCTACTCTACTTTGTTATATATTTTATTTTTTTTTATTTTATTGACTGAGTAGGTTTTTAAATTGTTTGTTCTAATAGTCTAAGGGGGTGGGGCATCCGCAAAAGTGCTTACCTATTTTTTATAATAAAGGGTTATTGATTCAGCCAGAGTGGACGTCTGTTGTAGTTTTGTATTTGGATTCTACTAAGTTTCTGCTTGGTCCAAATGAACACTTTTTTATTTTGAAGAGTCCAGGACAAGGTATTTATTACTGATTAGTTTGATGAGGGAATGAAAGTCTGCTTGCAAATCATGCTCTAGTGACCTGAGGGAGTGATTAGAGCAATAAAGGACCATGTCAACTGCATAAAGTAAGAGTGGGAGGTGAGGAAGGTCAAGTGTAAATGTGCTAATGTAGACTGAAAATAATAATGGGGCTAGAATAGGTCCTTGTGGCACACCTTTTGGAAGTGTGTGTAGAGGTTAGGTGTACAAGATGTCAGAGTTAAATTTTTCTGAGATTGCTGCAATAACTATGCAACCAGGGGATGGCATCAAGGCTAACAACAATTTCAGTGAGATGGTGCAAAAAGGTGGAGTGGTTAACTAGGTCATATGGTCTGGTGAGGTCAATAAAGATATCACCTGACAATATACCCTTGTCCATCTCCATGAGAATATTGTATTTTAGGGACCAGAAAGTGGTTATAGAGCTTAGCCCAGACCGGAAATCATGCTGTTTGATAGAAAGAAGGTAGCACTGGGAAATGTACTCTGAAAGTTGGTGGTAGATAATTTTTTTAAAAACTCTGCATAAGGTGGGGAATACTGGCCTACAGTGTCATGGGAGTGTGGGATTCTAATGTCTGGGAAGTGCTTTTACAATAGTTAATTTCCAAACATCGGACATAGTACTGTTACAATAACAAAAACTAGCTGTATTTATAAAGAGATGGCTTTTTATGATATTTGTCTGAAACAGAATTGATGGATAAATTCTGGAGGTGCTAGAGTCAGGGTGGGTTGTTAGGAAACAAGGTCTATATCAGCTTATCGAAAGCTGATAACATTGAACGCTAGTTGATCGACGTCTAAAGGTTGAACAACCAAAATAGCAAAGACACGGAACAGCGATTTTTTTCCCAGGGAAAAAATCTCTGGGCCATTGTAGGGAGTTTGCCATTTCCCCCACTGTGCTGAGATCTCGGAGTTGGTATATTTAAGTAGGGGGGGTGGGGGCGACAAAGCCCCCCACTTTATGTTGTGTTTTATTTTATTTATTTATTTTTTTGCGGAACAGCAATTTATTTTCCCTGGGGGAAAAAAATCACCGTTCTGTGTCTTCGCTATTTTGGTTGTTCAACCTTTTGTGGTCGATCAGCTAGCGTTCAATGTTATCAGCTTTCGATAATCTGATATAGACCCTGGGGAACTGAAGTATTTGAGGAAGTGTTCTGTAGTAGCACTGTGGGATGTGGGTTGGGATGATGAAAAATAAGTTATGTCTTACCATAACATTCCATCTGTATTGTTGATCCTCATTCAGTCATTACGCATGGGTGTCAGTTCAGAGCTCGGAACTGAGCCAGCCATTTTCCAAGCTCGCGTCAGCTTCAAAATCTTGAGCTAAACTCTTACCCACAACCCCCCTCTCCCTGTTACCGCAGATTGAGTTTGCAAGTTAAAGAATGTAGAGGCTACCTCTGGTCAAATAACCAAAGAGGGATGGTGAGATCCACTAGAAACCACAGGAGGGGGAAAGAGGGAGGGTCGTAATGACTGAACAAGGGTCAACAATACAGATGGAACATTACGGTAAGACATAACTTCTTTATCTGATATTGTTAATAATCGTTCATTCCTTATGCATGGGACAAAGTCCCCAGCTACCTCTATTCCTGGGAGGCTCTCATGGAAGGACATTCCTGAGCACCATAGAACCAAAAGATGCTCTTCCCCTGGAGGCCAAATCCAATTTGTAATGACTGATGAAGGTATGAGGCGTGGCCCAAGTTGCAGCTGCACAGATGTCATGTAAAGAAGCTCTGGCATGGAAGGCAGCAGAAGTTGCCACCGACCTTGTTGAATGAGCTTTCATGGTAGTAGGCAATGAGATATTACGTTGTGTGTAAATAAAGGTCACACAGTCCTTCAACCATCTAGCTAATGTGACCTTAGCAACAGCAGATCCTAATCTAGGTCCAGAAAAGGCCAAAAATAACTGGTCAGATTTATGAAAGGGTTTAGTGCTGTTTAAGTAAAAACGGATTTGCCTGTGTATATCTAGGGTATGTAGGCAATACTCTCCACTGTTTGAATGGTTGGGAAAGAAAACTAGCAATTCAATGGCTTGATTAATGGACATTTCAGAGATCACTTTAGGCATAAATGACGGATTAGTTCTCAGAGACACTCTATCTCTATGAAAAATCAAGTATGGACTCTTGAAACATAAAGCTTGAAGTTCAGGAATACGTCTGGCAAAAGTAATAGCTACCAAAAACAAGGTTTTCCATGACAAATACTTGAGGTTGCAAGAAGAGGGTGGTTCGAAAGGTGCCATTGTCAGAGCTTGTAGAACTAATGATAAATCCCATGGTTGAATAGGTTCTCTAAAAGGTGGCTTCAGATGATTCACACCTTTTTGAAGGTCTTGCACAATTTATGGGAGATAAGAGAGGAATCTTGGACACCCTCATGAAAATTAGAAATTGCAGCCAAATGAACTCTAATGGTAGAGGCCGATAGACCCAATTGAAACAGGTCGGCCAGATAGTCTAGTATTATCAACACTGGTGCTGAAAAGGGGTCTACTTGTTTATCTTTCAGTCAACAGGTAAATTTCTTCCACTTGCTCAGATAAGTAATTCTAGTGGAAGACTTATGAGAAGCAATGAGAATATTACGTACTGGTAAAGAAAGATCATTCTGCCTGGCAATCAAGGGAATTGGAGTAGCCAAGCAGTTAGCTTCAGGCTGTTCAGGTTGGGATGAATCAGGTTCTGTGAGTGTGAGATCAACTCCGGGGTTGGATGGAGAATCCATGGTCGATCTAGTAGGTGAGGTCAAAGGAAAGGGAACCAAACCTGTCGGGGCCAATATGGTGCTATGAGGATCACCTTGCTCTTCAACCACCGGGCTTTCTTCAGAAACTGGGGAATGAGGGGAAAGGATGGAAATGCGTACAGAAGACCCGAAGGCCAGTCATGGACTAGAGCATCCCTGGGTGACTGTCCCGGAGGGGGAATCAGGGTGAAGTAGTTGCTGCATTTGTAGTTGTCGGGGATGCAAAGAGGTCGCAGCAAGGACAGCCTCAGTGGTGGAAGATCTCCGCCGCTATCAAGGGATTCAGGGACCACTTGTGAGGTTGAAGAATGCACCTGCTGAATCTGTCTGCTATCATGTTGGAACTCCCGGGAATGTGCGTTGCTAGAAGAAAACGGTTGGTAGCCATCGCCCATTGCCATATCCTCATGGCCTCTTGACAAAGGGAGTAAGATTTGGTTCCACCTTGCTTGTTGATGTACAAGACCATTACCATGTTGTCTGATTGAATCGCAATTGTCCCAGACGGCAGCAGGGGATGGAATGCTTGCAACGCCAGAAGCACCGCCCTCAGCTCTAGAACATTTATATGCAGATGGGCCTCCAGTTGGGACCAAGTGCCTTGGACTGTCTGTCCCTGACATAGCCCCCCACCCCATCAGGGAGGCATCTGTGGTCACTGTGGCCTTGGGTTGCTGGAGGGAGAAGGGGCAAGACCAATGTGAGAGATTGTGTGTCATCCATCAATTTAAATCCTGTTTGCACCTGTGGGTTACTCGAATCATGGCAGAAAGAGGATGCTGAAAAGGATACCATTGGGTGAGCAGTAGCCATTGTAGACGCCTCATGTGAAACCTGGCCAGGGGAACAATGGTCATGGAGGCTGCCAAGGAACCCAACAGCTGCAGAACCGAGTGAGCCGTGGATTTTTCCTTTGAAAGGATTGGAATTAGTTGTTGCTTTATCCTTAAAATTCTGTCCTCTGGAATAGCAGCTCTGCAGTTTTTTTGTGTCCAAGATAACCCCTATGAATTCTGTCAACTGAGATGGGGTGAGATTGGATTTCTGCCAGTTTATGGTTATGCGTAGCCTTTGAGCAGTGAGGAGAGAGTATACCAGGGCTTTTTCCAGTAGATGTCTGGTGGTCTTGGAAATGAGCCAGTCGTCTAGGTATGGAAACACCTGGAATCTTTGAAGTTGCAAGTGAGCTGTGACAACTGCCATGCACTTTGTGAACACTCTGGGGGCTGTAGAGAGTCCGAAGGGCAATACTCTGAACTGGTAGTGACTGGCTCCCACACGGAAGTTCAGAAATCTTCTTGATGGCCTGTCCACCTTTTTGTGGTAGCACGCATCTTGAAGATCTATAGAGCACATCCAATCATCTTTTTCCAAAAGCGGGAGGATAGACTATTGTGACCATCCGGAATTTGTGTACTCTCACAAACTTGTTCAATACACTGAGATCCAAAATTGGTCTCCAGTCCCCAGTTTTCTTTGGCACCAAAAATAATCTTGAGTAGAATCCGGATCCTATCTGGTCTGGAGGGACTATTTGGATGACTCTTTTTCTTAGCAGCTTTTCTATCTCTAGTGCTGCTTCTTCCCTTTGACTGGGTGAAACGTCAGGAAGATTTTTTGAAGGGATGGGACAAAGATCGAAGGGGATATGATAACCTCTGGTTATGATCCTTTGTACCCAAGAATTGGTGGTGATGCTTAGCCAGGCAGAAGGGTACAAAGAGAAATGTCCCCCAACCACCTCCAGAGGAAAGGAGTTGGGCCGCTCTTCAGGAGCGCTGGTAGGATTGACCAGGGAAAGAATCCCTGGAACCCTGGTTACACTGTCCCCCACTGCCCCAAAAGGAGTGTCTTTCCTGTGAGTTTCCCCCTCTGCCTCTGGGGGAGAACTCGGCCTGTGGGTCACGGAAAGGACCCTGAGATTTCTTGAACCATATCTTCCAACTCTTTTGGTTTCAAAAGAAAGCACGTTGAGAGGGAGAATAACAGACACCTATGGCAGAAAGGGTCTTACCGTCTTGTTCACATCTGGCCAGCGTGCTTTTAACTTTGGGCCCAAACAACGAGGAGGGCTCAATGGGGGCATTAAGAAAAGAAGACTTAAAAGGTTCTGTGAAGTTGCACAAGCGCATCCAGGTATGTCGTCTCAAGACCGCAGCTGAACCCGCCACTCTAGCTGCTCCTTCTGATGCGTGAGATATCAGTCATATAGAGGAGGTAGATATAGACTCAATGGTGGCCAGCTGAGAGGCCACTTTGTCACGGACCTCATCAGACACAGCACCAGCCAAGGTTTCAGAGAGCTCAGAAACCAGATCCCTTTGAAGCCTGGTAAAATGTGCCATATAATTCAGGGACCTGATAGCAAAGGTCGCCGAAGCAAAGGTGCGCTTCCCTATCCTGTCCAGGGCCCGGGACTCTCTGTTAGGTGGATGGACAGTCTGGCTTACTTCTTCTGCCAGATCCTTTTTTACTGCAGCTGCCACCACCAAAGCATCCACAGGAAGACCTTTAGACCAATGGGGATTCGAAGCAGGAGGGGACAAGATCTTATCTGGCCTCCAGGGAATAGCTTTGACGGTATCAGGGGCCTTCCAATCACACTACACGATGAACCTGACAAGTTCATCGGCAGGTGGAGTAACCCAGGAGGTAGGGGGCCAGGTGCAAAAGGCCTGCAGGAACACAGATTCCTCAGGGGTCAGATTAGAGAACTGCCAGTCACCTCTCTGTTTCAGGATTCTGAGGATATTGCCAAAGGGTACCTCAGAGGGTTACTGAGGGGATCCTTCGTCCTCATCGGACTCTGTGTCTTCGGTGAGGGACTCCACTGTGGAGGAACTTTTCCGGTGGACCTCCTCAGCGGGAGAAGCTGGGGAAGACAATGGAAAGGGGGATTCCTGAGGAAATATGTCCTGTGGCCCTTGAACCTGGTGTCTGCTAGAAGCGACTTGTGAAACCAGTGTACCAGAGGAGGGCAGAGGTATAGACAGTCCGGTATCACCAGCAGCAGTGAAAGCCTTCTCCATCAGTTGGAAGGCTGGTCCACCCCGAGAGGAGTGTATGTCTAGGACAGGGGGCACTCCTCCCCTAAGTGGCTCAGCCTGCCAACTCGGAGTTCCTGGATGGCTGTGGAGCAGCAAGCTATGTGTGTCACAGCTAACATCCTGGGTCATAGCAAAACTTTCCTGCCACTAAGGCAACTGTGGTTCCTTAGTGAGATCCATAAAGGGAACCGCAGAAAGGGAAGACTGTGCTTTATCCATGGACTTCAAAGGCAACGAAGGAGGAGAATAAGAAGGTGTCTTTGGAGATGGGTGATCACCTCCCAAGGAAGGATAGTTCCTGAGGTGTGGAATACCTCTGGCCAAGAATGCTTGGTCCACAAGACGCAACACATCATGTTCAGAAAGGCTTCTAGTGGACCTCACAAAGACTGAGGGAGAAACATGCTTGTCCACAAAGGAGGCAGACTCGGTGCCCATCTTATCTGACCGCACCGAGGACAATGGTGCCGAGAAAGACTGGACTACTGTTGTCTGCACAGAAGAAGTCATCTGTGCCGAGGTCATTGTCTGCACCGACACAGGGATTGGTGCTGAAGTGGTGGGAGTCAGTGCCGAAGCTGGAACCAACAAAACTGGAGTCAACAATAAAGGCCTCGGTTCCGAGGAAGATCTCTGAGCCAAAGCAGTCAAGGTCTGCGCTGACTGAATGGTTGGTGCCAATATAGTGGTAATGGTCTGAATTGAGGAGCCTCTCGGTGCCAATATGTAGAAGGCTGCAGGAGAGGACAGAGCCGAAATCACTAATGGAGCCGAAGGCCTCGGTGCTGAAGGTCTAGGCACTGAAAGCAATGGGGCTGACTGAGAGAGCTCCGGAGCTGAAAATTTTGCCTTTTTAGGTTTTGGTTGGTGAAAGTCCCCAGCCAGGGATGAAGGCAAGGATTTAGCCTTAGTAGAAACATCCATTTTCTTATGGGCTTTAGGAGGGGTTGAGACCTCTGATCCAGAAATAGCCTCTGAAAAGGGAGATTTTAGAAGTCCCTTCAGTATCTGCTTGTTTTTCCTTTCTAACAAAGGTCTATTAGAAAAGTTCTCACAAATAGTACAGGGTGGTTCAACAGATAAATGGGAAGCTCCCAAACAATAAACATACAAAGAGTATGCATCAGAAGTAGGCAGTTTGTGTTCACAATCAGAACACCGCTTAAACTCCGGACTAACTTTTTATCTGCCACATTAATTAATAGAAAAGTACCAACAATGGTACAAGAGAGTACCCGAAGGTATGAACGAGAAAAGGGAAAAAGGTTACCAACGATGGTAAAGAGAAAATACCTCACAGTAAAAGTAGTAAGTAAAAGACAGAAAAACCTGAGGAATTTATGAATGCTAGATGCGATAGGGTAAGGGACAATAAAATATCAACTTTTCTGACAGAAAAGTCATTTGTAAAGCAATTAAACAACAATTGACTGTACTTAGCTCAAGAGAAGTAGCTTGACACGACCGGATGGCAATGCGGCAAACGAAATCTGGGGTAACAGGGAGGGGGGATTGTGGGTAAGAGTTTAGCTCGAAAGTTTGAAGCTGACGCGAGCTTGGAAAATGGCCAGCTCGGTTCCAAGCTCGGAACCGATACCCACGAGTAAGGAATAAACGAGGACTAACAATATGAGATGGTAGATTATAACCATTTAGCTTTTTTATATCTCTCCAAATTTTAGGGGTGACTGCATTTTAAGGAGTTCTAGCATGAAATCATAGTATAATTTTAGCTGTAGTAAAGCTTGCTTAACAAAATTACATAACTTGAAAAATTGCTCCCTGTTGTTTGCTTTTTTTGTCTTATCAATTATCACATCTTTCTTTTTTCAAAAAGTAAACTTCTATACTTTCACAATACTTGTAACTCACCAGCCTATGTAATACAGTATCAGACAAACTATTTCCAGACTGATATATCCCATAAAGAATCAAGCCACTTCAAAATATTTACTCTGCCATATAGTAATTTTCATTTTTAAATAGGTTTCTCTTAAGACATTGAAATTGCTATGTAATTATTAATAGCTTCATGCTAAAATGATTCTGCAAAAGGCTCTGGTATCGCTAAATGTTCTAATGCAAGTTCTTCATCTGCTAGTATTTTCTGCAACAACCTACACTAACTACTATTGAAATAGTTTGTTCACTTCCAGTTTCTAGCACTGCATGGTAAGATTCTGCTCTCTCAATATAAGTTGGTCTACTCTCTCAGTATAAGTTGGCCAACATTCCACAGCAATATTAAAAGCACTCATATTTCCCATATTGCTATTATTTAGGTCTATTTGTACTTATGAGTACTGGCATTATATTCACTGTTTTGGACTTTGGTGCATACCAACATCATTCTGATTAAATTGCTGTTTTTTGCCTGTCAAGAGTAACTCTATGTAATGGATTTCTTTGTGCTATCACCGACTGGATACTTTGCTATGCCTTTAAAATATGATATCACTTTATATTACTTTACAATAACCCTTTTCATGCTCATTCACTCTTTACAGCTCATTGATTTAATCCAAAGATCACCATATACTATCTGAAATCCTTGACTGCAGATTATACATACAATCACCAAACAGAGCTGCCTTCTTGCCCATCCAGTGCTTTTTTCCTCCTTGCAGTTCCCTTTTGTTTTTGCAGTTTTCTCTTAAATATCAGTACATACAGGCATGACCTCATTATCAAGTTATTGGGCCAAATTCCAAAAGAGCTGCTGTCAGTTTAAGTCTGCCCTAAATTCCGACAGACCTACTCTCAGTGTAAGTGACTTACTTTGGTATAAGGCCTATCTATAAGCAGGCTTACTACAGGGACCAGATTCCAAAACACCTGTTCTCAACCTGTGCTGAGTGTAAGTGGTCACGTGCACTCAGAGCAAGTCTTTTGGAATCAGGGCCATTATATTTTTACCACCATACTGTTAAATAAACACACAAAGGCAGAGCTAGAGATGACTTCCTTGCTTTGCAGACTTTGCATAGGTGTTACCATGAAGACAAATGGATATATACATACTTAATTGCACCTATGACACAGCACCTAATATAATGCAATAAGCACTACCATATATAAAGCTTGTTAATACACTTATACTACTGACTCACAGAAGTTAATTCCCAATGTTTCTGCCATAAAATTCAGGTCCCATAATGGAGAAGATGAATGCTGTTGTGGCCTTGTATGTAAGGTTCAGTTAACACAGCCCTAAACATTGGACCTGAAAAATACTTAAGACTTTACAGAGCTAGTCCTAACAGATGGATCTGAGAAACCAAAACCTATGCAGATCTGCAAGCTGAAACCGCATGGAGATGAATCATATGATATAATATTACAGGCATGGTTAAATAAAGTAAGCAAGAAGTCACAGTTTTGCTGTAGGACACTGCTGCAGCTATAATATGTTACATATGGAAATGTTTTTCCATTGGACAATGTAAGATTTTGTGACTGGCTTTCTAGTCACTTCTACAGCCTCTAAAATGAAGAAGATCTGAGGTTTTTCAAGGAAAATAAACTAGGTTTATAGCTGCAAAGACATGGAACTGTAAAGAAATATTTTGTGCTTCAGCAGAGTTAGAAGAGTTCATGCTCCAGCAGATGTGAATGATTCCATTCAGAAGAGTGAACTATGCCTGATTTGGCTACTTGAGGGCTTTCTCTGATCAGAAAAACAGAGTATTGTTTTGCTTTTTGTAGGGTGTTCTGGATGAGAGAATATGGAAATAATGCATGCAGAACATCATCTGACTTGCAGACTGCTTAGTTAAATGATTGTAAGAAAAACCTTTGAGATATTAGCAGTCTGCTGTGCATCAGAGAAGTCTGTCCGTGGATCCTGCACACATGTATTAAATGAAGAAATGCAATACCTCCAATTTTCAGCTACAATCAGGTCTACAGTTGCTGAGATAATTTGACAGATTGCTACTGCAGACTTAGAATGCAGTTTCTCAGATGCTGAGGCCAGCCTTCTTTGCGAAGTTTAGGCCTCTTCCAGGAGAGCCCCAATCAAGTCTGAAATATTGTGTACTTTTATATGTATTGTTTTTATGTGGAATCATACTTAATTTCAGAAGGATAATTGTCAATGGGAATGGGAATTTTAATGCAAACCAGTAGTGAATACTGTAAGTAGTCAAAATACTAGTTATTTCAGATTTGCACATGACAGTGTGTTACAGTGCATTATATTGCTTCTTTTTGTATGGGGAATCCCAAAATAGCTTTTTGATTACCTAGGGGAGGCTCAATGACTTTTCTGCGATTTGAAGGACATTCTTGGTGACAGAGTCTGAGATCCTGTGACCTAGAACATATATTATTGCTGAGAATATCTGATAAATTATCTCACTTGACCAAGAACATAAGCTGACTTAATGAAAAATATGTTCCATTGAGCTCACTCATTCTGTGGTCAATGATTTCCTGCGAAGTGATACACATTTGCTCCTTTTTGACTGTTAGCACGTTACTTTGGATATGCTTATCTGAAATAGGTGACAAAACATGTTTGTTTTGAAGGCTTACAAAACTAGGACCACAGTTATTATTTTATGCTTGAAGTTTGACTGTTTCCAGAGACAATGATCCCTTAAATCTAAGAAACAAAGGGGATGATTCAGAAAAGTTACTGAGAGATGGAAGCCTGCTGTGTACCTCACAGTAACCAGTTCCAATTCATAGACAGCACTACCACAGTGAGGTGGGCTGTCTCTGTGGCCTACCACCAACGTTAATGAGGAATTCCAGACCAGCAACCTGTGCTGACTGTGCTCTCCCTAGAAATGCCTGTGGTAAGGCATGTTTGCAGCTTGGCTGCTTAACTTACTTCAGCGGATCATTTTATTGAACACAGTCAATAGCTTGCATTCAGCCATTGTTTTCAGTGGGTGAGATTATGTTAGAGGTAAGGTTGGGGAGTTTAGCAGACAAGTAATGGTGGTGGCGGTGCAGTTGTACATGTGTGTATGTGTGTGGTTGCATGTTTGAGTCCATGCAGAGGGATGAATGACCTCTGGTGTGTGTGTGTGTGTGTGTGTGTGTGTGTGTGTGTGTGTGTGTGTGTGTGTGTGCTGGGCAGTAGTAGTAAAGAGATTAGTTACGGGAAAGGAATGGTAGGAGTGTGTGTGTGAATATGGTTGAAAGGGTGAGTGTCCATGAGCGTGACTGAGAGTGTGCATGTATGAATATGTAATTGTGATTGTGGGGGGGAGCTGTCACACCTCCACACTCCAATAGACTCTTGAGAAAATTATGTATTTATTTATTTAACATTTGTTGACTGGGAAAGTCCGACTACGACAGAGCCTATTTTCAGCGGAGGCCCAGGGAGAAATGCTCTAGATGCATGTCTTTGGATTGTGGGAGGAAAATGGAGTACCAGGAGAAAACCCACGCGAACACAGGGAGAACATGCAAACTCCACACAGAAGGTACCACAGCCGAGAATCAAACCAGATAACCTCTTGCTGTGAGGTGACAATGTTAACCGCTGCACCACTGCGCCACCCAAAATCCTGCAATATCACGGGGTTAGGAAGACTAGACACCAGAGATACCCTTCTGCAGTGTTCTAAAGGCACATAAAAAGAAAACAGAACAATATTTTGCAGCAGAAAAGACATGGGGCAGTGGGAAGACTGGACACCAGGGATACTTTTTCATACTACATGAAGTCTTGACAAAAAAGGACAACTAAAAGTGGTGGGGGGACTTTCAACCCACACCACAGACCTAATTCATATACAGAGTGTCAGTCCTTTGTGCCACCACTTTGACACAGAGGATACGCTAAACATATTGCATTAAATCCTATAAAAAACAACAGCAGCAACAAAAAAAATACAGTTGTGTAAGTAAACTTACCATAATAGTATATGTTTGCATGATCACTGCTGCAGTAACCCAAGATATATGGGGTATATCCTACATAGGATATAACAACTGGCTAGCTTCCAAAGCTTCACGGCACCTTCTATGTACCCCACCAGTAATCAGCTTGAGCTCAGCTGGCTAAACAGACAGGCTTGGGCACCAAATTCTTTAGAGCTTTTATGTCAACTGCCAGAGTGAGGTTAAAGCCCAAGAGGACATTGATAGGAAAAGAAAAAACAACATGTCCACACCCTGAGCATAAAAACTCACAGCAAACAAGAGGATAGGGGGAGGACGCAGCTACTGCAACAGTGATCATTCAAATATTTACTGTTATGTTAAGTGTACTTATACAAATGTACTATGTCCTTTATATTTATCACTGTTGTGATAGTCTAAGGTATATGTCACAGCTAAAAATAACTGAGAGGTAGAAGGGAAATAGTGTAGGAGCCCCTGGAGAATGCTCCTAACAAAACCTGCCTAAACCTGGGAAAGAAATCTAGTTTGTTGTGCTTTGTAAAAGTATGCACAGAGACCCTGTTGCTGCTTCTAGAATACTTCTACAGTCCAACTCCTTCCAAAAAGCCATAGAGCCAAGCCTTTGTAGAGTGAACCTTGATCCATCCTGAAATACTTTTGCTGTGGTGGCAATAATAAAGGATAATAGAGTGAGACAAACATTTGGAAATAGTCTAGTTCAAAACAGGTGGTCACTTCTTAACTTCACAAGAAATGAACAACTGATCAGAAGTTCTGAATGATTGATGCATTGTCTGTGGATATAAAAAGTATGAAGTATCCTTCTTCCCTCATTTTTGAGTTCAGGAAAGAAAACAGGAAGATGGATAGATTGGAATAAAGTAAACTCAGATGGCATTTTAGGCATAAAAAAAGAAGTTATGTATTTAGCATAACATTCCATCTGTGTTGTCCATTTTCATTCTTCCTCAGCTGATGGGTTCAGATCTGAGACGTCGGATCCAACTATAAAAGAAAGACGTACTCTTATAACTTTACATATTAGATAAAGAGAAAGAGAGAGAGCAAGGTAATGTCACATCTGGAGCGGGTAATGTTCATAAGATATAACAAATTTGTTATAACTGCTCACTCTTCTAAAATACACCTAAAAGGGTTTGGGAACTGGTGGGTGGGATGTCGAGGAGAAATGAAAATGGACAACACAGATGGAACATTATGGTAAGTACATAACGTCTTTATCTAATCTTGTCAATTCTCATTCCATCCTCGACTGATGGACAGAGTCTCCAGCTACCCAGAACCTTGAGTGGACTCAAGGAAGGCGGTTTCTGAGCACCATTGAGCCAAAAGATGCCTTACTTCTGGACACCAGATACAACTTATAATGTGAGATGAAGGTAAGAGGGGAAGCCCCAGTTGTTGCTGAACAAATGTCATCCATGGAAGTTCTTGAGTGGAAAACTGAAGAGGTAGCTACAGCTCTGGTTGAATGAGCACATAGCTTGTGTGACAAAGTCATACCTGAACTGTTGTAAATAAAGGAGATACAGTCAGTAAGCCATTTAGATAAGGTGACTTTAGGTACAGGTGAGCCCAATTTCAGATCAGCAAAGGATACAAACAATTGATCAGTCATATCTTTTGTTCTGTGTAGATAGAAGCATAATTG
Organism: Protopterus annectens; assembly: GCF_019279795.1. Classification (NCBI taxonomy): domain Eukaryota; kingdom Metazoa; phylum Chordata; order Ceratodontiformes; family Protopteridae; genus Protopterus; species Protopterus annectens. The sequence goes on from NC_056735.1 coordinate 480,547,856, forward strand.
TCTATGCGCATCTAACAAATGTAACAAGTATTTTCCTTTGTTGGAATAATTCAGAAAGAAGACTGGTAGATTGATATATTCATTAATGTTGGTGTGTGATACTACCATGGGCAAAAAGGATGCAATGGTTCATAAGGAGACTCTGCCCTTATGGAAAATGAGATAAGGAGGTTTCACAGACAATGCTTGAATTTCCGAAATTCATCTAGCAGAACTGATGGCAACTAAGAATAAGGTCTTCAAAGAAAGAAATTTAAGGTCACAGTCATGGGCAGACTCGATGAGTGGAAGAATCAAAGACTGCAGTACCAGATTCAGATCCCATGGTCGTGTGCGATCTTTAAAAGGAGGTTTGAGAAGAATTGTGACATATAAAAAGGCTTTACATAGTTTATGAGAGGCTAGTGAACAGCCATCAGAGCCAATGTGGAAATTAAAACTTGCTCCATCTGGACCCTCACTGTTGAAGAACTGACCCCTTGGTTGAATAGTAGTGTCAAGAACTCTGGCATATAACTGATTGGAGCCAAGAAAGTGTCTATATGCTCCTGAACAGCCCGGTGTACAAATCTTTTCCACTTACTAGCATAAAGCTTCCTAGTGGATGGCTTAAGAGAGGACAACAAGATGTAATGAACATCAATTTTCTGGCTGTTATTGGAATTGGAGAAGCCAAGCTGTCAGCTTGAGATTTGGGAGGTCCGGGTGTGTCATGCCTGTTGGATAAGACAGGAGATCTAGACCTGGGTCCAGAGTCCAGGGTTGGTGAATAAAATGAGGCCGCAGGAAGGGAAAACAAATATGTTGAGGCCAAAAGGAGGCAATGAGAATGACCTTGGTCTTCAACATGGCAGCTCTCTGAAGGAACTTTGGAATTAGAGGAATTGGGGGATATGCATAAAGTAATCTGGGGGGCCAATCAAGGAGAAGAGCATCCCTCAGTGACTCCCCCAATGGGGGATTAGGGAAAAATAGCTGCTGCACTTGTTGTTTAGGGGAGATGGAAAGAGATCGCATCAAGGCTGGGCCCTCTTGTGGAAAATAAGTTCTGCAACTTTCGGTTTGAGGAACCATTCATGAGGTAATAAAATGCACCTGCTCAGCTTATCTGCTAGCATTGTGGACTTCCCTGGAATATGCGTTTGTAAGAGAAAGAGGTTGGAAGATATTACCCACTGCCACACCCTTAGCGCTTCTCGACATAGGGGAAATAATCTGTTTCCTCGTTTGTTGATGTACCAAACCACTGACATATTGTCTCTTCGTAATGCAATCATTCCTGATGGGAGAGCATCCCGAATGGCTTGCAGTGCTAAAAGCACTGCTCTTAACTCCAGTATGCTGATATGCAAATTGGCCTTTTCAGGGGACCATATGCCTTAGACTGTCTTTCCCATGTAATACCCCCCCCCCCCCAAGCTGGGAAGCGTCCGTGATCACTATGGCCTTGGGCTGCGACACAACAAATGGATATCCTTGTAGCAGCTGTTCTGACTGGATCCCCCACATCAGACTTTTCTTGCACAAGTTGGTAATTCATACTGGAATGGACAAGGGTAGTTGAAATATCGACCACTGAGATGCCAACATCCACTGGAGAATCTTCATGTGAAACCTGGCTAGTGGAACAGGGGTTATCGCTGCAGCCATTAATCCTAGAGCTTGCAGAACTAGGTGATCTGTGACTGTTGTACTGCAAAGTATCTTGTTGTCTTGTGATCTTAAAGTTTGAACTCTGGAAAGGGGAAGGGAGGCTATTGTTGACCTTGTGCCGAGTAGTGCTCCTACGAATTCTAGAATTTGAGTTGGTTCTAGATTTGACTTCTCAGAATTTATGGTTATTCCTAACCTTGTACAAATGTGAATGACTTCTTCTCTTGCCATGATGAGTTGATGCCTGGTCGGAGCGGTAATGAGCCATTCATCTAAGTATGGTAACACCTGGAATCCATGCAGTAAGTGAGGTGTTACCACTGCCATACATTTGATGAACTCCCTGGAGGCTGTGGTGAGACCAAAGGGCAGCATTCTGAACTGATAATGATTGGCTCCTAGCTGGAAGCATAAGAATTTCCTGGATCATATAAATCATAATAATACGTTATATACTGATAAGTCAGATGTCATGAAGATTTTTGAATCAATTTTTAATCAGATATATGGTGAGCAACAAACTCATGGGCATGATGAAGAGAGAAAAGAGTTCTTACAGAAAATTAATTTTCCCAAGATTGACGAGGATTCTCAGGGAGAATTGACTGCATTGATTACAGTTGATGAAGTTCTAGAGGCAATTAAGAAACTAAAGCCACATAAAGCCCCAGGACCAGATGGTATGACCTCTGAATTTTATAAATCTTTTAGTGGGATTCTGAGCACCGTACTTTCACAGACCTTTAATTATATCATTTGAATGGCAGCAATGATCTTCATTTTAATGCCTCAAGAACAATTCTGTTATTGAAAGAGAATAGTGATCCCAAAAATCCAGACAATTATAGGCCCATATCATTGTTGAATATTGATATGAAAATCATGACATCTATTCTAGCTAGTAGATTAAAAAAATAATAAACTTGATAATATCAGAAGAACAGGCGGGGTTTATAGATGGGAGACAGACTACAGACAATACATTAACTCTTCATACTTTAATATCTTATGCAAAGTATAAAAATATGAACATATATGCTTTAATAATTGATGCTCAAAAAGCATTCGATAGAGTTAATTTGGCTTATTTATTTGAAACATTATCATATTTCAATATACCTCAGCTTTTTATTTCTATGTTAAGAAATTTATACAAGAATGCATACACTAGTTTATATATAAATCATGAATGTTCCAAAAGGATTCAAATTAAAAATGGAACTCGACAGGGTGCCCATTGTCTCCCATACTGTTTAATCTGTATTTGGAACCTTTATTTCTTCATATGAAACAAAAGTTTTTTTATAATTCTCCTGTACTTCTTGGGATAAAGGTTAGGATGGCTGCTTTTGCAGATGATTTAAATATATACAGTACCACACCGGTGTCAGATACGGAAAAAATACTAACAGCAATACAAACCTTTGAGAAAATTGCTAATTACAGACTAAATTTAAAAAAAACAAAATATTCCCTCTAAAGACACCTACACCTTTTTCAATGCTACCATTGATAGGACGAATAAGGACAGAAGAAAGAATAAAATATTTGAGGATTGACTTTTCAACTGAAAATAGAGAATTTTTTATCAACAATATTAAGGCAACTGGAGACCGAATAACAATGGATTTGAAAAGATGGAGTAAGTTGAAGCTACCGATGATGGCAAGAGCAGCGATAATAAAAATGAACGTTCTCCCCAGAATGCTATATATTTTTAGAGCAGCACAACTTAAAATCACGAAATCCTTTTTCAAGCAATTTCAGATAGGACTGGGGAAATTTCTGTGGGAACCCAGAAAAACGAGAATATCCTATGAAAAACTGATGGCTCCTAAAACGAGGGGGGGGTTGGATTTACCAGATTTTGAGATGTATTATACAGTGATTCAGGCCAATAGGATTTTAAGGGTGTCTTACTTGGATAGTGAAAATAGAAAATGGATACCCAAATGGGTACTGCTAAATTATAAGCATATAAAAGGGAAGAGAATTAATGTTAAAGCTGTACCATTTTTGAATATAAAAACATTGAGTAAATATGAGTTAATGGAACACATCAAGGTATGGGCAGTGGCGACTCAAACTCTGTTTGCCTCCTTGAACCTTTTAAAATATATGATGATGTTTCAACCGTTTGATGGAAATCCTAATATAACTATTGGTAATCAACTGATAGACTTAAAGAAATATCCATTTATTAAGGAATTAACTGTAAGGGATTTATACCTTCCTAGGAGTAGCGGTACATGATATCTTAAAGAGATGAATCTTCCCATCTCTTATTTAATTATAATGAGGCAGTTAAAAGATTTGGCCATAAATTATTTTACCAGTTCTGAAATAAAAAAGAGGAACTAGTTATTTCAGGTCATCTGTGGGAAGCATTGCAACAAGATAGAAAATATATATCCTCAGCGTATAAAATGGCAAAAGAGAGAAAATATAATAATCATATTCTGTTATCCAAATACTGGAGAGAAAAATTGCCATCCCTAGACGACAGTAAAATAGTAGAGGCGTTTAACTTAACATTAAAATCCGTATCACTTCAAAAACTGGTCTTTACTCAATTGATGATATTTAACAATGCATATTATACCCATCTTACACTTCATAAATTTGATTCAAAAAGTCACCTAAATGTCCACAGTGTGTAGATCAGACAGCAGACCTGTTACACATGTTCTGGAGTTGCAAGTGCATGTATAAATTATGGAATTCTTTAAAGTTACAACTACAAAAATGGGTTACCAAAACTCAACACTCTCCTGGGAATTTCTGATTTTCCATATTCCACGGAGAATTTGGACAAAACAAAAAGATTGTAATTATGAATATTAGTTTACTAATGAAATTATATATAGCCACAAATTGGTTGAACCCAGCACAGGTGTCGTGGCAAAATTTCAGGCTGTTAGCGATTAAGCATATATTAGCGCACAAATTGTTAATTAGAAATAATAAGAAAAGTATAAACAGCATAAAAATTTGGGAACAAATCTTTAATATTATTTTGGCGTAGCGGTTCCTATCCACTTTCCGTCAGGATATTCTGTATGTGTACCAACACATTCTTGGATTAGATAGAAAATGTAGAAATAATACAAATTATTGGCTTGAGTTGGTTTATAATTGTCTATTATAGATGCTTTTATGTTTAATTTTTTGTGATTTTAATTTCCTGTACTTGGTTAAAATTATATTTATTCTTAATGTATTATAGGGAAATTCAAAATGGAACTAAAACATTGGAAGCAATATTGTACATAATGTAAATAGTGTGTGAAATGTATAATGGTTTGGCAAAACAATAAAAATGATTATTGAAAAAAAAAAGAATTTCCTGGATCATCTGTTTATTTTTATATGATAGTATGCATCCTGGAGATCTATTGAGCACATCCAGTAGTCCTTTTCCAAAAATGGAAAAATGGGCTGAACCATGACCATCTGAAACTTGGTCTTTCAAACAACTCTCTTCAGGCTGCTGAGATCCAGAATTGGTCTCCAGTCCCCTGTTTTCTTTGGCACTAAAAAGAATCTTGAGTAAGTTGTCAATCCTTTCTTGTCAGGGGAGACCTCTTGGATGACTATCTTGTTTAGCAGCTTTTGTATTTGAATAGCTGTTTGATCTCTTTGACTGGGTGGAACATCAGGGATTTTCCTGAAATTTGGAGGAAGAAGGGAAAATGGAATTATATATCCTCTGTATACAACCCTATGCACCCCAGTATCTTTTATTTCTAGCCAGGCTCAGCAGTGCAGGCACAAACGACCCCCGAATACCTCCAGAGGGGGACAACTAGGTCTCCATTCAGGAGCACTGGATGGGTTTGCCAAAGAAAGTTTCTCTGGACCCCTGATGTTGCAGGCCTCCTCTGCCACATGGGTGGTGTCTACTATTTGAATTTCCCCCTATATCTCTGAAGGAAGACCATCCATGTGTGTCCTGGAAAGATACTTGTGATTTTTTGAACCACATCTTTCCACCACTTTGATGATTCCTTGAAAAGGATCTTTGGGGGATGGAAAAATCTACACTCATTGCAGAAAGGGTCTTTCTGTCCTTCTCACACCTGCACAAAAGTATCTTTTTCTTTGGGGTCAAACAGAGACATGCTGTCAAAAGGAGCACTGACGAACATAGACTTAAAAGGCTTCACAAAGTCACACAAGTCCATCCAGGTGTGTCTGCTAATGGCTACGCCTGAACCTACTGCTCTTTTGGTTCCTTCTGCCATACTGGAAATAAGCCTCATGGATGAGTTTGATATTGATTGTAGGGTCGCCAACAGAGAGGTGATGGAACCCTTCAACTCCTCAGACATGGTTCCCTTGAGGGTATCTGAGAGTTTCTTTATTAGATCCCTCTGCAGTCTGGTGAAATGTGACAAATAGTTCACAGACCTCAATGCAAACGTCCCTGAAGTGTAGACATGCTACCCAAACCTATCCTTGTCAGGGGGATGTACAAGAAACTTTCATCAACTAGTTCCTTTCTGGTGGCCGCCACTATGACCATGACATCAACAGGTGGGGCATTGGACCAGAACTGTTTGTCTTCTGGAGGGGTCATAATCTTATCAGGCTTCCTAGGAATGGGTTCAATTGTGTCAGGTCCCATCCATGCCTACTGTAAGACTAATTCAAGGAGTTGCTTGGCAGGCAGAATCACCCAAGCAGTAGATGGGCCAGTATCAAATGCCCCCAGGAGCACAGATTCCTCTTACAAAGGGTTGCTGGGCTTCCATACACCTCTCTGTTTCAGGATTTTGAGGATGTCTCTGAATGAGGCATCCACAGGAGGTGACTGTGGGGACCCTTCACCCTTCTTAAAATCTGTGTCCTCGGTGACAGATTCAGGGGAATTCAAATGCTTCCTCTTGCATGTCCTCTTCCAAGAGACCTCTTCAGTGCGATAATCTGGGGAGTTATCAGAAGAGGTGGAAATACCCAACTGGTTGTCCTGGGGTTTTGGTACTGGCTGTTCCTGTGGGAGGGTAAGTTGAGACTCCTGACAAAGAGATGGGAGTGACGTAAATGCAGGACCCAAGGGAATAGGACCCATCTGGGTCATGGTCCCTGACAGGGCTCTCTCCAAAGTCCTAAAGGTTGACATTCCCAAAGAGGGATAGGAACCCAGGCCAGAGAGAAGGGCTTTCTGATCCTTGGTCCTTCCCTGCTCCAAGGAAAGTCCCCCCGAGGCATAAGTCAGAACCAAACTAACCCTTGCCGAAGCTGTGAGGTGCAGAGACAAAGCTTTTGGAGGCAACTGAAATTCCTCAGACCCAACAGGGTAGAATCAGCTCTGACAACTTTCCTGATCCAATTGCATGGAAGAGCTCAGAGCAAGCTTGAGATCTGGGGATACAATGGTCCTTGGATCTGAAGAAGATGGGCCTGGATGACTGTGATCCAATGACTCCAAAATTACAAAGGGAGTCACAGGAGGAAACGTTAGAGGTGCTGTTGTGGATGTATGGGCTTCCTGACCCAAAGGGGTAAGAGCCAAAGCAAAAACTGGTTGGCTCTGCACTGAAAAGATGTCTCACTACCCTCTCCACATTTTCTACAGTGAGGCTTCTAGAAGAACAAGAGGACTGTTTGGATGGAGAATCTGGTCTATAAAGAAAGGGAGAAGGTACTCTTAATGGGCCAGGGTCCAGAGATGGGGAGCACCTTGTCCTAAGAAAGACATTCTGCAGTCTTGATGGATCTGATGAATCCTTAATTTTTGGAGACTTTGGATCCAAAGAAACAGTGTGATCTGACAAAAGACTTTTCTCTTTTCCCTGATCCTCTGATCTGAGGGTGCTGGATTTGAGAGTGTAATTTTCTTTTTCTTAGATGGATCCAAGGAAACTGTAGGTTCCAAAGAAGGTCTTTTTGAAGTTTTCTCTGAGTCCTTTGAAGAAACAGAAGAAGAGCTTGGAGAAGAGTATGGTAACTTTTTAGAAGTTTCTCCAGCTATGCCATTGCCAAAGGAAGTAGGCAAAAGCACCTTTAATATCAATTTGTTCTTGCATTCCACTAACACTTGGGGGTTGAACACATGACAGATTCTGCATCTCTCTTGCAGGTGGAGGGACCAAGGCAATAAAGACAAAGAGTGTGTGAGTCAGAGAGAGGAATCTTTTCACCACACTTCCCACACTTTTTAAAACCCGCTGGGGCTTGCTTTTTCTCAGCCATGTTTATCAGGAAGAACAAATGACTACAAGAAACTACTATGCAGAAAAAAGTACAACAAGACTTAAAGATATATAGCCCGAATTTTGTTTTTAAACAGGAAGAGACAAGGAGAAAAGGGCTACCTACAAAGGTAGTAAGAACTAAGATAAACATAGAAGGGTGAAGGGAGAGATAAAGGGAAGAAAGAGATACTAACAATAGCATCTAGAGTAAACTAGTACAAGAAAAAAGGAAGATAAAGAAGACTAAAGATGATTATCACTACGATAAGAAAAAAAATACAAGCAATTATCTAGCCCAACTTGAGAGAGAGAGAAATCACAGATCTGAGGTAATGGGGAATGGTGCATTGTGGTTAAGGGTGAAGCTCGAGAGTTTCAGCTTGCCATGAGCATTCACAGCAGCTTAGTCAGGTCCAACATCTCGGATCCGAACCCATCAGTCAAGGATGGAATGAAAATTGACAACATCAGATTAATGATTAGTTCTCAAAGAAACCCTGTCTCTGTGAAAAATGAGCTAAGGTTCACCCACCATAACAGCTTGCAAATCAGATACTCTTCTTGCAGAAATCAGAGTAATCAGGAAAATATTTCCATGTTAAGAACCTCAAGTCCACCAGATGAACTGTTTCAAAAGAAGCAAGTGTTAGCTTCTCTAACACAGACTTAAGATCCCAAGGAAGAGCCACCGGTTTTCTGGGATACATCTAACATAGCAAAAACATTTTCATATGAGTTTGCATTGAAAGAGGGGGATCCATGTGCAGTCATGCTGAAATGACTGACAAATAAACCTTAGGTTTTGGAAATTCTAGCTATAGCAAATAATAGTGTTTTCCAATGGAATGAGAAACCTCATTGTTCTCCCACTGAAAACAATGGTTCATTTTGGGAATAGTCTCAGAGAAAGAGAATCCCTCACGGGGATATTCAGATACCATTCTCTCCTCAGAATCTGAATCAGAAACCTGAGGAGAAAAGACTGCATCTGTACCTTCACATTCCCCTACAGATTCCAGTTACTGAACCTCCTAAGGAAAACAGGAATCCCATTTGCTTTTACCAGAAATCACTTTACAAGAAGGGTTAATAGTCTGCATAAGACCAAGAGGCAAGCCCAGTAATTTGCTCCTGTCCAGAGAAACTAACACAGGAAAAGCTAAAAGTCCAGTTTTCTATCTCTTTTGATAGAAACAATAGGAGAAACAGACCTAATATTGCAAACAACTGCTTTCCCAGTGATGGTTAAAATATTCCGGCTAAGCAGGGGCACATTCCCTGCCCATTCCATGGCCAACAAGAGTGGCTCTCCTTGAACAACTGAGAGGAGCCCAAAAGCCACAGAAGAAGTGTTAGCCCTTGATCCATTGAGGCTATATGATCAAACACCAGAGGGAACCAAAAAAAAAAAAAGATGAGTGGTCTGAGGAACCTGCTTTGGCTACAGCAGAGTCATTCACTTGTGGCTGTCACAAATTAACAGCCTGTTGTGATAGCAAAGGTTGTTTAGTTAACTTTTTTTTCTGGATGGAAGTAGGTCCACCCAAGGGACCTGTAGTTTATTCCATGGTCAAGCTGAAAAAGGCTTTGTTTCCTTGGGAAACTAAGCAGCAGTAGACAGTAAAACAAGAAAATAGCAAAAAATGTCATTTCCCCCACACAAAACACAATAAAAAGCACTTTAAACACTTTCCTAACCTCCCAAAAAGTAAAATAAACACAGTTTATCCACAGAAAAAGTGGTTCTAAACAACTTTTTACAGCAAAAACAAAAAGTGCACTCCCATCCAAAACTACTTAAACATCAGGAGAGAGCCAAGGAAAATATTTTCTCATCTTAAAAGTAGTTATTTTCCAAAAAAGTTAATTTAAACAAAATTCAAAGTAATGTGGAAGGTTTTTCCCTTGAAGGGAAGTTATCTCTCCAGCAATGGTACAGCTTTAGTTGAGCATTGATCCTCAAAAGTCTGCAGAGAAGCACTCTTCTCAGCAGCAGGAAAGCTCTGAAGGGCTTTGTGCCCAAACCTGTCTTTTTAGTAATCTCAGATCAAGCTAACTAGTGGTTTGGTTTGGGTGAGAGGAAGGTGCCCTGAAACTTTGGAACCTGGCAGTTATATCCTATGACAGACATAATCCATAGAGCTTAGACTAATGAAACAGTGATCATTATGAAGAACATAAAAAAACCTAAAAGTAAAAGGGGATAAGTTTCAAACATTCTATCCTTGGCATAGAAAGCAGCTTGACAAGTCTGAGCCTTAATTCTCTATGTTAATGAAGGAGGTCTTGTGAAGGTGCATTGTTTACACTATAAGAAGTATGAAACTATAACGTCTGGCTTTATTCACAGACTGCAATGGTTCATAATTATGAGGGTAGGTCAGGTTTAAAAGGCAACATTAGGAGCAGTCTGTAAAATCAGGAACAGATTTCTATTGGACTCACTTAAAAAGTGATTGTAGCAAAATTTCTAGTATTGCTAAGCACTTTACAAACAATAAGAATGAAACACTAATGTCTTGCATTATTGACTGACTATGGGATTCATGATTTACAAGGGTAGGGACAAAAATAAGAAGAGACATTGGAGATTTTTTTCAACGCGTGGACAGGTCAGATGTGTGTGTGTGTGTGTGTGTGTGTGTGTGTGTGTGTGTGTGTGTGTGTGTGTGTGTGTGTGTGTGTGTGTGTGTGTGTGTGTGTGTGTGTGTGTGTGTGTGTGTGTGTGTGTGTGTGTGTGTGTGTGTGTGTGTGTGTGCATGCGTGACTGAATGTGTGCATGTGACAGAAGCGTTAATGGGAGAAGTTGCCTTTGCCAACACCATGAATGGTCCAGTAATGTTGACTAAAAGAGGAAAGTGCTGATTTGCACTAAAAGTTGTTATTGGAGATTCACATACATGCAGATTAGCCAGTAATGATAATACCACTGAATCACATTTTTTCACATCATGAAAACAGTCCCTTTTGGCTACAGCTCTTACTGCCAGTGGTGGGGTTCTTTCTGAATCTCTGGGATAAAACTGAATCTTCAAACGTCATCTGCAGGGACACTAATTTATTATTCTTAAATGATGATGATGATAATAATAAACTTAATGCTCATTAGATGAAATCCAGGAATTATTCCCGTGATTTTTTTGTGCAATTTCTAGTAATTATCAAGATTCCGATTATAATGCTTATAGTGTTTATGTATATGTGTGTGTGTGTGTGTGTGTGTGTGTGTGTGTGTGTGTGTGTGTGTGTGTGTGTGTGTGTGTGTGTGTACAAAATTAAAACTGATTCAAGTAAAGGACACTCATAAAAGTACACTGACAGTATTATAAGTAGGAATATAAAATGAAAGCATGTTAAATGCCAAATTCCACTATTTATTTGTTTGTTTTTCCTATAATCAAACAGTCCAAATTTTAGGGTATGCTGGTATTTTTCATGTAGATAAATGCAAGAACTATGTCTCTGTTTATCTGTGGCATCTTTTGTGATTAACTGAAGGGGCCAGGAAGAAAAGAAAAGCAACCACTGTATGGTTTGAAAGTTGCACAAAAAAAGTATTTTGCTGTTATTGGAAAATTTAAATAAAATTCCTCAGTGGGTATATAGCCTAACTGCAAAGCCTCGTTTAACAGACATTGGTTCCTTTATGCACAATCTCCATGCTAACCTCTTAAGATGCATGAAGACATGAAAATGTGGGGTATATTCTGCTAGGGATATTGAAAGTCTGGCCAGACTACACAAGGTTCAAGCTCCTTCCTCACTCACTGTACATCCATCCCTTGCACGATAATACATGCTGGTATAAGCAAGATGTACAGATATGTCAAAAGTGTCTTGCCTCCAATAGGGAGGCTTAAGTCTAAACCTTTTGAGAAGTTATGTCTTGGCACAAGAGCAAAAGGATAAAACAGGATATCCCACCCTGGCCAGGTAAGGTGAAGGAAAAAGTACTTAATGCATAAAGCAGCTAACGTAAGCAAACCCAGTGTACTTCAATTCAAAAAAACTGAAACCAATACAAAGTCACTGGAACTATGAACTGCTCAATAAAAAAGCTTAAAAGCTTTATTCAAACCTAAAACTGCTAGTTAAAAACTTTCGCCTATAAGGCTTCCTCAGGCAAAGTAAAACAAATGACACAAGTAACCCATTTAAACAGTATCTCAGTCACATGATATCATCTTCCATTAGTCTTGTTTATACAACTCTTTCAGCATAGGTTTTAAAGAGACACCACCATTTATACCTAGTAAAATGTAAGCCCTAAGGCACAAAATCCAATTCAACTCCTCTACCTCTGTCCCCTCTTTAAAATTCCCTCCAAGAATTGTGTCATTTACCACCTTAAGAATAGAAAATTTAAAGGTAAGATTTACTCCTTTCTCTTTCATATATTTATATAAAGTGCTAGTTAACACTTCTCTCCTTATTGCAGATAGATGGTTGGAAATGCGCTCTCTAAATTTTTGATTTGTTATGAGCTTTTTTTTTTTTTGTGTGTTGGGTACTTTGGATTTTTTACAGCCAGTCATAGACATGAACCAACATGGAGCTATTTCCTCTACCAGTACAGCACTAAATCGGAATTCCTTTCATCTGGTAGAATTTATGGATATTCCGAACAATCCACTACTTGACCTAGGGGAAATGCACAATCATCAACCTACAAATAATGAACTGAAAAACGATGCTGCCACTGAACAATTTAAGGTTAAATTAAAACTGTCTGAAGATCTGGTTTGCCACTATAAATGTTTACAGTGGAAAATAATGAGTTTTGCAGCTTACCTATAGTGTAAAATTGTACCTCATGGCTTGAGGATACTACAAATGCCTACATTTTGAGATAAGTATCCTGATTTCTTAAGAAGGTGCCAACTAATTAACCTTAGGTGTTCTTTCCATTATATGGAATTAATGAATGCCTTTTTCAATCCCACAGAACAAGAACTGTGCACTGATGTTGAAATGCTGCATGCTGAAATAGTCTCAATGATTGAATTTAATGCACAAACTGAGATAAACTCAGTACATGGCAAGTGGCTTCCATGAACACAAGTCCCTTTAATTCCATTGAAAAACTTGATAAAACACTTTAAAAAACACCATGAAATAAAAGCTAAATGGTTGGGCACTTTTGTCTGTTAATTCAATATCTTCAGAACCGCTACCTACTAACACAGTAAGCTTAAAATAGGCTTTCAAAAACACACACCCCTCAAAAATAACCAATCAAAACTAATATTCAAATAAGGAGTACACACACCCTATTAAAACTCTACTAGCAGTAATATAACCAGTGACCATGATACTTCTGATAACCAATGAGAAAAACAACTTTCGCAATTCAAGCTATGGTAGGAGTGACAAAAACTAATGTAGGGATGAACAATACTAAACCCCATAGGTTACATCTTATCCAATCAAAGGCCCAGAATGGAAAAATGGACCAATAGTAAAAGTAGACACAAGGACCAATAATATGAGCAACAGTACGATTTTATCCAATGGCAATAAAGTCAACTGAAAAAAAACAGGCTGATGAGATTTGAACTCATAACACCTGGTTTATGAGACCGGTTCTCTAACCCCTGAGCTACACTGTCAAAGTTTACTGGATTGTAATTTTAACTCAGTACAAATCAAAATGTTCTTATTCAGACCAGGGGGGTTACCGGCATCAAACTTTAGCTGCCAAAATTATTCACGATTCAAAAGTCTTGTTCACCAGTCTCCCACAAAGTCTGCCTCATTGATCTGTTCAATCACAGAGAAAACAAAGAACTGAAAATCAACACATAAAATTGAATGGTTAGCTAAGGCACTTTAACTGTCATTCTGTTGGATACTATAGTTATGTTGATGTATTCTACGATTCAGGGCATTATCAGTTTTCCCAACATAGAACACTGAACAGGTGGCACATCGAGCCAGGTAAACCACTCTCTCTGATAGGCAATTAAACCTTCTGCCCAGTGTATTCAGTTTCAATAAACCTACACTGTTTGCACCTTACACACTTCTGTGTTATCACAACACCATTCCTCTCTTGACACACCAGTGGTTTCTCTAACAGATTTTTAATATTAAATTTGTTTTTATATGAAAAAGTGGCCTGGCTCACCCATAATTTCTTCGTCTTATCATGGTGCTGAAAAATAAACCAATTCTTACATATAACCTGCTCAATGTCATTAGCATCCGTGGTATAAAATAGTACTATGTTGGCACTGGTGTCAAAATTAGATTCAGAACTGGTCATCATGGCACCTTGTAAGCCAAATTTAATAATTTGTGCATAGCAGCCTCCAGCCATTCTGTTGGCCAAGATCTCATCATAACGGGGGGCAGTAACCCCCCCCCCCGCAGTTTGAACAAAAACATTTCAATTTTTACTGAGTTTAAGTTATGATCCAGTAAACTTTGACACTGTAGCTCAGGGGTTAGAGCACTGATGTCATAAACCAGGGGTTATGAGTTGAAATCTCATCAGCTTGTCTGACTTTTTTCAGTTGGCTTTATTGCCATTGGGTAAAATCTTACTGTTACCCATATTATTGGTCCTTGTGGCTGCTTTTACTATTGGCCCATTTTTCCATTCTGGACCTTTGATTGGGTAAGGTGTAACCTATGAGGTTTATATATTGTTCATCTGTACATTAGTTTTTGTTACTGCTACCATTGGTTGGATTGCCAACGTTGTTTTTCTCATTGGTTATCAGAAGTATCAAGGTCACTGGTTATATTTAATGGGATGTATGTACTCCTTATTTGAATATTAGTTTTGACTGGTTATTTCTGAGGAGTTATGTGTTTTTGAAAGCCTATTTTGAACTTACTGTGTTAGTAGCTAGCGGTTCTGAAGATGTCAAATTACCAGATGAAAGCGCTCAACCATTTAGCTTTTATTTTGTGGTATTTTTTAAAGTGTTTTATTAAGTTTTTCAACAGAATTAAAGGGATTTGTGTTTGTGGAAGCCACTTGCTGTGTACTGAGTGTATTTGGATTGTGGATTTGTATTTAGTATCTGGGTCTACATGAGGTACAAGAATACATCATAGCATATGAACAAAGACTCATTGAGAGTAAGAACAGAAAATCAGTGAGAGACTTGAATGATTTTGCCAAAGAGAATGTGTTTATTTGGTTTAACAGAAGCGGTGACGGTGTTACTAACACTTGGAACTTAAGCTCAGACAGAGGAAAGCATATGACTCAAAAACAATTTAACAAGAAGCATTCACAAATTAAACCAAATTTTACAGCTTCAGGTAGAACTCCCATTAGAAAAGGTGTTCTACACAGTAAAACCCCTGCAGCAGCTTGAGCTCTCAACTACTTCCCTTCAGAAGCATGACGCAGCCTCTAAGCTATTAATGAACAGCGTGACTATAACGGAATTGACTGTAGCAAGAACATAAAACGATCATGAATAAAAACAGGCATTTGTGGATTCTAATTCTATGTGTGCCCTAGATCCCGTTGATTTTTCTTCTCTCTCTTTTTTTAATAAAAGATTCGCTGACTATGACGGATCCAAAATGACAAAAGAGAGGCAAGTCTCTGCAATGGGAGCAACCATACTGGAAGGCGTTAACTCGCAGCCAGACAGTGAAAATATGATGGAACTGGTAGTTAATTTGTCATCCCACAAGCTGACACACAATGAAGAATCTTTACTATCAAAAGGATTAAACTTTATCCCACTAGCAGTGGCGGATATTGCAAGAACTATCACAGAGTTTAAATACTTTGTACGGACATTAAATTTGAAGGTGTTTTACAATGATGCAAATAATGTGAATAATACCAGCAGCTTATAACTTATATGTAAAAGATCTAGTCTGTTCATACCACATAACCATAATGTGTTACAGGTATTCAAAAGAGTAGTGGAGAAAGGGATTTATGTATTTATACAGTAATTATAAAATTTTAAAATAACATAACTAAAGGTGAGCAATTAGCTATTTCTGCACTGAAGAATATTGACAAAATAGAGGTAAAGAATGCTGACAAAGGTGAGGGAGTTGTTTTAGACTCCTCATTTTATGCTGAATCAATGTAAATATGCTAATGTGCAGATTGTGAGAATATTACTAGGAATGAATGTAATAAGATTACTGACTTGAGTCCTTAGTGTCATGAATGAGTTATATAGACAATATAAAATTAATAAGGACCTATTGCAGTATTTGATAGTTGAGACACCTACCATTCCCTGCATTTACGGTTTGCCAAAAATACATAAGTCCATGATTATCTCCCCATTTAGACTGATTGTTGTAGCAAGAGGATGGGTAACTAAGCCCTTGTCTAAGTTTTTAGGAAGCCTAAATAAGAGTAGGTTTTGAAAAAAATAGGTACAATTATAAAGGACACAAAGGATTTCTTGCAGCAGCTATATAACTGGTTTAGTAATATGAATGTTAGTATGTTTTACTTGCCACCTTAGATGTGCATTCAATGTTTACAATGATACCGAATGACATAGGTATGGCTTTTTTAACAGAGTATCTTTTAGATTATACTGAATACTCTCAGCAATATATAAATACGTTACGCAATATGTTAGAAGTGGTTTTAACAAATAATGCAGTTCTATTTCAAAAATAGTTGAATATACAAAGAAAGGGGGCAGCAATGGGAACACCTGTTGCTAATAGCTATGCAAGCATAGTAATGTTTATTTGGGAGCGAAAGTTTGTGCTATCTACAGAAAGTAGTCTGACAAAGAATGTGCATTTTACTGTAGGTTTGTAGGTGACTTTTTTTTTCTTTTTTTTTTTTTTTGGAAAGAGGAAGAAGTTAGTTTTAATGAGTTTTATGATTACCTTTCAACTACCAGTTCATTTTTAAAATTTAAGAAAACAATATCAACAGAGAGTATAGATTTTTTAGATATAACTATTTTTAAAAACAGGAATGGGACCTTAGGCACTCAGCTTTATAAAAAGCCTGTAAAAAGAAATGCATACTTAAATTGAAATAGTATGCATCCGCAATTTATATTTGAAAACATAGTAAAGAATCAACTTCTAAGAGTAGCGGAACTAAACACAAATGATGGTAATATGGGCACACAGCTAGACAATATTGTTTCAGACTTGGTGAAGAGAGGTTATGATAAGGAAAAAAAGTAACTAACATCCGTGATGAGGTTATAAAACATAAGGCAACCACTGCCAAACCGATTTGTTCTAGGGATACAGGACAGGAAGCAGTTACCAAGAATAAACACAACAGAATTAGATGTATGTTGACTTATAATAAGAACACTGGAAGTATAAAGTAAATAATTAAATGCTGGCACATCTTATGTGATGTACCTGAGCTGAGTGTTATAGTCACTGAAAAAACTAATTTGGGATATAAGAAAAGCAACAGTCTATATCAAATGTTGTGTTACAAAGAACAAACATGATTGCACTAATATATACACTTGAAAAGAAGAGGTACATCTAAATGTGGCAGGTGTAAGTTTTGCAGTTTTATAGATGTAAGGTTTTTACACATCTAGTGACAGGAAAGGAAGTTAAACTAACTGTATACGGTAACTGTGAAACAAGTAATTTAGTCTATTTAGCCATAATGTATGCCAAGCATACTATGTAGGAAAAACAAATCAGAAGTTTAAAGAGTGCATTTCCAACCATCTATCTAAAATGAGAGAAGTGTTAACTAACGCTTTATATAAACATATGAAAGAGAAAGGAGTAAATTATTCCTTTAAATTTTCTATTCTTAAGGTAGTAAATGACACAATTCAAGGAGGGAATATTAAAGATAAGACAAAGCAGGGGAACTGAATTGGACTTGGCACATTATGGCTCACATTTTAACAGGTTTAAATGGCAGTGTCTCTTTAAAACCTATGCTGAAAGAGTTGCATAAACAAGTCTAATTAAAGATGCTATTGTGTGACTGAGATACTATTTAAATGGGTTACTTGTGTTGTTTGCTTTACTTTGCCTGAGGAAGCCTTATAGGCGAAGGTTTTTGCTAGCAGTTTTAAGTTTGAATAAAGCTTTTTTATTGAGCAGTTCATGATTCCATTGACTTTGTATTGGTTTCTAGGTGAAGGAAAAAAGGGGAACCGAGGGAGAGAGGGTGCTAGTTTCTAACATCTACTGTTATGGTAAATTAAATTACACAACTATACTATGTTCTTCATCAGACCACATTTGCAGTAGCCACAGTCTTATGTGACAACTTCTGAAGTTCAGAAAGAAATGGTGGGTAAGATAAAGACTAGAGTCTAGGATTCCCTAAAGGATAGTTCTAGTAAATACTGTTGTAGCTCTGAAAACAGAGTCAGGGTTGTAATGTTTAGTGAACATGTACACTGAGGACATAGTAGCTGACTCTAGAATAGTTCCAGAGTCCACCCTTTTTAAAAAAAACCTCAGAAGTGATCAGAGAATAAACCTTAAACATTCTGAGAGGGACTTTTGACATAAGTTGAGAAAAAAAAACGAATATCTTGTGACAGATATCTCAAAATGGCTTGTTTAAATGTTTACTGTCTTTCTTTTCCATATTATTATAGCAAATAAAAACTGGGCAGATTTTATAAAATCTTTAGTTATATCTAAGTAAAATCTTAAAGGTATGTGGATTTCCAAAATATGGGCAGTTCTTTCTCCCTTGTTTTAGGGTTCATTGGTTCTAAGACTCATCCTGTCCTCTTGGAAAAGCAGCTGAGTAGGCTAAGGCCTAAAATTCAGATACCCAACTAGCAGACGTCAGAGCAATTAAAAAGTCTTCCAATTTAGAAACATCAGGGAATAACTGGCTGCATGTTCAAAGGAGACTGAGTTAACTTCTCCAGCACAAATGTAGATCCCAGGAAGGTCTCACTCATTTTCTAAGTGGCTTAATATGCAATACACTTCAAAAATTATTTGACATAGAATAAAGAAGAAAGAAGTGAATCCAGTGGCAGTTACGTAGAAATGAAAGGTGTACCTTGATAGAAATGTACACGAAGCCTGAATTGAGCAATTCATAGGTTCATAAGTTCACAGGTATATATATTAGGGTAATGATAACTAGGGTCTTTATAAGTCTAGCCATGCAACCCAACCCGACTGCATCCCCTTGTAACATGGGTTCTTTAATTGGGGGGATATGTTTGTCAGGAGGCTGCTAAAAAGGTTATGTGGCAGGGTATGTTACTTAGGGCATGTTTACTGTCAGTCTCTGTCTATAAGAGACATGGAGGCCATTCTGGTGATGAATTTGCAATTTCCCATTCAATGGTCAAGATTATGTTTGAGTAGGATTAGGGACTGACTTTGCGTCACATGGATGGGGAGCTTATTCCGAGCATGGAGATACTTTGAGTCACATGTTTGTCTCAATAGCATGTTCTATTTTTATGTTGCAAGCAAAGTTCAGATCCCTGGATCTACTGTTTCTAGTGCTGCTCATTTTGTGGATATACAAAAGCTCCATCAGGGCTGGATCTAAGGATGCTTTATATGCACAACCTGTAGGAAACTAAGTATACAGATATGACTCTAAGACAATCTGTATAGGACAGTGTGTTAATGACCTGGATTGACTTTATGAGAATCTTCTGTGGCTATTCCAGCTGCTGCGTATGTCTAGTCAGGTATACGCTGAAGGGGGCACTGTACTCAATGATAGGTATGACAAGAGATCAACAGAGTGGTACTATAACTTCCTTGGACCTGGATGCCATACCCTTACTTGTAAGTTGAGCAACACAGAATGATTTTCTTACTGCCTTGGCTGCATGTTGGTCAAAGGGCAGATGGCAACTCTTAGGGGGTGTCTTATCAATGGAGTAATTTGCCTGGGAAAACATTTTACCAAAAGGCACTATAATGCACTTCTTTGCATTGAGTTTTAATGTGTGGCTTTGACACCAGTCACTTTATTTGTGTTAGACCCTCTTGCTGGATGTTAGTGTCAAGGAGAGAATTTATGAGAGCTCCAAATTTGCAGTTGTCTGCGAACTTGGTGAGCCAGAGGCTTTTGACATTAGCCTTGACCTTTGAGAAGTAGATGCCAAACAGGAGTGGGCCCAGCATGGCGTGGAGTGGTACTGCACTGGTGACCTGCCTCTTGGTAGAGGAGGTCTCATCAATCCTGACTTCTTGGGTCCTATCTATAAGTGAGCTGGCAATCCAGTGAGTTGTGCAGGGATTTATGCCTAGTTCTTTGAGTTTGCCCACAATGCTGGAGTTGGGCATTGTGTCACAGTTCAGAGGTTCATATGTGTTTATTAGGCTAACAACCACAAGGGCCTTTTTAAGCCTAGCCATGTATCCCATATCTCTGACAAGTTCTGATACCCTTGTTTATGTGGGTTTGCATTTTATTTAAGCTCCACGGATCCATTTTTGGCATCCTGCAGACTAGGACAGTTTTGTAAGTTTCTGAGCCCCCCAGACCTTACTGTGCTGGAGGGAAGCCTTCTAGCTTATCAGTGGGAGTGGTAAGCACTAGGTAGCCATTCTACCACAACGGGAGTGGTTTCTGGTCCAGACATTGTAGTTTATTGGCCATTAGGGCATTTTTTCAATCCCTTTCAACTTTCTGGTTTAAAAGCCTGTGTTTGTGCACCGTGCAGCTGTGTTCTGCTGAGGTAAACTACTACATGTGCCAGAAAGTCTGCTCTTCAATTTTCCCCTTAGAATGTACTTGTTCTTTTACTTCTTGCACTTCAATTAGCGTAATCAGCTTGCACTTTAATAGGCTTTTGTAGCCTTTATTGTAGCACACGTAGGTGCTATCAACACTAGCTGTTCCTATGCAGTAACAGCACCAGTACTTTATTGTTATGACCACCGCTCCTGGTATGACTGTAGGGCAATTTCCTGTGCTTTCTCCTGCTAACCTAGTGCATTTGGGCATTCTGAGACAGTGTGGCAACTGTCTAATGCACACAAACAACCCTCTCCTCTTACCTCCCAACACTCATACTTGTAAGAGATGGACTTATATCACCAAACTGGAAGCAGTGCACGGTCCAACCAAGACCGGACTAGATGGTCAAGAGGAGAAGGTCAACACCTGCAACTCACTACACAGAACACACAGCCCTCCAAAACACCACCATCACAACCCACACATAGAAACACAAACCATACACCCACCTTCACAGAGTCTCTCAATAAAATTTTACCCAAACAACACAGACCCCTGAGACAGAAATGCACTCGACTACCGCAACACAACACCAACCCCAGAACACATAGCTCACCACCACAGTGTGCCCTTCAACCCAAGCCCTTAAGGCAAAACACTTTGCCCAATGTACTAATCATAGGAGACTCAAGTGTGAGGCACAATGATGTCCCACTCACTAGGTTGAACAAGAGAAAGTGTCAGTCTGTTGTCTATCAAGTGCCAGGATCCACCACATAACACATGCACTCAGGTCACTCCACAACAAATACAATTATGACTCAGTCATTGTCCATGTGGATGTGAATAACCTGAGATGTACCTCCCTGGACTACATGAAAAGAGATGTGATGGAACTTTCAGATTATGTGGCCAAGGCAGGTATGACACTAGCTGTGAGCAGTATTCTACCGTCACCCAGAATTATACTACAGTATGAGCAGAAAATGATAGACTTCAACAATTGCTAAGTTTCTGGTGTCATTCTAAGGGGATCCAGTATCTGTCTGTTGGGATGACATGATCAACAGACCTCAATGCTTTGCCAGAGATGGCCTGCATCTGTCACTCCTGGGGGATTCCATGTACTGGCTAAGGCTCTTGCCAACCCTGTAGTGCCTTTTTTAGGCAGTGTTGCAAAGACCAAAATTCCACCGTAACAGCTACATACAAATGCAATCTGAGGGTCATGCTGCTCAATGTTAGAAGTCTAAATCTCAAGATGCACTCGCACAAAGCTCTCTTCAAAATGGAGAATGTCGACATCTGTGCTGTAATGTAAACCTGGTTTAAAGAGGCAGAAAGCATCCCTGCACTCCCATGGTACAACTCATTCCATATCTTTCGGCCCCAGAATACGGCTGGAAGCTCCAAAGGAGGTGGTGTTTCCATATTCTTAAAGGATACGCATACCTCTAGACTGGTAGCCCAGCATAATGCATCCGAGATACTTCAGGTACAACTAACACTGAGTAA
The DNA here is from genome assembly GCF_019279795.1 of Protopterus annectens. Taxonomy (NCBI): domain Eukaryota; kingdom Metazoa; phylum Chordata; order Ceratodontiformes; family Protopteridae; genus Protopterus; species Protopterus annectens. The sequence goes on from NC_056735.1 coordinate 480,569,843, forward strand.
GACGGTGATACAAGTCATAGCCTGCTACAGAACCCCAAACATGTCCATAGAATCTGGCTCCAACTTCCTCGGCACCCTGGAATCTATCAAGGTCCAACCCAATACTCTCATACTGGGTGACTTCAACTACCATTCCATCAACTGGTAAAACTATTTAAGTACCAATATACAGGCCCAGTGCTTTCTGAAATTTATCATTTCCAATACCCTTGACCAGCTCATTCTGACTCGCACTAGAAGAAGTAACATCCTCAACCTGATTATCACCAACATGGGAAATTGTTGCACCACACCTATAGTCAATTCCTCCCTGGTTAAATCTGACCACAAACTGATCACCATGGAAATCTCCATCTCATCTACTCCCCCCGCTAAGGTGACCACCCTGAAAAACTTCCCTAAAGCTGACTTTGGGCTCCTAAAACCAGAGGTGGCTAACTTCTTGGCACCCATGGCAATGGAAAACAGCTGCATGACTGCCGAATCATACACCAATGCACTGTAAGAACATGTACACAAATGCATGGAGCTTGCTATACCAAATAGAACTAAGACACTCTTCTCCAAAAAAAGGAAGCCAATCTAGTGGTCCCCAGCCATCAATAAACTCTACAACAGAAGGAAGAAATTGTTGCAAAAAAAAAATGAAGTCACAAGACTGGAAAACCTCCCTTATCAGTCTCAACAAAAAGCTGAGATCCCTTATCAAATCCTCTAAAGCCAGCTATGAAGGCAGAATTGCGGCTGACACCAAAAACAACCACAAAGCCTTCTATAGCTATATCAAAAACCTCAAAGACAATACACAAATTTGCTGTAAGTTATTGCATAATGGCACCTGCTATACTGAGCCAACAGATATAGCCAAGAAACTGGTTGACAGATTCAGGGCCAACTTTACCCCCCCCCCCCCCCAAGGGCCCTATCACAATCCCAGACGAAAGCCTGGTACCCACAATTTCTGCTGCACAGATAAAAGCTGCATTGTCCAAAGCCAAGAATGCGTGTCCATGGGACCTGATAATATCCCTGGCTGCATCCTACATGAGCTACAAAACGAACTGGCACCACATCTGTGTGCCCTGTTTAATCACAGCCTTACCTCAGGCTATGTCCCTTACGAATGGCACACTGCTACAGTCATCCCACTCCATAAAGGGGGAGCAACTACAGACCCAGGGAACTATCGCCCATTAGCCTGATGAGTCTGGTATGCAAAGCTATGGAGCGCATCATCATGGACCTGCTTAACAAAGATATAGGCAATCTCCAAACTCTTGATCCCACACAATTTGGCTTTGTCAAGGAGAGATCATGCCTGCTGAACTTGGTTGACTTCTTTGAGGCAGTCAACAAGGCTGTGGATGAGGCTAAGGCAGTGCATACAGCCTACCTTGACCTGGCCAAGGCCTTTGATACCATTCCCAACTCAGGTATCACTGATAAACTCACCAAACTAGGCATCAATCCTTACGTCACTAGGTGGGTTGCAAATTGGCTCACAGACAGGACCCACAGAGTGAAAGTTGCAGATTCCAAGTCAGACTGTCGATCAGTCACAAGTGGAGTCCCATAGGGCTCGGTCCTGGGCCCTCTCCTGTTTGGCATCTGCTTAGAAGTCCAGGCCAACACAACAGGACTCTGGCTGACCATATTCACTGATGACTGCAAGCTAGGAGTCATTATCAACTCCTCAAGTGATGCAGACATCCTACAAAAGGGCCTCTTTGAAACCAATGACTGGTGTCGGAACCATAGCCTTAAGCTTAATGCCAAAAAATGCGTTATCATCCCCTTTGGAAAAAACTCAGTTCCACGAATTACCACGGTGCTGGGAGCCCACTGAACACTGAAGGGGCCATAAGAGATCTGGGCACCCAGGTCGACAGCCACCTCACCTTTGACCACCGCATTGCCACTGTGGTCAGAAAGTCCTTCTACATGGCACATCTTATAACCAAAGGTTTTGCATCCAGGAAGAAAGAGGTCATCATCTCTCTTTACTCATCCTTCATTAGACCAATCATCAAATATAACCCCCCATTTGGCATGTACCTGACCAGACACCTACAACAGCTGGACAGGCCACAAAGGTACCTTACAAAAAAGCTCCTAGGCCTTAAACACATGTCCTACATGGACAGACCCAAGAAACATCAACTGTTCTCAGTCTCTTATCATCTACTTAGAGGTGATCTCTGCTTGACTTACAAGGCCATGTCCAACCCAGCCCTACTTGAAATGCTACACCTAAAGAAATCCCAATCCCCCGTGCCACATGGTCCAGAGATCACAATCTCATTACCACAATTAACAGAACATGCTGGAGGGACAGGTTCATCTCCCAAAGACTGCCCATACTCTGGAATAAGCTTCCCATTTATGTCAAGCAGAGCACCTTGCTGACCCTCTTCAAGAGATATCTTGATGAGTGGATGGGTAACAGAAAGTTCACTCCAGGGATCACTCCAGTTGCCCTACTGAATATGGGAACTGTGAACTAGCATCGGGTGGCACGGTGCCTAGGCAATTTTTTTTTGGGCTAGGCTTGTAAAGGCTCCAGGGCCATTAGCTTACTACACACCTATGAACCTATGATAAGTGTAAGCATGGGCCTGGGAGATGAACCATTTCAAGGTTACCTGTGTCCATTAGAGACATAGGTGCCAAATCAAGGATGAATTTCTGGTTTCTCACTCATTTGTCCAAGTTGCACTTGAATTCGGTTAGGGAGGAACTTTGCTTCACATGGATAGGGGAGCCTGTTCCACAGACGGGGTAGTCTCTGGGATACATACCTATCTCTCCCACAGGTACTATTTATATAACAGTCTGACAATGCCCTGTATACCAGGCATAGATCTCCTCTAAAAAGCCTGTAGGAGACAGAATACAGGGACAGGGCCTTGAGGCAGTCTGCATAGGACATTTTACTTATGCCCTGTATTCTTTTAGTGAGGAACCTCTGTAGACGTTCCAATTGTTGGATATGCCTGGTTGGGTACATACCAAAGTGGGCACTGTACTCAATGATATGTCTGATGAATGCCAAATACAGTGGAACAATGACTTCCTTCGACTTAGATGTCATACCTTTGTTTAGAAGTTGTGCAACATAGAATGATTTCCTCACCACGGTATACAAGTGATGGTCAAAGGCTAAATTACTATATTTGTGTGTCCCCAAGTCCCTGACTACTGGGTCAACTCTAAGGCATGTGTTGTCAATATGATAGTTACCAGGGATGGATGACTTCCTAAAGGATATTATTATGCATTTCTTGGCATTTAGTTTTAGTCCATGGCTCTGACACCAGTTGTTTTGTCTGTGTCAGTCCCTCCTGAAGAACATTTGTGTCAGTGTGAGAGTCAATGACAGCTCGTAATTTGCAATCATCTGCAAAGTTAGTCAGCCAGAGATCACTGACATTGGCCTTGACTTCTGAGAAGTAAATGCCAAAAAGGAGCAGCCCAAGGACTGATCCCTGAGGGACACCACTTGTGGCTGGCCTCTTTACAGAGGTGTACTCCCCAATTCTAACTTCCTGGGTCCTGTCTGAGAGCCAGCTGGCTATCCACTGGGTGACATACAGGTTTGTACCTAACCTGTTGAGTTTGTCAATGATGCCCAATTGGGGTATTGTGTCAAATGCCTTGGCCAGGTCAAGGTAGGCAGTGTGAATGATTCTGCCTTCATCCATTGCTTTGGTGTTGAATGTCTTAGCCAGAGCCAGGTAGGTGGTATGCACCATTTTCCCTTAGCCAGATCCAGGTAGGTGGTATGTACCATTTTCCCTTCATCCATTGCCTTGGTTACCTTCTCAAAGAACTCTTCCAGGTTAAGTAGGCATGACCTGCCTTTAACAAAACCAAACTGGGATGAGTCTAGTGTCTGTAGGTTGCCAATGTCTTTGTTGATCAATTTGGTGATAATTTATTCCATGGCTTTGCATATTAGACTAGTCAGACTATGTAGTTTCTGGTGTCAGTTGATGGCCCACCCTTGTGAAGGGAATAACTGTTGCCATGCCCCATTTGCTTGGTATATAGCCTGTTTTGAGGTAGTACTTGAAAATTTACACAGGGACTAAATAACCAGAAAAGCCTCTGCTCGGGATGGGTCATATTCTCTATTATAGGGCCAACTAGAAAAGCTCTTCTGTTTGGCTAAGTATGATTTCTAATAGCAGCTTTCCTTGCCTTCTATGACACATTTTAATGTACTCAGAATAAAGTTGAGAGCTACATTTAGTTGGAGATTTTGATTCTTGGGATGAATGAGAGATCTCATATCCTGTGTGAGCAAGTTCTCTCCTGAGAGAGAGCTTTTGATAACCATCTGACCAGATTCATGAAAAGGGAAAAACAGTATTGTCTGGACTAAAATGGACTCACCAGAAGAATCTTTGGCATGTCTTTCTTGAGCTTTAGCAAAACGTTTTTTACTAGAGTAAAGGGGGAGGGATGCAAAAAGGAACATGCCATTCAAGGATAATAAGGAAGCAGCTATTTTCCAGGCATTTTGAAAGGTAATCTGGAAAACAAATTGTTTATTGTCTGCTGAGATAGGAGGCAAACAGATTTACAAGAGGATTTCCCCAAAGGCAGAAAATTTCCTACAATATCTCTGAGTGTAACATCTATTTGTTAAGATCTAGCCTGGATCTGCTCAGAAGGTCTGCTCCTGCAATCTGTTCTGACAGAAAGTATGTTGCATATAGAGTTAAGATTGTACTGAATTGTCAGTTACCAGACAATCATCACTAGTCTCCAAAGGGAATAGGATCTTACCCCCATTCCCCCATTTTTATATACCACATCAGTATGGTGTTGTCTCATCACTGCCAGTGGTCCAGGTGTCCTCAGTTTATTCAGAGCTTTGAGAGCTTTTATCACAGCCATCATCTCTTTGATATTTAAATGTTTATGTATGAAATTAGACTACCAAATGTCCTGGACCTTGACTCACTGAGATTCTACTCCCATTGCAAAAGCTGAGGTATCTGTGGAGACTGGCTGACAGGGAATATGGGAAAAGAGGAAGACTTGGGGTAACAAGGATTTGATTGGCCCACCAATGAAGTTCTTTCTTGTGAAACTGAGAACAGGAATTGGAAAAGTTAGAGGAGGCAGACATTAGTCCCAGATAGATTTGATAAACCACTGAATTGCCCTCATGTGGAGTCTGGCAAAAGAATCCATAAGAATAGATGATGCCAAGAAACCTAAAGTCTTCAGAAATTCTCTTGCTGTGGAAATGTTACAATGAGAGAGTGTGAGAAAGTGGTGATGATAAAAAAGCAACTTTTCTTGGAATAGGAAGGCTGTCATCAGAGAAATGTCCACATGACAACATAGGAAGGCTACCATGTCCACAGGGATCAAAAATTACTTTTTCAGATTTAGCCTGGAGCCTATGTTGTACAACAGATTCATAGTAAATTGAAGAGATGTCAGGGTGTCTTGTGTGGTGGATCCTGCGATGATTCAATCATCCAGGTAGGGATATATGTGAATCTCTTGCACTCTGTAGAAAACTATGATGGAGCAAGGCATTTGATGAAGACTCTTGGGGCATTAGAGATTTCAAAGAGTAAAAATGTAAATTGAAAGAGCAATCCAAGACAAATAATCTTAGGAAGCATTCCTGTTTTTTGTGAAATGGAATGTGCAAATAGGCATCTTTGGGATCAAGCGTGACTAGATAAGCTCTGGAATAAATTAAAGGAAGGATGGTTTGTGAAGATAGCATTTGGAATTTTGTAAACAGAAGAAAGGTATACAGATTTGAAAGGTCTAAAATGGTCCTACAGGTGCTCTCTTTTTCAGGGATCAGAAACAGTCTTGAGTAAAAGCCTTTCCCTTTCTGAGAATTGGGAACTAGTTGAGACTGTAGATCAGATATAAGCTGAGGGAAAATATTAATTTTTATTCCTTGGAATGGGAGAGAGCCCAAATTAAGTGGCAGGGGATGCACACAGAAGTTGGAAACCATCCTGAATGTTTTTAGAACCTATGAATCTGAGGTTATTAATTTTTAAATACAAAGACAGAAAGAAAGATTATCTGCAAATTTTGAGAAGTAGGCCATGGTGAGCATGGGGAAGCTGAAAGGCCAGGATAGTCATTTCTGTTTCATTTGAAAGGAGGGTCCTTGATAAACAGTGTGACTCCCCTGCACTGGCCCAGTAATCAGGGAGCCTCAATCCTCACCACTAGTACCAGTTAGGGCTGTACACAATGGGAAGATGACAAGTACACACACAGTAAAGCACAATTTCCCTTAAGGGCACACAGAGATCACAGTCAGTCTGGGGCTGGTTTCTCCCTCTTTCTTCAGATCACCAATAAGACTCCCCACTGGCACAGCTATAGAGTTGAGTCCTTAGCCAGGGTTCCAATCCAAGTCCTCCCAACACTCTCTCTGTCCAATCAGTGCTTTGTGTCCCTTCCCAAGTAGCTGACACACACACACACACACACACACACACACACACACACACACACACACACACACACACACACACACACACACACACTTTGAGATTTGATTTATACACAAGCACACACCTGGTAAAGGTTAGCATAGGTTTACTAGCTATGACCCCTTCTGCCCAGACTACAAGGTAGTTATCACGGCCACCAGAACTCCTGATCAGCTACAAATGGTGACCAGTCCTACTGTGTAATGTTACTATTATCCAAATGGAATGTGTGACCAAGAGCAAGGTTATTTATGAGTGGCCTGTACAGCATCACCAAATACATATGCAAGTACTTTAAGAGATTAAATATGTCTTACAAATATCAGCCACAAATATAGGTTTAAGTATATTTAATAATAAATAATAAAAGAACACGCCAATAATCAATCAACACAGTTACTTCAGAGTTCAGAATCATAGGAAATATTTTAAAACAACATTGCAGGACAGCCTTAAATAAATACAGAAAACATCTAAACTAATATTTACTGTTTTCCTAACTATATCTAAAAGACATCACTGTACCCTAGTTACTTACTATTATAGGTTCATAGATTAGTACTAGGCTAATTGCCTTTGTGGGCCATTTTACGCCTAGCCAATTACCCCATGTGAGAATCAAACCCTGCACCTTTGGTTTATAAGGTAAACACCTTAACCATTATGCCAACTTCCCACCCCCCTATTATCAAGGCAAATACAGATGATGAGTGGATGTTCTTGCTAGGTCCAAGACAAAATACAAAATTCACAGTCTTTCTCTGAGAGAGTTCATACATCAATATTAAATATTACTGCTAGGTCAGCCTAAATGACATCACTATTTGTCACCTGCCTTCAGTTCCCAGGCTAACAGAAACTAGCATCTCTCTGTTAAAAATACATATCTCTCAGATGTTTGCCCAGAACTGCAAGTCATAAAACAATTAAATACTTTTAAATTTCAAACCTAGTAACTACTTCTCACCAGGACAATAGAAAAAACTTCTAGCTCTAGATATCCTGTCTTCTTGCTGCATTGAAACTAACTTTTATAGCAAATCGTAAAGCACTTAATTTCAACTTATTTTCTTGAAGTTTTGTAAGTTAATATTCTATGTTCCACCAGGGTATGCTGTGGTTACTTTCTTGAAGCTCAGTACATAACATACAGTTCTGTATAAATCATAGCAATATTCACAAATGACATAGAATTATTTACAAAATTCCAGACAGCTGGGCTGACAGTGTCACAAACAGCTCCTTTGATTTTTCTGTTACCCTGATATCTTTCCTTATACTGCTACCATGAGAACTTTTGCTGGGTAGATTTAAATGTTTTTAAAATAAATGCCCTGGGTTGTTAGGATAATTTCTTTAATACTTGGAAACGGGAGTCAAAAAGCAATCGTTTGACACCCTGCATCAATTTTCCTTTCTCTATCTCCCAGCATCTTGAAGACCTGCACTGATGAATTTCCAAGCAGTAAATCTTTATCAAGAAGGGCATTTAAAAGCTAAGACTTCTCATCTTCTTGGAAATGTTGCAGTCTCATCCAGACACTCATACACACAACAGTTCCAGCAACAGCTCTGGAAATAGCATCAACAGCATTATACGCACACTTAGTAACTTGGGAAATATAATTTACCAACTTGGGGAATATAGTTTACCATCTCCAGCAAATAGGTATTTAGTTTTTGTGATAGGAAAGGAAGCCAAAGACTGTTACATGTTAGAAAAAAAGTAGATAAAAGTTATTTCAAAAACAAAAGTGAATGATGCATAGAACTTCTTCTAAACATATCAAAGGCATGACTATCAATATCTGGGAGAGGACTGACCAAAGAGAAAACTTTAGACCTTCTGTCCTCATGCAAAGAAATCATTGAAGAGTCTGCTGTTGGATTCCTGTAATGAAATGTGTGTGAATCTGTTACTCTGTAGTAACAATCTGGTTTCTTGGGAGCAGGTGTTAAGAATCTGCAGATGCTGCAGTAAGACATCCCCTAAAGTCCTCAATGGTGAGGGGATGAACACAGGCCTTGGATAGTCCATGCTAAGTAGTTCATAATATATATTTTAATACTGTAATATTTCCTTTTTTCCACTTAAAAAATCCTTAATTTTGAAGATTGTGCCTCCAAAAGAGATTTCCTCATTAGGAGAATCTTAGGCTAGAGTATCCTCAGTTTCAGTCTCACAGGTAGTTGGGGAATATATCTGTTCTGTCTTTTCTCCAGGGTAGAGGAAGGAGGAGGTTGAAATGACTAGATAGCTTTGAAAAAGCCTTGCACAAAATTAAATCATTTGTTTTGTGAACCCTTATGAACAGTGGTAGTAGGAGGAGGATACAGATGTTTTATCTTCTTTGTGCACTTTTTTGGATTTTCAAAACATAGAGTTGTGGGAGCTGAATTCATTGGCTGGATTTCCTTAAGCAGCCCATCAATGTCCTCTGTCTCCAGTATTTGATTATGTCTCCTTTGCTCTTAGGTAAGGTAAATCATATTTCATTCCTGGTGAGTTCTATCTGATGTATAGTCTGAAGGGACATGTGATGTTCCCAGGTGTTAGCAGCCTCCCAAGAGGGCATAGCATAGAAACCAGGAGAGGTCAACTGATTGTCCAAGGGCTGCATAAGCACCTAAGCAAAGTCATCAGTCTCACACCACAGAAAAGAGGTAGATACACATGATTCATTAGTAATCTCTTTAGATAACTTATTTTTCTTTTTGGGATGGTTGGGAATCAGATGATATGATTACTCATGTCAAATCTCTAAGGGTTTTTTTCTCAATAATGATTTTGAGGAGGGTTGAGCCTACTCTTCAATGTTTTTGGTGTAAAGGAAAGACAACTCTGGCAAGATATGATTGTGTGCTCTTCATCTAAGAAAAAACACAGATGTTATGTGTGTCTTTATAAGGCATGTGTTTACCACAAGAGTAGGAATAGACTATTAAGTTTTTTTTTAATCTAGCCTGCATTGTGGTTTTTTTTTAGAAACCATATGAGTTAAATAACTATCAACTCTAATATTTATTGTACTAGATGTGCACATTTTGGTAATGTGTGACTAATAACCTTGTTTCTTTAACCTTGAGAGGGAAAACTAATTGGGCTACATCGTTGTTACTTTGACTAGATATCCATATAATAAAACAGTAGCAGGATCAGGCTTATGTGTGCTTTATAAATTCCATCTGTCTAAGGGTAGTTTGTGCATCATACCAGTTTCTTTGGAGCTGCAGGCTGTATATGAAGTGCATGAATATTAATTTCCAGATATTCTTAAAGGTATAAATAGGGGGGAGATACTGACTACTTTGCATAAGGAAGCCTCATCACCCTTTGTATCTCTTTTTAGGTGAAGAGGGGTGTCTGCAAGCCAGATAAAAAATTCAAGAAAGCAAATTAATACATATAATAGGGAAAGATATTCCAAAAGGGTCCCCAAGGAGTGGAAATAATTCACCCTATCTGACCCATGAGAAGAAGAAAAATAAATCGACCTCATACAAAAATATTTTGCACCTGAATATGTATTAGGGAATATTTTCTTTTTCTTCCCCCCTCCCCTCACTGAACCTTTGCAAAAACGTGAAGTTTCCTTCCTCATTGTTGTATCTATAGACTGAATCATTCAGTCTGAATGGCTAATGCTGGTGCCTTCTGCTTATATGATAACATTATTTTCTGGTAAAGGAATTTTAGGTAAAGGAAGGTCAAACCAGTTCAAAGGCAAAATTAATTGAGTGGATGGTGTGCCTTAATTGATAATTGGTGAAATACTAGGTTCATCCTGCACTTAAACCTTTAAACCTAGCATGGACTTGAAGAACCCCATGTACATACTCATGAAAGTATTGCTAATCTATTATAATTTAGCAGTACTGAGGTTGGTAAGGATAACCTTATCATTCAGAAACATCAGTCTTTCCTTATATGAGAGTTATTTTAGAGCCAGTGCACTCTTAGAAATATTGGCAGATTTTAATTTCTTTGTCTCTTGGCTAGCCTCCTCTGCCAGGTTTAAGTTTTTTATAATTTTCTCCCTCTTTATTCTGTAACTTGCTGTTATTCATTACAAAAGGTGTAGAAATTTAGTGAAATAAAGTGGTGAAAGACTGACAATAGCCAACCATAACAATTTTGAATTTAATCTGACTGAAAATAGTATATGAGCTTGAGCCACTATGCACCTACAATTACTCCAACATCAATCTGCATGTGAAATACTTAAAAGTGGCAGGAAAATGAATCCTAATAATAATTAATACTTAAGTGTCTTGTGCACCTAGAAAAGTTAAAATGACCCATTATAGCAGGCATTTTCATTCTCATTAACTGGAGTTGCATCTTGCAATTATTCTGATATAGATAAGTAATCACTTCAAGACCAAACACTTTACATGAGGGTATAAATTATGAAGCAATTTACACTTCAATTGTTTCAGCTTAGTCTCTTTTAGATTTAGTATTTTGAGCATTATTTCAGATTTTACTTCACACAATGTGGCAGTATCTAGTTTAAACATGGTAACTTGGTTACTAATTTTGACCTCTGTCCAGATTTCTGACTAATCTTATGCCTACACATTTTTGTGTCACGTCTTTACACATAATGACTTTGTCCACATTCTCAACACTTACTGTGCTCACAAGCAATTCATATCCATGACTTAGTTCCATCAAATGCATTCTTTTCAACTGCTGATTCATCTCTCTTGTTTTACACACTTTACAAAATGATTTCTTTTCCTACACCTTCTATATTCTTGATTATGTGAACATTTTATTTTGTCATACATAGCTGCAGTTCATACTGAACATGTAGCTAGACCTCCCTTATCCCTTTTCATGCTTCTCTTGTCTAATGTTATGCTGTTTTCTTTATTTCAAATTTTGACATCCTGCATATGGTTTAGACAACTCTAATATTCTGTAAATTCTTTTTATAATAAGGTAATTTAACTTGCTCTCTATATTACATATATTAACTGATTTAAGATTAAATCTCCTTCTTTCAACAATCTGTCTGTTAGGTTCATATGTGTGTTATAGGCTAACAGCCACCAGGGCCATTTTAAGCCTAGCCATGCATCCCAAAATCTCTGCCAAGTTCTGGTACCCTTGATATGTGTAAGCAAGGGTCTGGGAGATGAACCATTTTCAGGCTGCCTATGTCCATTAGAGACATATGTGACAAACCAGGGATGAATTTTGTATTTCCATCCAATTATCCAAGTTACACTTGAACTGGGTTAGGGAGGAACTCTGCTTCAAATGGATGGGGAGTCTATTGCAGAGAAAGGGTACTCTCAGAGATACACCCCAGTCTCTTGTGCAAGTCCTATTTATATCCCAGGCAAGATCTTGTTTGATTATTTCTAACATCACTTTAGCAATCTCTCATACTAACAACTCACCAAATTCACAAACTTTGGATTAATTATTTAATTTATTCACACACACATTTCTACACTCTCTGTAGGACCTTGCATTCTCATGAAGAATAAATAACCACTATATAAAAGGTGCCTCCTTGGCTCCCAGTATCTCTGAAACCAATCTGGCAGTTTGCAAAAAAGGTTAAAGCTGTGAGCTGAGGCTCCTGGGGTACAAGGTTTGATTCCCACAGCCACCATGTGCCTCCTATGCAACCTTGAACAAGTCACTTAATGATACATTGCTCCTGGGGTTGCCCCTGAAAAGGAAGTGTGCACCAAGTGGGCTTACCTCATTAACAAATGGGTACTATTATTATTATTATTAAACTTCTGTCTCATCACAGCAGTTATCAGTTTCACCCTCTCGATATTCAAATGTATTGTAAACTTTCAGGGCTTATTCTACTGTGACATGCAGAAACATAACACACTGTATCTTTTCAGCTTTCTTGGATAATCTAGTAACAATAAAGAATAATCTGAACTTCTAAAGCATTTTTAGTTCTCAAACAAATTGCCTGGCACAGAGATATCCTGGAGGCTGTAGCAGCCCTATTGGTCAAACAAAAGATTAATAAGTATTTTTGAAATTACTTCATTCACCATCCAACATTTAGCATTCAAAATCTGAATAATAGGATGAGATCAGAGCATCATTTCTTTCAGCTTCATCAGATTTACATTCAAAGTTCAGGTGGCAAATTGATGCATTCCTAACTATACTGCTTTTGACCCAGGTTTGGATAATGAGGTCAAATGCAAAAAGATCTTACTGATGAGGGTGTAAGGGATTGAGTAACTAAATCAGTTAGCCCCACTGGGGAGGAGTGTCATGATTGGGCAACTGTACTACTATCACCTGATGTAGGCCAGAAGACACTGGAGCAGCCTATAGGATGATGACAGGTGTGCCTGACTGCTAATATGAAGCAATACAGTTATGAAGTGGTGTGTGTGTGTGTGTGTGTGTGTGTGTGTGTGTGTGTGTGTGTGTGTGTGTGTGTGTGTGTGTATGTTTGCATTCGCATAATGTAAGGCCCTACTTCAGAGTTGCACCTGAGAGTCATCAGTGCAACAGGAGTAGGAAAGCACAGAATCTTCCTAACTTCTATTGAGAAAAAAAAAAAAGAAAGTTTGATTCTAATCTAATTACAGATTATTTGTTTTTCCTTTATGAATTCAAAAGCACGTTTATGAGTGTAATACGATTTAACATGTCTACTCTGCTCTGCTACAGTTCACACTGAAGCTCAGTTATAAAAATCCAATTAAGATATATAAAAAAGTAAAAAACGTAACTTTTATAATGAATATGTAGAAACTCTGTATATTATTGTTTCATTTCTGTTCAGCCATCTTAACAACTCATTTCTGTTGCCTTTCATGTGAGCCAGATGAATGAATGAACTCATTTCAATTGGATCATCTCCTGCTTGATCAGGTAGGAGCTGGATGGGTGTCACTACAGAAACCAGGGGTGTAACAAGCAAATTCCGTTTTGTACTCACAAGCTCTTAATGTTATCTCCCTTAGACACCTATCATTTAAAAATGGACTCACCTCTCAAAATGCTGCCCCCCCCAAACACTTAATAGATATGAGTAATATGTTCAGCTGTTTCCCCTAAAACTATTAAAAATATTGCTTTTAGACTTGCAATATTTTACCTGTTGTTGAAGGCATTTATTTACACAGTTGTAACCATAATATGACTGAAAAAAGCCATAATGATGTGATGCTCAGAAACAAATGTACTCATTAGAGTACAAAGAGTATGCCTGGCTACAACTTTGAAAGAAACACACAATTTTTAGTAGGAAATAGGATTGAAGTCCTCAGATCTTGACTCCAATTTTTTTTTAATTTTGTGCTATGCACCTCCTACCAGGTGTTCTTTAAATAGTTAATTTTAATTGTTAGCCCTTTTTCTGCCCATTTCCCTGTATAAAGTCTGCAAGCCAAGGAATGGCAAGAAGGTCTCAGTCTTCAAGTAGGGGCTTTGAGTGCCACTGACATACAACTCACAGATGAGGTAGATAGGGACATCACTTGATAATCCACAGAAAATCTGCAAAAGCTTGTGATAAATCCATTATTATATAGGAAAGAAACACGGGGAGCTCATAGATTCTTGTGGTTTAGGTCTAGATAATGACTTCAGCATTGATTGTGGGCACCTTTATCAGATGATCACAAGAACAAAATCCTCAGCATGAGCTGCAGAAAAGAAATGGGCTTCCAGCACTGAGCATATCATTTAATTAAAACAAAGGTGACACCAGCTCTGGCCACTGGGGGGGGGGGTCCTGCCTATAAATTAGAGCACTAATGCTTTTCTGTACCAGCTGCTTTGGGAAAACAAAGAGTCTTCCATTCTAATCCAACTTATTCAACAATCCTTTCTAAGTAACATTCATTAAATGCCTAATTTATAACTGAAATGTATTCTTTCAGGATGGCTCATTTAACTGGTTAAAAACTGTAGCATTTTATACAAATAGCACAGCTTGAAAAAGAAGTTATGTCCTTACCATAATGTTCCATGTGGAGTGTTCATCTCGCCTTGGTTATTACACATGGGTTCGGAGCCGATCCTCGGCTCCGTGCCGGCCGACTGCAAGCTCTGCATCGAGAAGAAGCTCGAGGACATCTAATACCCACAATCCCCCTCTGCCTTTACCTCAGATCTAGTTTGCAAGCAAACCAGACATAAAGCATGCACACATGCCAAACTATATACATAGAAGTACATATATACAAACATACCAAGGGTATGATAGTAACACTAATAATGCAACAACAGAAGGAGAATACTCCAGACCAGGCACCAAATCGAACGTTCTTCCTAAGGGTGGGAGGGGTGGGAGTGTAATAACCAAGGCGAGATGAACACTCCACATGGAACGTTATGGTAAGGACATAACTTCTTTATGTGAGAGTGTTCAATCTCGCCTTTGTTCTTACACATGGGTAGCGTCCCTAGCTCCATGATCCTGAGGAACTCAAGGGAGAACGTTCTTGAGCACAGTGGAACCAAAGGTTGCCCTATCCCTAGAAACCCTGTCCACTTTGTAATGAGAGATAAATCTATGTGGTTTAGCCCAAGTAGCAGCCGCACAAATAGTGTCTAGTGGTAAGCGAGCTGCATGAGCCAAAGATGTAGAGACTGATCTGGTGGAATGTCCTTTGGGTTTTACTGATAATGTTTGATCAGAGGCCTCATAAACATATGTGATACAGTCAGTTAGCCATTTAGAAAGAGTTTGTTTCGTAACTGCAAGACCCTTTCTGCTGTCAGCAAAAGCTACATATAGTTGATCAGATTTCCTGTGATCTTTTGTTCTATCCAAATCAAATCTGAGTTGTCTATGGACATCCAGTTTGTGCAACATATACTCCAATTTATTAGAGTGGTTCTTAAAGAAGGTGGGTAATTCAATGGACTGATTAATATTACTAGAAGAGCAAACTTTGGGGAGAAAAGATGGATTAGTGCGTAGGGATACTCTGTCAGAATGAAATATTAAATAAGGATGTTTGACAGAAAGGGCCTGAAGCTCAGACACTCGTCTAGCAGATGTAATGGCCACTAGAAATAAAGTTTTCCATGACAAAAATTTCAATGTGCAACTTGAGGCTGGTTCAAAGGGTGGCAACATCAATTTAGAGAGCAACAGGTTCAAATTCCACGGTGATGTCGGACTTCTGACTGGTGGTCTGATATGAAAAGAACCTTTTAAAAAGGCTTTACAAAGTCTGTGAGCCATAATAGGCGCACCACATTCCTCTACATGATAGTTAGAAATGGCAGCTAACTGTACTCTTAAAGTAGCCGGGGAAGCTCCTTCATGAAATAGTTCAGTCAAGAACTCTAAAACCTTGTTTAACGGAGCTATAACAGGGTCCAAATGATGTGACTCCGCCCAAAAGACAAAACGTTTCCACTTACTGGTGTAAGTCTTCGTAGTGGAAACTTTATGAGAAGCTACTAAAATATCTTGAACCGCCGATGTAAGGGGAACCGACCTGGCTAGAAAGGGAAGCGGAGCAGCCAAGCTGCTAGATGGAGAGATTCTAGAGATGGGTGAGGAACTCCTGACGAGTGAGTCAGTAGATCTGGCTCTGGGTCCAGCATCCAAGGTCCCGAATGCGGTGATGCAATAGCAAAGGGAACCAAATTTGACGAGGCCAGAGCGGAGCAATGAGAATAATAGTCCTCTGAAGGTTGTTGGCTTTCTGTAGAATCTTTGCAATCATTGGAAATGGAGGACAAGCATATAGGAGACCCGGGGCCAATCGTGCACCAGCGTCCCTGGGGACTTCCCTGGAGGGGTAATAGGGCAAAGTAGCTCCTGCATTTGGCGTTCATTGGAGACGCAAACAGATCGCAGGTAGGCTGGCCCCATTTGCGAAAAATCCTTCTCGCAACTGACTGTTTGAGGGACCACTCGTGAGGCAATAGTATTGCCCTGCTCAGCCTGTCGGCTATGACGTTGGATGACCCCGGGATATGCGTTGCGATCAGAAAGCGACCGGTGGACTCTGCCCATTGCCAAATTCTCATGGCCTCTCTGCATAGTTGGTAAGACCTGGTTCCCGCTTGCTTGTTTATGTACCAGACTACGGACATGTTGTCTGTCTGAACTGCAATGGTCCCTGGAGGAAGAAGGGGAGCAAAGTGTTGCAATGCCAAAAACACTGCCCTCAACTCCAGAACATTGATGTGCAGATTGTACTCCAGATTGGTCCATTCGCCTTGGACTGTCTGTCCCTGAAAGATGCCCCCCCACCCTATCAGGGAAGCGTCCGTGGTTATCGTCGCTGACGGTGCGGGTAGTACAAATGGTCTTCCGCTGGATAGGTTGCAAGTCTGTAACCACCACATTAGGTGTGATTTGCATGTTTTCGTTATCAATATTTCGTGAGTCAGTGGAAGTTGTTGGAATGACCATTGTGCAAACAGAAGCCATTGTAGCACTCTCATGTGCAGTCTTCCCAATGGTATCGCAATGAGAGAAGCTGCCATGAGACCCAAGAATTTCAGAACAATTTTGCGGGGACTTTCTGGACGACAGCAGAAGAGAAATGTTGATTTGAAGTGCTACTATTCTTTCTGTAGGAAGTTTTAGAACTAAATGGTGCGTATCTAATTCCGCTCCTATGAATAAGATATGCTGTGATGGCTGTAGTAAAGATTTTTCGAAATTTACTGAAATTCCAAGGTGTGTACAAAGTTGTAGGGTGTAATCCCTGGCTTGTATCAGTTGACGCCTGGTGGTGGCAGACAGGAGCCAGTCGTCCAGATACGGAAACACCTGGAATCCTAGGCGCCTCAGATGAGACGCTACCACTGCCATGCATTTGGTGAAGACCCTGGGGGCTGTAGTCAGACCAAAGGGCAGGGCTCAAAACTGATAATGACTGGCTCCCAGCCGGAAGCGCAAATGATCCCTGGACGCCCTGACCATTTTGATGTGGTAGTATGCGTCCTTTAGATCTATCGAGCACATCCAGTCGTCCTTCTGTAAGAATGGAAGGATCGATTGAAGTGTGACCATTCGGAACTTTTCCTTCTTGACAAAGGTGTTGAGATGGCTTAGGTCCAGAATCGGCCTCCAGTCCCCTGTTTTCTTTGGAACTAAAAAGAACCTTGAGTAAGTTCCGAATCCTATTTGGTCCGCTGGGACTGGTTGGATGACTCTTTTTTCTAGCAGCTTTGAAATTTCTGTAGCTGCTGGGTCTCGCAGATGGGGTGGTACATCTGGGAGTTTTCTCTTTGGAATGGGTGTGGATAGAAATGGGATTTTGTAACCTCTGGTAACAACGCTTTTTACCCAATTGTCTGAAGAAAGGTTTTGCCAGGCCTGAGGGTATAAAGCTAAGCGACCCCGACTGCCTCCAGAGCAGGACAGTCGGGCCTCCTCTCAGGAGTGCTGAAAAGGTTTGCCAGGGAGGTTATCCCTGTCACCTTGGTTTTGCGGACCCCCTCTGCCGCCAGGGCGGCGTCTTCCACCTCTGCCCCCCCCTCTGCCTCTAGAGGGGGCATCACCCTGTGTGTTTGGGAAAGATCCTTGGGGTTTTCGAAACCACATTTTCCCACCACGTTGCCCTTTGGGGTACGGTCTGGAAGGGTGGAAAAACGGACTCCGACAGCAGACAGAGTCTTTCCCTCCTGTTCACACCGGGTAAGGGTCTCCTTTACCTTAGGGCCAAAAAGTGTGGCACCATCAAATGGGGCGTTAGTAAAGGAAGACTTGAAGGCTTCCGCAAACGAACATAAGCGCATCCAGGATTGCCTACGAAGAGCAATCGCTGAAGCCGCTGCCCTACTCGATCCCTCGGCTGCGTATGATATCAGCCTCATGGACGAGTTTACAATGGATGTAAGGGTGTTGAGATGTGCTGTAACTTTCTCTGAAACAGCAGCATCTGTAGTACCCTGGAGGGTATCTCCCAACTCTTTGACTAGATCCCTCTGTAAGCGTGTAAAATGAGTCAAATAGTTCAGGGAACGCATAGAGAAAGCCGCTGAACTGAAAATGTGCTTCCTGTATCTGTCCATGGTCCTAGAATCTTTGTTAGGCGGATGGACAGATGAGGAAGATTCCGACATCTCCTTTTTCGTGGCCGCTGCCACCACCATGGCGTCTACTGGAACTCCTTTGGTGAGGTAAGCCTTGTCCTGTGGTGCCGTAATGTACTTATTTGGCTTCCTAGGGACTGGTTCCACCGTGTCAGGTGTCTCCCACGCCCTTCGAGCAATCAACTCCATTAACTCATCGAAGGGCGGAGTGACCCAGGAGGAGGAAGGGCGAGCACCAAATGCCTTCAGCAAAACTGACTCATCCTCAGAAGGGGGGAGGGATTGCCAGTCACCTCTCTGTTTTAGGATCTCCAAGATGTCAGAAAAGGAGACATCTTCTGAAGGTGACTTAGGGACCCTTCTGACTCATCCAAGTCAGTATCGGATGTCAAAGATTCCTGTGGAGAATCCAAGTGTCTCCTCTTACACAATCGTTTCCTAGGGACTTCTTCGTGGGGAACATCCGAAGAAGCCTCCGAGGAAGAGGGGGCACCCTCTAGGGGTGGCTGAGACACCGGTGCTCGACGCTTGGATGTAGCCGTGGGTGCAGAGGAGGATAACGGTCCTTTGTGGGGAGGAGAAGCTGTTCCTGCTGATGTGGTTGTCTGGGTAGACAACACCTTCCTCATGAGGTCGAAGGCCCCCGGGTCCCGAGTCGAGGTATCTCCCGGTTCTGAAGAAATGGGAAGAATGCCCGAAACAGGAACCGAAGGCACCGACCCCGAGGACGGAACCGAGTCGATCCGCGCCGAGGCTCCAAGAGGGAGTGTCGGAACCGAAACATCGGTTCAACTCTCGGTCCCGGAACCAAGGATGGATCTTCGGCCCCGAGACTCCAGTACCGGATCGGACGGAGTCGAGGTGAACGGTGCCGACCGAGAAAAAGACGGTTCTGGCACCGAGGGCTCCACAATCATCAGTTCAGCTTCTTCCGGCTCCGAAGGCTGGACAGGTCTCGGAGGAGGAACAGATGGAGATAGTGGCAGGCCTTCAAGTCTCGACATCAACTGAGAGGAGACCGAGATAAGCTTGGATAAGGCCGTATGCTCCATCAATTTCTGCACCACACGGTCCACATCGGTGTCGGAGAGGGGCCTGGAAGAACGAGTCGAAGGGATCGAAGACGGAGCCGACCTCAACAGAGTCGATGGAGGGAGCTCCGTCACCGGTTCCAAGACTCGAGGCTCGGAAACTGCCAACAGTTGAACACTCGGCCCCGAAGTCTGTGGAACCGGTGATCTAACTTTACCCGAAGAGCTTGGAGCCGATGACTTGGGCTCCGACGTCTTCGATTCCTTCAAGGATTTGGATGCCTGGTCTGAAGCATCCAGAGCCTCCTGGAAAGAGGGTTTCAACAAACCTCTGTCCATCAGTTTCCTGCGCCTATCTGTCATGACCCTCCCACTAAAAGAGTGACAAATAGAACAGTCCTCTTGTAAGTGGAGAGGGCCAAGGCAGTAGACACAGGAACTGTGGTTGTCCGTGACCGACATCTTTTGGCCACACTGGCAACGTTTAAATCCAGATTTCATTTTCTCAGACATTTTGTAGTAAGAGAAAAAAGTCAAGTCCAGTAACAGTCAATCCAGAGAAAAAAAGGGTCAAATCCGGTAAATATGTCAGTCCGTTTGTCAATCCAAGTAGGGGTGGTAGGCCCCGAAAAACTCTATACCAGTTACAAGAAGTTAAACTAAGTTAACGGTACCGAGAATTTCTCTCTCTACACACACACCATACACTAAATACAGTAACTAGTGTTTTTGAACAAGTTCTCTTGAAAATTTAACAAAAAGAAAGTTAAATCTTATCTGAAAACCCTCGAGCTAGCCTCCAGCGATGCAAATGCAGCAGCGGCAAACTAGATCTGAGGTAAAGGCAGAGGGGGATTGTGGGTATTAGATGTCCTCGAGCTTCTTCTCGATGCAGAGCTTGCAGTCGGCCGGCACGGAGCCGAGGATCGGCTCCGAACCCATGTGTAAGAACAAAGGCGAGATTGAACACTCTCACATCTAATGTTAACTAAGAAGGGTAGAGTAATCTGTTCATAGTGCAGATCAAATGCCTTTCTTGTTACTACTTATATAATCATCTCTTGACAGAAACTTATTTAGAGGTAGTATGCTTCCGAGTGATCATGAGGGATCCGAGGAATTTGGCTAAACTTCATTTTTACCAGATCACACTGTGTATTCTCTTATTGCCCATACCACTGAGAACTCAGTATACTCTCCATAGAAAACTGTGGTCCATGAATTCTGGGGGAGGGGATTCATAAAGGTTACCAAAAAGTCTACACTATGTGTACACTTTGTGTAACCTATCTGAATTAAAGAACAACAGTATCACAATGCATTTGCTGTCTATTCACTTAGAAAGGTTACACAAAGTATACACATACAATAGTTTTTTGGTAACCTTTATCAATCCCCTGTGTACAAAACGAGCAACACATATTCTTTTTTAATGCTTGTGTTTTGTGCATAAACAAGAAAGACACACACAATATACAACAGTATTTTACAAAACTACAGATATGCCACAGTAAGTGGATCTAAGAAAGACATCTGATTAAGGCAAAATAAGTAGTACATATAAGTTTCTTGCGAGATTAGAATTTGAAGCTGTCAAAATGCTTCAATATTTAGATGATGTTAAAAATATGATTGTTATATCCAGAAATACCAAAGAGTTAACATTTCTTATGGTAGGTACTGAAATCATGTTGCGATTAATAAGAACAAAATACTGCAGAATGCAGCATTCAGGGTAATCAAGGGAAAAAATCTCAGGTGACCACCTTATTATTTGAACAACATAGTAAATACTTATTCTCAGATAATCAGTGAAAATCACACTTTAAAAATGTGCTGTATTTGCAAAGAATACAAAGTGAGTTCTGATTGCTCAGTTAATCAAAGATAAGAAGAGGCCTTGTTTCTGCTGAATCAGTTGTTTAATGAAAACAAAAGCCATCAGTGTGGTACAGTGTAGTCCATTTTCCAGTAATAACATCTAATCATTGATTTTTAAATGAAATAGGGAGGTATGTTGAAACACTTTCAGTCTTCATGGTTTTCAACTGACTAACACAAGACTTGATTTATGTATTTTTTCATTCTACTTAACATTTTTTTTACAAATTATTTTCTAATAAAAAAAACATGTTTAATAAACAAACTTTGTATGTAAAGTCAGGATACATCTAATTTGAGACTTCATGATTTACCATTTCTAACCACATCTGTTTTATCAAAACAAAGTTGCAAGTAACCTTTCTCTGCATCATGCATATGTTACCAGTGAAGAGTAGCAGATTTTGCACAGTTCCCACCTAGAACTGTGTGAACCCAATAAAAATGCAGTCCTGCATTCCTCCTTTTCAAAAATAAGTATTTTTAATATTAATAAAAATATGCAAGTATCTGCAAATCTTAAGCAGGGAAATTAAAAGGGAACACTACCCACTGTAGACTACGAAGAAGAAGCTGCAGGAATGCCTAATGTTAAGCATTTCTCATTCCCGGATGCAAGTTAAGGCTTTAGGAAATCAGACTGGATGAAACTAGATCAAAGCTGGGTACTTTTAATAATTCTTTAGGGAGATATAGATTCCTGTAGTGACCTTCTGGTATGTCCACTGTACCAAAATATTTCAAATGGCAGTAGCTAAAATAATTAAAGGTCTAGGTGGTGGTGTGAACTTCACAGATGAATTGCTTGTTTCAGGTACTCCCAAACAGAACAATGATGTGGGACCGAATAAACTACTGGCAAGATTAAGACTAAAAGGTCTGACACTAAACACAGCCATATGCCTGCTCTGTGTAGCTCATCTCAAATCTATGGAGTCAGGAAAAACAAACATAACTTTAGCATGTGAACTTGACAACTGAGAATTCTAAAAAAAATATAGCAGAAGAATGTACATTTTTTTCCAAAATCTTTCAAATGCTTTTCCATCCTTGTACATATGGCAGAGATTGGCATTAACCAGATGTTTATCAATGGGTTTACCAGGGAAATCACTACTGGATCTGACTGGGGGAACAAAATAAAAACGTATATGACTGATGAACTTTATACAATCTATCTGCTCTCTTAAAGGTATCAGGCTGGCTTTCAGGCAAGTTACAGGCTTAAACAAATACATCCTCCAAAACTGAAAGAACAGGATGTAATGGCGTAGGTTCAGGAAATTCATATTAAATAAATCAGAACATTCCCTTAAAGAAAGTAGAAGATCATGTCCCCAGTGGGAAATTTAAAAAAATGGCTTATTTTGGATACATTTTCTGAAAAATAAAATCATTCCAAGGAACTATCAGAAAAGACACTCTACTCATAATCAGAGACCTTAGGAAAGAAAATAGAAGTTGTCCCCTAGCAGTTATTTTACAGTTCAATATCTTAAGCATACTCAGGCAGTGAATAATTCCTTCTTCTCTTACCAAAAACACCAGAAATGAAAGGGTCAAGATCCTGAACCAATCCCTGAGCTAAGCCCAATAAATCACTTCTGCCCAAAGTAAGAGAGAGAGGAGAAGATACATGTCTCATATTTTGCTTCTTCTGAACAGGAAAGAGAAAGTCCCCTCTCCTTCTTCCTGGATCAACAATAGTAATTTTCCCTAGCCAACTGGGGCACTCTAACAGCTGCAGAGGACATGTTTCACCTCCAGCCAATGGTGGCAGTAGAGTTTATACCAGAGAGAGCAAGAAAAAGATGAATGGTCTGAGGAACCAGGAATGTCCACAGCAGAGTCACCCAACTACAGCTGAGGCAATTTAAGAGTCTACTGAAGTGGAAAATACTGCTATGAAAAAGTTTTGTTTTGCAGCTGGAGTAATCAGAAGCAAGAAACCTGTAGGATGTTCCATGGTTAAGGCAAAAAAGATGCCTGAATCCCTGGGAAGCCTGACAACTATAGTCAGAGAACAGGTAAGTATTAAAAAAGTCAACTTTTGCACCAAAAACAAGTGAAAATCACTTTAAACATCTACCCAGGCCCCAAAAATAATAAAAAAGAAATTATGTACTCCCCATAAAGTTCTGTGTTGTCCATTTTCATTCTTCCTCAATCTATGTGTTCAGATCGGATCCCTGGGAATCTGACATGGCTGTTACAAAAGCTTGTGTCATCCAAAAAACCCTCAAGCTTCTCCCTTACTCATTATGTACCAAACCTAAGTACCTCATATCTTGTTTGCTAATAATAGCAGAAAGAAATATTTGCAGCCATATAGAAAAGAGACAATATCTGGAGCTCAATATCAAGGAAGTGGCATCCTTTAACCATTCATTCTTCCAGGAGTTTTCAAAGTTAGGGGGTTGATGGGAGGGGAGTTGGGGAAGAATAAATTGGACAACACAGATGGAATGTCATGGTGAGTACATAACTTCTTTATCTGATGTTGTCAATTTTCATTCTGTTCTCAAGCTATGGGACAGAGTCCTCAGCTACCTAGAATCCCGGGTGGACTCAAGGAAGGATATTTCTAAGCATTATTGAACCAAATGATGCCCTACTTCTGGACACCAATTTGTAATGAGTAACAAAGGTATGGGGAGTAGCTCAAGTTGCTGCTGCAAAAATGTCATCCATGGACGCTCTAGACTGAAACACTGCAGAAGCCACCATGGTTCTAGCTGAATGAGCCTGTAACTGTTTTCAGTAAGGTAATACCTGATTTGTTATAAATGAAGGAAATACAGTCAGTCAGCCATCTGGCTAAGGTTACTTTGCAACCGGTTTCCCCATTTTTGTTTCTGAAAATGAAACAAATAATTGATCAATTTTCCTAATTTTTTTTTGTTTTATGTAGGTAAAAACATAACTGTGAACATCCAATAAATATAACATGTATTCACCCTTGTTAGCATACTTAGGAAAGAATATTGTCAAATTAATGGACTGATTGATATTAGATTTTGACACCACATTATGGAGAAAGGAGCATTGGTATGCAATGTGACTCTATCCTTATGAAAGATCAAGTATGGTGGTTTTAAAGACAAAGCTTGGATCTCTGAAATTCTTCTTGCAGAAAAATTGTCTTCCATGAAAGATATTCAAGATCACACTTCAATGCTGGTTCAAAGGGAGGTTGGGTAAAAGCTTGCAGTACCAAATTCAGGTCCCATGGAGGAATAGTGTCTTTAAAAGGAGGCCCTAAAAGAAGAGTGCCTCATTATGTGAGACAACAGAATAACCTTTAAATCCAGTATGAACATTCAACATTGCTTCTAATTGGACCTTAACTGTCAAGGAACAAGCTCCTTCTTTAAAAAGTAGAGATAAAAATTCAAGAATGTTATGTATGGGAGCTGCAAAGGGGTAAACATTATTTTGATGTGGCTGGTAAACAAACCTTCTCCATTTACTGAAATAGAATTCACGTACTGAACTTTTATGGGAAGATAAAAGTATGTGTCAGACAGGGGAAGAGAGCATAGGTTGCCTGGCTATTAATGGAGTTGCAGAAGCCAGGCAGTCATCCTGAGGTTTGTTATATCTGGATGGATCATTCCTGCTGGGTGAGACAGGAGGTCTGGAGTCAGACCCAGTGTCCAAGGTTCAAAAAATAAGTGAGGACAAAGGAAGGGGAACCAAATCTGTCAAGGCCAGTCGGGTGCAATGAGGCTGACTCTGTCTTCAACATGGCAGCTTTCTGTGGAAATTTCAGAATTAGTCGGAGAGGCAAATAGGCATATGGTAGACTAGGGGGGCAACTGTGAATTACAACATCCCCTGATGATTCCTCTTGTGCAGGAATTAGGGCAAAGTAGCTGCTGCATTTGTTGTTTACAAGAGATGCAAAAATATCACAGCAAGGCTAGTCCACTGGTGGAAAATCATTTCTGTCACATTCTTGATTAGAGATCACTGGTGAGGTAGAAGAATGCACCTGCTCAGTTTGTCTGTTATCATGTTGGACTTCCCCGGAATATGCATTGTTATAAGAAAGCTGTTGATGAAATCGCCCATTGCCACAATCTGAGTGCTTCTGAACACAATGGGTAAGATCTGATCCAGCCCTGTTTGCTGATGTACCAAACTACTGGCATACTGTCCATTTGAACTGCAATCATCCCCAAAGGGACAGCATGCTGAAGGGCCTGCAACACAAAAAGCACTACTTTCATTTCTAGGACACTGATATGCAAATTGGCCTCTTCTGGGGACCAAGTACCTTGGACTGTTTTCCGGAGAAAGTGCCTCCCACCCCAAATGGGAAACATCCATGGTCACTATGGCTATGGGCTGAGGGGAAATGAATGTACAGTCTTGTAGAACTCTTGCATATTTGGGTGATTCATATCAGAGTAGACATGGGTTGAACAAGTATCGACCATTAGGTGGCTAGCATCCATTGAAGAATTTTAATGTAAAATCTGCCCAATGGTACTAGTGTTACTGCTGCTGCCACGGATCCTAGAGCTTGAAGGACCAATAAGGGGTGAAATCTTGGTACTGCAGATTATTTTTTTGACATGTGATCTTGTTATTTGAACTCTGGATGGGGGAAATGAAGCCATGGTTGATTTTGTGTTGAGTAGTGCTCCTATGAATTCTAAACTTTTAGTTGGTTCTAGATGAGATTTTTCATAGTTTATGATTATCCCTAGAAGAGAGCATGTCTGGAGAACCTGGTCTCTTGCTTTTAATAGTTGATGTCTGCTCAGGGCAGAAATTATCCAATCATTTAGATATGGAAGCACCCTGAATTCCTGCAGTCTCAACTGAGCTACTACTACTGCCATGCACTTGGTAAACACCCTGGGGGCTGTGGTGAGATGAAAGGGGAGAACTCTGAACTGATGAGTGGCTCCCTGCCAGAAACATAAAAATCTTCTGGATCACCTGTTCATCTTCATGTGATAGTACCCATCCTGAAGGTATATTGAGCACATCCAGTCTTCATGTCCAAAAAAGGGAAACACAGACTGAACTGTTACCATCTGGAACTTGGTGCGTCAAACTGACTTGTTCAAGTTGCCGTGATCCAAAATTGGTCTCCAGTTCCCTGTTTTCTTTGGTACTGAAAAGAATCTTGATTAATTTCTGGATTCTATCTGGTCTGTGGGAACCTCTTGGATGACTATTTTTTTAGCAACCTTTGTACTTGAATTGCTGCCTGTTCCCTCTGACTGGATGGGACATCAGGGATTTTTCTGGAAAGTGAGGAGGAAGGAAAAAGGGTATTGTATAGCCTATGGAAATGATCCTCTGCACCCAAATATCTTTTATTTCTAACTGGGCTCTCTGGTGCAGGGATAACTGACTCCCAATTGCCTCCAGAGAAAGGCAATAGGGCCTCCTTTCAGAACAGCTGGAAGGATCTATCAAAGAATGAATCTCTGGACCCTTGATTTCATGGGCCACCTCTGCCATGGGCATGGCATCTAGCATTTGAGTTTCTCCCAATATCCCTGGGGGAATCTCCTCCACATGTGCCCTGGAAAGGTCCCTCGGACTTCTTGAACCACATTTTTCCACTACCTCATTGATTTCTGGAAAAGGATCTTTGAGGGGTGGAAAA
This sequence comes from Protopterus annectens, assembly GCF_019279795.1. Taxonomy (NCBI): domain Eukaryota; kingdom Metazoa; phylum Chordata; order Ceratodontiformes; family Protopteridae; genus Protopterus; species Protopterus annectens. The sequence continues at coordinate 480,596,885 of NC_056735.1, forward strand.
ATATATGCCCATGGCAGACAGAATCTTTCCATCTTTCTCACACATGGATAACATGTTTTATCTTGGGGCCAAACAAAGACATGCCATCAAAAGCAGCACTGATGAATAAAGACTTGAAGGGCTCTACAAAATCACATAAGCACATCCAGTCATGCCTCCTTATGGAAATGCCTGAACCTGCTGCCCTTCAGGTTCCTTCTGCAATATGCAAAATGAGCCTCATGGAAGAGTCAGAAACTGACTGCAGGGTAGCCAACTGAGAAGTCACAGATGCTTGTACTTCTTCAGAAATGGATCCTGAGAGGGTGGCTGACAGTTCCTTAATCAGGTCCCTCTGTAACCTGATGAAATGTGCCAAATAGTTCAGTGACCTTAAGGCAAAGGTTGCTGAAGCACAGACATGCTTCCCAAATCTGTGCATCACCCAAGACTCCTTGTTGGGTGGATGGTCAGTGGAACTCTCATTAGCAAGTTCCTTCTTAGTGGCCGCCTCCTTGCCCATGGTATCAACAGGCACACCCTTTGTCCAAAACCGTTTGTCCTCCTGTGTGGTCATAATTCTGTCAGGTCTCTGAGGTATTAGTTCAGTGGTTTCAGGGTCCTTCCATGCCCACTGAGAGATCAACTCAATGAGCTCCTCGGCAGGTGGGGTCACCCAGGAGGAAGACAGGCCAGTACTGAAAGCCTCTAGGAATACAGACTTCTCAGACAAGGGGTTGCTGGGCTTCCAGCCACCTCTCTGTCTCAAGATTTCAAGGATGTCTCCAAATAGTACATCTTCAGGAGATGACAGTGAGGACCCTTCACCTTCATCAAAGTTTGGGCCTTCTGTGATGGACTCCTCTGGGGAGTCTAAGTGCTTCCTCTTCTTCCTCTTGCATGTTTTCTTCTTAGGGACCGCCTAAGTGGCATGCTCTGGGGAGGTATCAGACGAAGTCAGAACACCCTGCTAGGAAGCCTGGGGTTTCAGTACCAGCTGCCCCTGTAGAAAAGATGGATGAGACTCCAAATGAAGAGACATCAAGATTCAGACTGAAGATCCAAGGGATTAGGAATCATCTGTGTTGCTAAGGCAGACAACACTCTTTCCATGGCCTCAAAGGCAGACTTACTGAGACAGGGAGAAAAAGGCAAGCTTTTGGATCATTGTTCCTCCCTGCTCTGAGGACAATGTCTCCGTGACAGAAGCTGGAGATGAACTAACCCGTTCCGAGGTTCCGAGGTACAGAGATGGCTCTGACAACTTTGGAGTCGACTACAACACCTCAGATCCAACATGGTAGCCTTGGATCTGACAGCACTCTGGATCTGACTGAACTTAAGTGCTCAGAGTAAATCACAGATCCGAGGATAAGGGTATCTTCTGATCTGAGGCAGACAGACCCAGACAGCATGGATCCAAGGACTCAGAGACCATGGAAGGAATCAGAGGAGGAATTGGTAGAGGGGATGTAGTGGAAGATCGGACCTCCTGACCCAAAGGGGTAGGAGCTAAGGAGACACCTGACAGGCTCTGGGCTGACAGAATTCTACTCACCAATCTCTCCACATCTTCTTCCATTAGACTCTTGGAAGAGCAAGTGGATACTATCAAAGGGGGCATGGGTCTCTCCAAAAAGGGGAAGGAACCCTGCAAGAAACTGAGTCCACAGAAGGAGACTATCTGGTCCTTGGGAGGTAAAAGGTACTGAAAGTCAAATCAGATCATTTCTGTGTCGGATCTGAGGAAGTTTGATCCGACAATTTTTTTCTCCTCTTTATTTTCGGATCCAATGATGAGGTCAGATCTGATAAATCGGTTTTCTTTAGCTTTGGATCTGAGGTTGAAGACTGATCCGATAGTATAGATATTTTCTTTCTAGGATCCTAAGGGGAGGTTGGATCCAAAAGAGGTCTTTTCTTAGACGTCTTTGAAGGTTTTGATGAAGATGAAGAAGAAGAAAAGCTTGGGGAAGAAGATTTAATGATTTTTGATTTCTCCATGAGTGGAGCTCCAGATAATGTCTCACTAAAGGAGGAAGGGAGTAACTCTTTTAAAATCAACTTGTTTTTGCATTAAACTAGGACTCTAGGGTTGAAGGCATAACAAATGGAGAAGTCCTCTTGAAGGTTCAGTGGTCCTAAGCAATACACACAGAATGTGTGGGCATCAGAAACTGGAATCTTATGCCTGCACATTAGACATTTTTTAAACCCAGCTGGGCCTTTCTCTTTTTCTGCCATTTTAACATTAGCAGGAAAAATACCAGATATTCAACAAGTAAAAAACAGATAAAATGGTGTAAGTTTTTTTTTAGTATATAAACATACAGAAAGGAAACAAAAATTACCAGCTATGGTAAATAAAGGCTACACAGAGTGTAGAGGGAAAAGGAATACTAACAATAGTATTCAAGGTACAAAAACTGTATGAGAGGAAGGAAAGGGACAGAACATATTAAAACTGGGAAAAATATCTCAATAGAGTCAAGCAGAAGGTAAGGGCAATAAGAGAACCTAAGAATTTAAAGGTTTTAACTATAAAAAAGTTAGTTATGAAATCTAACAGCTTATCTGCTCAATATTAATGGTTACCACATCTTTCGCTTATAGTGGCAAACGAGATCTGAGGTACTTGGGGTTAGTGCATTATGGGTAAGGGAGAAGCTTGAAAGTTTTTTCATTGCCACAAGCTTTTGTAGCAGCCAAGTCGGATACAAGGAATCAGATTTGAACCCAGAGGCTGAAGACAGAATGAAAATTGACAACATCAGATCACGGCTTTCATAAAGAAAACATTAAGTTTCAACAGCTTTTTTCCTCAAAAGTAACATTCCTGTTAAAAAATTACAAAAAGTCATGTGACAATCTATAAAAGCACTTCTTCATACCATAAAACTAATAGTTTTACAAAAAAGTTCACTTTCTATCACAAAATTAAAATGCAGAAGTTTCTTACTGAAAGGAAATCTATCTGCTCAGCAATGGAGAAGTGTTAGCCAACCATCAATCCTTGAAAGTCCACAAGAGGAACGTTCCTTGCTACCAGGAAAGTTCTGATGGTCTTGGCACCCACTGCAATTAAACTTAGGAAGCTGGCCGGCTGTTGCATCCTTAGCAGTATACTGCCCCAAAGCTACTGCAACAGTGATCAAATGATGAACATCTTACTGTACTTACTAAGCATAGACAACTATTTAAATTTCACAAAATATTTTCAGTTAAAGCACATCATAAGCACTTCTGTTGTTGTTGTATCTTTCGGCTTTTCCCGGTTAGGGGTCGCCACAGTAGAACTCCGGTCCGCTAATGACTGGCAGTAGATTTTTACGTACCAACTTGCCAGGCCTGACGCACAACCTTCAACGAAGGTACGCCCATTCACTCATGTCTCCATACAGAAGAAGCTTTAGCTGAGAATCGAACAGGATAACATCTTACTGTGAGGCAACAATGCTACCGCAGCACCACCACCGCAACACTATTATAAACACTTCTGTAATTAATGTAATTAAGAGCATGTTTTCAACTGTCATTTCAAATGAAGTAATTATGGAGAACAGACTACAATCTGCAACTGATGTATTCCACATTTTTTTTTAAAAGATTGGGAATTTAAGCAAGTTCTAATCCTCACTATCCAAAAAGTAATGATCAAGTTGAAAGAACTGTCAAAACTGATAATAACAAGATGAGGTGACCCATTATAGAATACAATGCCCCATTTGGTATGTACCTCTCAAGACATCTGCAACAATTGGAAAGGCCGCAGAAATACCTCACTAAAACAATCACAGGCCTAAAGCAAATGCCCTATGCTGACCATCTTAAAAAACTCCAGCTATACTCTGTCGCATATCGTCTACACAGAGGCGATCTCTGCTTAACATACAAGGCCATGTCAAACCCAGAGCTGTTAGACATACTACACTTAAAGAAATCCCAATCCCTCAGAGCCATACGCTCCAAGTATCTAAACTTTGTCATCACAATAAACAAAACATGCTGGAGGGATAGGTTCCTGACCCAGAAACTCCTCAGACTCTGGAATAGACTGCCCATACATGTCAAGCAGAGTACCTCCTTGGCCCTCTTCAAAAGGAACCTTGACGATTGGATGGGAGAAAGGAAATTCACCCCGGGGATCACGTCAGTCGCCCTGCTAGACAGGGGTCCAGGGAAGTAAATTGTGTGGGAAGAAATAGCCAGGGAATTGTTATGGCTAGGCTTGTATAGGCCCTAGGGCTGATAGCCTAGTACCAACCTATGAACCTAATGGTCTCCGATAGATTACTGCTATCTTTCTGCACTTGAGTAAGGGCATACGGTAACAGCAGGTCATTTAGTTTAAGCCTGTTATCAATCACATCAACTGCCACCATCTCTCTCAATTCTGTACGACTCTTCTACCTTCTTCAACAAGTCATATGACAGGCATTTTACCTTGCACAGGTCTTCTCTTACACAATTCATCCATCTCTTTGCTGGACTCCCTTGATTCCTTTTGCCATCTTCCTCTCTGTCCTAAATTTTGTTCACCAGATTGTCTTCTGCTTTTCTGCAAAATTACCATAATCTGTTCTCTTTGACCTTCTCTGCAAAGGAAACTACTTGTCCTTCTGCTCTGATGTCCATATTTCTTTATCTGTGCCACAGTATACATGTTACTACCCATCTCAGGCACTTTGTTTCCATCAACTATAGCTTCCTCAGCTGCCCTGCTTTCGCTGCCCATGTGTCTGTACCATACTGCAGCATTGGTCATGCAACTGTTTTGTATATCTTTCTTTTCAGGATATTAGGCATTCTTCTATGACAGACTACCTATGACACTCTGTGCCATTTGACTGTAGCCTTTCTGATTTTAGCTTTGAGTTCCACATTCAGAATTTCTTTCTACTCTAAAACATATGCCAGATACTTGAAGCTGTTAGTGTGTTCTTCTCTTTTCCCTTCTGTCTTAATTTTTCAGCCTTGTCTGATTGGCCCCGTTTGCTGCCATTACAACTGTCGTAACTGTATTCAGTTTCATCCCATGTTCCTTCAGTTTTGCATTCCACTCCCCCATCATTTGTTGAAACTGTTGTTCAGAGTTTGCCTGTATTGCCACATCACCTGCAAGCACTAGCTTTGTTGGGCATTCTCATATGTGATCTTGTGATGGTCTCTCTTGTTAAACCGTATGTTGGCCACCATCAAGCAATTTGCAAGACAAAAGTCTAGAATGGCTTCTCCTTCTTTATTCCTGTTGCCCCACCCAGGTGGACATAGACAGTCATCATATCCTGTTTGTCTGTCCTGATATGTACATTCAGGTGATAAGACCTTATATATGGGTGTGTGTGTGCGTGTGTAGGAGAAGAGCTTGTTCTAACATAAAATGAGCTTACACAGCCTTGATGAAGTTTACTAAACACACCCTAGGATTCAGAAAGATTAACCATGAGCAGTACTCCCTATCACTAGAGGCCAACACCTTCTAGTAACCCTTTCAAATTTCGCGGTAGACCTACCAGACAGATTTTCCACAGCTGGAAAAATCACCACAGTGGTCTGTCTCACCTGCCATGTTGTAGGACAATGAGAAATTCTGGGTGGAGGGGAGCAACTAATTAGTTGTGCGCTTGCTCATAGAAATGTCTTTAGTAACTGATTTATACTCTGGAGAGATTCAGAAACTGCCCAGCTATGTAAAATAGCATGACCAGCCATGATGATAATAACATGGACAAAATGTTGCACCCCCCCCCCCCATTCAAGTTAATGAAAGAAGCTGTGCCCCACGTAAGTTTAGTGAAGTTCAGTGGAAAGATAGTGGTGGTCTGGGTGTGTGTGTGTGGCATGCCTGCAGGGGTAAAAATGGACTGAGCTGACTGTGCATGTGTGCCTGCCTGGGTGGTTGTAGTAGGGGATTACACAGGGGATGAAGAATAAAAATTTGTGTCTGTATGTGCCCATGAGTCCATTCCGTTGTCCGCATGCGCATGTGTGTGTGTGCGTGTTTGAGTTGATATCTGTGTGTGTTTGGGGATGTCTCAGTATGTGTGCATGAATTTCAGAATGTGTGTGCAACAGTGTATGTAGGGTGCCTGCACCAACTCAATGCATGGGCTGCCAGAGGAAAATATCTCAGTAAAGTGCTTTCAACACTGGCAGTAATTAAGGGTGATTCACAGACATGCAAACTGGCTGATAATAAGATCATCCTCACTGCAGTTAAACAATTCTCTGAAATGCATTTCCCAAATGTACATAAATTGTCCTATCTGTGGTAGGCATTTTATGTGGCAATGGGTCTTTTTTTTCTAATCCTAATAGATAGACTCATTGGGTTTCAGTGAACTAGGACCCAGTGATACCAAGAAATGCCTATATGTGAATGTCCTTTAATCTGATCGCAACTCTAGCAGTGGACAAGCACTCTAAAAACTACCCTGCAGGCAGTTGCAATTCTGAAATGAAGAGCTGCAAAACAGAAAAATGCTAGTGGAGAAAATATGAGAACTCACAAATTTGTGTTTTTCGGCTTTTCCCGGTTAGGGGTCGCCACAGCGGAACTCCGGTCCGCTAATGAATGGTAGTGGATTTTTTTACATACCGGGTTACCAGCCCTGATGCACAACCTTCAACGAAGGCACGCCCCATTCACGTATGCCTCCACACAGAAGATGCTCTAGCTGAGAATCGAACGGGACAACGTCTTGCTATGAGGCGACAACACTACCGCAGCACCACCACCGCAGTCATGAGAACTCACAAATAATTGCTGAAATCCAAAATCACACTCCAGTACCCCTGCAGCGGACGATGGCTAACATTCTTAAAAAAGCTATTCTGGATTTCTGAAATCTCTTGTGTTTTTTGAGAACTAATAATTTCAGAATGGTTTTCAATTTTTTTCCCTTGAAATAAAGAAATTAGAATCCTGACCCTTCTAAGAAATAAGGGACTTTCTTCCTCTCTTAATTTTTTTGTATTTCTCTCTCTCTCTTTCAAAATAAGGCTGACTAAAACTATATTTATTATAGATACTTTTGGAACTCACTGTGAGGCAGGGTTTTCAAAATGTACTTTTTCACACATTGAGCACCCATTTCATCAAAAATTTCTGAAACTACTTGTCCAATTTCTCATGTACTCTAAAATTACGCACCGTACAGTGGGTACTGTTAGAATGAGTGGAATGTATATCTGTAAAAGGGTATAAGACTGAAGGTCCTATACTGGAAAAAGATGGGAGTAGGGGATTTACAATTCAAGGTGACTGCTTTATTAAAGCTTTGGTTACTCTGACATACCTTTCAAGTGTGAAAAATGCCAGTTCCATAACGTCAAAACTGGAATTAACACCCATTAAAAGACACATGGAAAAATTTTCCTATTAAAAAAATCTGTTTTTTATATTTTGCCTATAGGTAAGATCTGAGTCAGTATTAACATGCAACACACTATTTTACCTTATTTTTCTTAAGTCATGAATGAAAGTTATGAGATCCCACTGCTGTCCCCCCCACCCGATGAGTGAGTATGAGAATAGTATGAGCTTGAGATCAGAAAGCTACTAAGACAGTGGGGCAGCCCCATATTTTTCCTCTACATTATCAGTACAATGCTTTCTTTTTAGCTAAGCATTGCCCAAGCCTGAATGAGGTTAACACATACTAAAATAAAGAAGAATGACTCATTCTAAGCAAATTTACAAACAAAAGATGTAGTCTTTCCTGCTCTGGTTCATAGGTGGGTACTAGGCTATTGGCCCTAGCCAAAAAATGTACCCTGGCTTTCGCCACCCAAGAAAATTATTTTCCTGTGCCCCTGTCGAGCAGAGCCACAGAAGTGATCCCCGGGGTGAATTTCCCATTTCCCATCCAATATAGTTTAATCTACTCTTTCTTTACTTCTGTCTTCAGATAACTGAAATAACATGTCTAATGTGTAGAAGCTTGGTAAATGATAGATATAAAAGACAGCACCATTAAAAAAGCAATAAATTTAGAAGAAGCAGTTTAAATTATTTTACCCAGAGATTCCGTGATCCTTACAGACCTATCAAAGGAGGAAAAGTCATCTTTATATACCTCAAAAAAGATTCAAAAAATGAGCGGGCACACTACTCATAAATAATAACTGCTAACCAAATAATTAAAGTAGTGTGCTGATGACTGGAGCTAATACAGTAAAGACAGCTTCACATATGAAATAATATCACTGATGTGATGCTGTAGCTCTATCATCTCATTCCTAGGGACTTTCCCAGAACTACCAAATAATTATGTAATTTCCTTTTCTACTTAAAATTCAAACCACTTGTTAAGTAAATTGAATAAATGAACAGTCAGTCAGATGATTAGGTAAAACATATTATGACACTGGTATTAGGATCTCAGTGGCAGTGCTAAAAATCATCAGTTGATATACCTATCAATGGGAAAGTCATTAGAAAAAAACTTTGCAGAAGCAGTATATACTCATTCTCTTGAAGAGAATCAGATCTGAATCGGTGTCTGGATTATTTGAAAACTTTACAAATCCTGTAATAAAACCTAAAAGTCTTAGGTGGAGTTAAAGCATCCTGATACAGTGACCTACAGTACATAAATATTCCAAAGAGTTAAGCAAGGATAGAGTTGAAGCACCAGAAGAAGAAAAAGGGAAAGTTTTCATTAATTACAGTTTGGGTTGCCACCTGTCAGGAAATTTTCCTGACAATCAGGAAATCAGAGTCTCTATTAGGAAATCCAGAAATCAATTCTGTGCCAGGAAATCCAGTTATGGTGAGTAATTGAAAGGTATTTTGAATCATTCTGAGAGCTTAAAAATTCCTGAGCTATGTTTACTAAAATGTTTACTGATTCACTTGGATTTCTTATCTGCATTCAGATGCTGTGTAAAGGCATTCAATGTTGTGGTCCATGCTTATATAAGTGTGTGTATGGGGGAGTGGTGATTTGTATATAAGTGTACATAACAGTAACAAGTTGGTCATCATTTCTTTCATTTTCCATCACAGCCAAATATCAACACTGCACACAATAAATGGCTATCTTTGGTGGTCTGGGTAGGATTTGTGGGAAAGGAACACATTGTCAGTACAGTGGCATGGTGAGCAGTGTTGCCATCAACAGTGCTTGTCTGTCTGGGTTCTAGGCTGTGGCTCCATCTATGTGAAGTTTGCATGTCCTCCTTGTCTCTCTTTGGGTTTTATTCAGGTGATCTTATTTCGTCCAGCACTCCAAATGCATGTCACAAGTGAATTGATGTTCTTCCAGTTTACTAAAAGGAAACATATAGTGTCTTGTGTGTGTGTGTGTGTGTGTGTGTGTGTGTGTGTGTGTGTGTGTGTGTGTGTGTGTGTGTGCGTGTGTGAAAAATCTAATATTGTCAGGTGTATGCAGTAGCAAAAATAAGACATGAAATGCATCATAAATCATCTAGACCCTCAGAGCTTCTGTGGACTGTCATTTCTGTCTGTATAACTGCCTTAGTGGAGTCTTCTGCATGGGGCCCCACTTAGTCTAAAGCTGACCTCGACCACTCAGAGGTGGGCACAGACTGCTATAATTAGTGTAGGGTCTTGGAGTACTGTGGATATTATTTGTTTGATTTTCCACAGAGTAGAATTTCAAAGGTGTGCACAGAAGGTCAATAGTTTGTGTGTTCGCTGGGGCAGTGTGGCTATTATTTCTTTAACTTTCTTCAAAATTATACCTCGATGGTATGCAGAGAGTAGGGGTTGTTATAATGATTAAGGTGTTTACCTCACAGACACAAGATAAAGGAAAATTGACAAGGCTGAAAATGGTCCAAAAGGGCATCTAGTCCAGTACATATCTTTGAACCTGTGAAGAACATAGTGTGAAGTAGCAACAAGTTGGAATGAATTAGTGTGTGTTTTTTGTTTTTACTTTCTTCACAACTGAAATAAATCTGATCTATATATAAATATATACAGGTGGCAATATATAAATATATACAGGTGACAATCTTTTGGGAATAGGGGAAATAATGCATATCTCCAGGTTAGTAGTGCAGCATGATGCCCCAGAGATCATCCATGCGCAACTATCAGCAGGCAAAACCACATTTCAAGTCGTAGCCGGTTATAGATCGCCCACCATGTCCCAAGATGCTCACTCTGCATTCCTTGAGACATTGGAAAATATAAAGGTCTTACCCAACACCATAATCTTGGGTGATTTCAACTACCCTGGTTATAGACTGGGCAAACTACCAATGTTCCAACTCCTATGCTCAGCGATTCATAGAATTTATAAATTCAAATGCCCTTAAACAACTAGTATGTTTTCAAATGCCCTTAAACAACTTTCCCCACTAGAGGGGACAACATATTGGATTTAATCATCACAAATATGGGCGCCCATTGTACCACACCCGTTATCACTGCCTCTTCGGTCAGATCCGACCACAAACTGATAACCCTGGACATCCTCACCCCTCCACCTCCCCCAAAGAAACCATAGTCAAAAACCTTTCCAAAGCAAACTTCAAACTACTTGCATCCGAAGTGGAAAGCTTCACTATTCCCTTGCAGAAGGATAATGATATCCAGGATGCGGAATCCTACACCAAGGCACTCTATATGCATCTTCAGGACTGCATGGACCGTGCTATCCCAAATAAAACCAAGACTCCTTCCTCAAGCAAGAAGAAACCAGTCTGGTGGACCCCGGCCATAAGCAAACTTTACAATAAAAGGAGGAGACTTATACAAAAAAAGGCCAGATCTCAAGTAGAAAAATCATCCCTGATCAACATTAGTAAGAAATTGAGGGCCCTCATCAAGTCAACTAAAGCTAATTTTGAAAAGAAAGTTGCCAAGGATGCCAAGAATAACCATAAGGCCTTCTATGGCTACGTCAAAAACCTAAATGGCAACGCTCAGGTCTGTTCTGAGCTAGTATAAAATGGAACAAAATACACTGACCCTTCTGACATTGCCAACATCTTGGCTGACAGGTTCAGTGCAAATTTCTCCCCCCCCACTCACCACCTACAGGGCCTATTACCATTCCAGGGGATTGTGTAAGTCCAATTATTACTGATACGTTGGTTAACAAGGCTCTATCTAAAGCTAAAAACACTGCCTCCATGGGATCAGATGGTGTCCCAGGCTGTGTCATACGCGAGCTCCAAAAGGAATTAACCCCACATCTTAATACCCTGTTCAGTCTCAGCCTCTCCACAGGATATGTGCCCATAGAATGGCACATGGCAATGGTGGTCCCACTACACAAGGGTGGGGCCACAACTGACCCTGGGAACCACCGACCAATAAGCCTGAATAGTCTGATCTGTAAGGCTATGGAGCGAATCATTATGGAACTCATAAATGGAGAGATTGGGAACCTCCAGTCACTGGACCCCACACAGTTCGGCTTCGTCAAGGGCAGATCATGCCTCCTGAACCTGGTGGATTTCTTTGAGACAGTTACTCAGGCTATAGATAAGGGAAAGGATGTACACACGGCTTACCTTGACCTTGCTAAAGCATTTGACACCATTCCTCATTCAGGTATTATTGATAAGCTCACCAGCCTGGGCATAAAACCTTACGTCACAAGATGGATCACAAACTGGCTCTCAGACAGATCCCATAAAGTAAGAGTAGCAGGATCTATGTCCGAATCCAGACCAGTAACAAGTGGTGTGCCTCAGGGCTCTGTCCTGGGGCCCCTCCTGTTTGGCATATACTTCTCAGAAGTACAAGCAAGCATGGAAGGGCTGTGGCTGACTAAGTTTGCGGACAACTGCAAACTGGGTGCTATAACAGAGTCTCTGGCCAACATGGAGATCCTCCAGAAGGGCCTAAATGAGACTGATGCATGGTGTCAAAGCCATGGTCTCAAGCTAAATGCAAAAAAATGCATAGTAATCCCCTTTGTAAAAAACAGAGTACCCGCAAACTACAACATAGGAGGTAATCACCTGAAATCTGAAGAAGAAATAAGGGATCTAGAGACCCAAGTAGATAGTCAGCTTTCCTTTGATAACAATGTTGCCAAAGTGGTTAGAAAATCCTTCTATGTGACCCATCTGATCACGAAAGGGTTTGCATCAAGATCTAAGGATGTAATGGTGTCCCCCTACTTTTCCCTCATCAGACCCATTATTGAGTACAATGCACCAATTGGAATGTACCTGGCTAGACATTTCCAGCATCTGGAGAGACCACAGAGGTACCTAACCAAGAGGATTACTGGCCTCAAACAGTTGCCCTATGCAGCAAGATTGAAAAAGCTAAGACTGTTCTCTGTTGCATACCGCTTTCTCAGAGGCGATCTCTGTCTAACGTACAGAGCCATGTCCAACCCAGAACTGTTGAACATCCTCTATCTTAGCAAAACCATATCTACTCAAGCTACACGCTCTAGGGATATAAACCTCAACACAACAATGAATAGAACATGCTGGAGGGACTGATTCCCTTCGCAAAGACTTCCCTTACTATGGAACAGGGTCCCGATCTACATAAGACAGAGCCCCTCACTATCACTCTTCAACAGGAACCTTGATGAGTGGATGGGTAACAGAAAGTTCACACTGGGATCACACCAACAGCACTACTAGATAGGGGCCAAGGGTACTAGCTGCTAGTACAAGGGTCTAGGGAACTACTAAAGGGGTGGTGAATACTGCACAATGTGGCTGGGCTAATATATGCCTTCGGGCAGATAGCCCAGTACCAACCTATGAACCTATGTGTGGCATAATGGTTATAGTGCTTGCCTTATAAACCAAAGGTGCAGGGTTTGATTCTCAAATGGGGTAATTGGATAGGCTTAAAATGGCAGTTAGCCTAGTACTACTCTATGAACCTATGTGCATCTTGTGATCAATAAAATTATAAACCCAGGGGCAACAAATGAACTGTATCTATGAGGTAATACTAATGCAATCACCATTACCCTTATAATTATATAAGCTTCTATTTACAGATGCTGGCAACCATGTTTTCTAAAATGTTGTTGGCTTTACCATAATGGCATATGTTACATCCCCAAAATTTTAAGAGTATTTTTGTTATGTATTACTACAATATATTTTATATCCTATGGATACACCTAAACTTAACTGTTGTTAACTCATCAAGCCTTTAATCTGCAAGTAATTTAAATAATAATATAAACTAAGGCATATTTGATAACATTTTGAAAAAAGTACAGCAAGGTTAAAAATTAAATTCTTATTGTAATAATACAACCATCCTCCAGCAGTTACAAATACAATTCTACAGGTGTGCCTTATACCTCTGCTAAGATATTTTTCCTGAATTGGAAAAATAAATATAAATGCAAGAATTTACTGTGCTTAAGGATTTAGCAGCAGCTATCCACTAGAGTGACAAGACGAAATATGAAAATAGACAAAGCACTATACATTATGTTAATTCTCAGTGAAGCCACAGATCTTGACAGAGGCATTACTTCAGAAAGAAATAATACATCTGCATACCTAACTAAGGAGTATAATAGTCATTCTGTAAATGAAAAAATACTTTCATTTAGAGACAGAATTAGATTTTTATTAAGAAATTCTGAAATCTCAAGTGTGCAAAGGGTCTGCAAAACAAAAATGACATGCAGCTCTGGTATCTATTGCGCATCTCATATGGACAGTCTCTTCAGATGAATCCGTGTCATCTGTTTGTAGGCACAGAATGTTGGCTGTTCTTTCCATTCCCCTTGTCACTTTACTTGCTTAATAAGGCCATCTGGGCATGCCACTTCCAGATGATGAATGATACATGGTGGCCAAGTGTATGAAAAAAACTATGGGTAAATGCACATCAAATGCTAAAGCAAGTGTAATTTACGTTTAAATTTAGGTATGTGTATACAAAGTGGTATCAGCAAAACAAAGGTTATTTGGTCTTTTCAAAGCATTTTGTCAAACTCTAAACAATTATAATTAGATTAACTCCTTGGAAGTGAGTAAAGTAAAGCATACTTAGCTAACTTTAACTGTCTTGAAAAGAATGTTATAATTCTAAAAAAATATATGAGAACTTTAGTACAGTGAATGTCTACATCGCAGTAGAAATACACAGTATTTGATGACCAAATTTCACTTGGGAAGAATATAAAAGCTAGAAAAATAAGCATTATAAACCATCCAGCCATATTTTATTTATTTTATTGACATTTGCTGATCAAGATAGTCCAACTGTGCAGACAGGCCTTTTTCACTGGAGTTCTGGGGTGTAAATCCCCCAATACAATTGATTTAAACAGCCACTTGATATACTCAGACAATAAGAATTGCCTGATGCTCACAGACAATGATCTTTTACTTAACTTGGCACAGACTATTTGTGAGATACCTAACAAAATTTATGCCACATTCCCCAAATCAAACCTATCCTGTGAAACTTACACACCAATGTGCGAACATGCACACACACAGAGTAAATTATGATACAGTTAGGCACTAAAACAATCCTTACTTAAGCCACAGCAGGCTAGTAGGTGCAAGGCCACACATACGCTAAAGACTAGACCACTAATTAATGACAATATAGCTAAGAATCACCAGGAAACAGAACATAGGTTCATAGGTTCATACTAGGCTATCTGCCCGAGGGCATTTACAAGCCTAGCCCATAGTTTTGTGGCTTACGCCACCCCTTTAGTATGGGGAACTATACCCATTATTTTGCTGTGCCTCTGTCGAGCAGTGACACTGAGGTAATCCCTGGGGTATATCTGCGATCTCCCATCCATTGGTCAAGATTTCTCTTGAACAAGGCCAGTGAGGTGCTCTGCCTCACATATACCGGGATTTTATTCCACAGCATAGGGAGTCTTTGGGTGATGAATCTATCCCTCCAGCACGTCCTATTAATAGCCGTGTCGAGGTTTAAGTCTCCGCCTTGTGACTCTGACGGATCTAGATTTTTGAGGTGAAGCATATTCATCAAATCTGGGTTTGACATGGCCTTGTATGTTAGGCAAAGGTCACCTCTGAGCAAGCGGTGGCGACTGAATAGAGCTGGAGTTCTTTCAGTCGGGCAGCATAGGACAGATGTTTGAGACCCTTTATCCTTTTGGTGAGGAACTTTTGTGGCCTCTCCAGCTGCTGCAAGTGTCGGGTCAGATACATTCGAATGGGGCATTGTACTCAATCATTGGTCTGATGAGTGATGAGTATAGGGAGACTATGACCTCCCTTGATCTAGATGAGAATCCCTTCATGATAAGGTGGGCAATGTAGAAGGTCTTCCTAACTACTTTAGCTACATGGGTGTCGAATGACAGACTACTATCAACCTGGGTCCCCAGGTCCCTGATAACTTCTTCTGTGCTCAGTGGATTGCCACCTATTTGGTAGCTAGGGGTAACCTTGTTTTTCCCGAAGGGTATGACTATGCATTTTTGGCATTTAACTTTAGGCCATGGCTCTGGCACCAGTTATCCGTTTCTGTGAGACCCTTCTGAAGGATATCTGTGTCAGATGTGTTTTCTACTATGGCGCCCAGTTTGCAGTCATCTGCAAACTTTGTCAGCCATAACCCTCCTGTGTTTGCTTGTACTTGGAAAAGTAGATGCCAAACAAGAGTGGGCCCAGGACTGAGCCCTGTGGTACACCACTTGTGACAGGCTTTGAGTCTGACATGGCGCCAGCAACTCTGACCCTGTGGGTTCTGTCACTCAGCCAGTTTGCAACCCATCTTGTGATGTATGGGTTAACATTTAAGCTGATGAGTTTTTCAATGATACCCGAGTGGGGTATTGTATCGAAGGCCTTCGCCAGATCGAGGTAGGCTGTATGGACTGCCTTTCCCTCATCAATGGCTTTGGTGACTGTTTCGAAAAAGTCAACCAAGTTTAGAAGGCATGATCTGCCTTTGACAAAGCCAAACTGGGATGGATCCAAAGTCTGCAAATTCCCTATGTCTTTATTTATGAGGTCCATTATGATCCTCTCCATGGCTCCACATCCCAAACTAATTACACCTATGTAGCCTTCTAATACAGATAGAAATGTATTAGTGATTGGGGATTCCATAGTTAGAAACACAGATTTAATACATGTGAGGCTCAACAAAAATAAGGTGACAGTGAGCTGTCTCTCAGCAGACAAGATCGCTGACATCATAAAGGCCCTTAAAGGCCTTAAAATAGATAAATATGAGTATGGCATGCTGGTGGCACAGGTTGGGATACACAACTTGACATGCAAAACCCTAAGGGATATGACAAGAGATAGAAAAGACAGAGCTCTCCCTGCAAGTCACATATGGAGGAAAGACATAGTTATCGAATGCAATCCTACCTTCACCAAGAATGATGCTTAGATACAAGGAAAAGATGACTGATTTCAACAACTGGCTCAATAAGGATCCAGTATGTGTCAGCATGGGGTGCGATGCTTGGCAACTGTTATTTCTTCACCAGAAATAGCTTGCACCTCTCATTCCAAGGATGCCATATCCTGGAGAAAACTTTTGTCGGTCTCACTGAGCCTTTTTTAGGTAAGCTCCAGCTGTTAAACCACCCAATCTAACTTCCAAAAGAAATTAACCATTGAATCATATCAAGGTGGCTCAATTTAATCCTATAAGTCTGAACAACAAACTCCCAGACCTCGATGCCCTCTTGCAACTGGAGCACATCCATGTATGTGCTGTTATACAAACCTGGTTAAAGTGCCCAGAGAGCACTCCCTCAATAGCTAGATATGCATTCCACTTGTTTAGACCAGATAGAAATTGTGGTAGCAGATCCATATTTGTTACGGACCACATTACCTCAAGACAGATATCTAAAGACCCACAAATGGAGCTTATCACAGCTATTAGCATGCTACAGAATCCCCTCCATTTCTTCAGAAAAATTATACAACATTCTTAAATATTCTGGATGAATTCCCGTTAAGCAAGAACACTGTTATCCTAAGTGATTTTAACTACCCAGTGATTATTTCGGGGACCTATACCACCGTCACAGGATATGCAAAATTCTTTGATTTCATAAACAAAATTTCTTGGATTAGATTGTTAAAGAACCTACTATAGAACAGAATGTACATGTTCTAGTCTTAACAAACGTAGCACCTGTACGTAATATCCCCAAGGTATCCCCCTCACTGGTCAAATCAGACCAGAAATTATTAACCTTATCTGTCAGGATCTCCAAACTGCCAGAAATATATATCACAGAGTTCAAGGACTTCAAATGTAAAAATCTCCTATGATTTTATGATGAAGTCTCTAAATTCAAACTTATTAGTATTACCCAAAATGCTGATACTGTAAACAGTTATTCAGAAAAGTTCAACTTGCACCTGGAAAATGTATTAATTTGGCAGCTCCACCTAGATCCAAGCAAATAAAGAGGACCAAAAGCAAGCCATTGTGTTGGTCCTCAAGTATAAGTAAACTGTACAGTAAAAGGAAAAAACTCCTAAGCTTCTACAGCAGAACAACTGATCCCCAAATTAAGGAGAACATCAAACAACTAGAAAGGAAAATAAAAAGGGACATTAAAAAAAAAAAACAAAGACGTCCCATGAATTCAGACTAGCTAGAGAAGCCAAAGAAGACTACAAGTCATTCTTTAGTTATTTGAGGAAAATGAGAAGCAATACCCAACATTCCTCTGTGCTTATGGTATCAACTATTCCATTCCAATGGATATTGCCAGCATATTAGCTAATAAATTCAGTGCTGCCTTCACCCCAGAGACATCTATTCCAAATGCACTTACCCTTGATAGAATCAATTCATTAACTAATGCAAAAGAACAAGTAATGAAGTTACACTCCAAAACAAAGAATACCTTACCCATGGGGCTCGACAACATAGCCAGTTGCCTAACTAATAAAACTAAGCATGTATTGGCTGACTCACTTCTCAACCTGAGTCTAGCACCTAGCTTTGCCCAGTGGGAGCGTCACAAAACTGTCATGATGCCCTTCACAATGATGAGCCCACCACACACCACAGGAATTACAGACTCATCAGTCCAAGTCTTAAATGAAAAACCATGGTGGAATATATCATAACAGACCTAATTAATTATAATATTAAAAATCATATCAGACTCAATCCCCAGAATGTTTGGGTCTAATCAAAGTCTAGAGTCTGCTTCACAAATCTGGTAAATTTCTTTGAAAGAGTTATTAAAGCTATGAACTATGGATAAGCTGTTCATAAAGCGCACCTTGATGTACTTTGACCTAGCCAGGGCATTTGACACCATACTACATGCAAAAATATAATAACCAAGTGGAAGGAATGTCATGCTGACCCATATATGGTTAGATAGCCAAGTGGCTTAGAAATAAGAGTAGGAGGTTCATCGTCTGAGAGCATGAGGGTGACCAGTGGTGTTCCACAGGGATCTTTCGTGGAACCTCTGCTGTTTGTCATCTACTTCTCAGATTTCCACTTATCACATGAAGATCTTTGGTTAATAAAGTTTACAAATAAATGTAAGCTGAGAGTTGCTGTCAATGGTGCAAGCATACACATTTGTTAAGAGTTGGTGTACTAAACATGGGCACAAGCTCAGTGCCAAAAAGTGCAACATTGTAGGTTTTGATAGGCACCCTCCTAGATCAAGTCTACAGATAACACACCTCTTCAAAATGAATAGTTGTGAGACAGATCACATCACATGGACAGACAGTCTCTGACATTTGACCATCATTTTGCAACAGTGTTTAGGAAATCCTTTTAACTTGCACAATTCATAGCAAAAATGACTTTTTCCAGATCAAAATAAGTCCTCACCTCCTTGTACTCCACTTTGATTAGACCCATCTTTGAGAGCAATGTCCCCTTAGGTGTGTACCTTATGAAGGATATAAAACAACTGAAAAGAACGCAGAGCTTTGTTACTAAAAAGATCCAAGGTCAAAAAGACCTGATCTACAAAG
The DNA here is from genome assembly GCF_019279795.1 of Protopterus annectens. Classification (NCBI taxonomy): domain Eukaryota; kingdom Metazoa; phylum Chordata; order Ceratodontiformes; family Protopteridae; genus Protopterus; species Protopterus annectens. The sequence continues at coordinate 480,615,764 of NC_056735.1, forward strand.
ACAGACTGAAGGCTTTATCCCTTTACTCAGCTGCTTACAGACACATTAGGAGAGATCTGTGTCTTGTTTATATAGGGCTATAAGAGATCCAGCAGTTCAAGAACTCTTACACCTCAAAAAATCAGACAGTCCAGCTAACACCAGGGCCAGAGATCTAAATCTACTCCAGCAAATAAATTAGACAAGGAGGAGGAGGGATAGATTTTTCACCCATTTCCTATCACCACTATGGAACAAAGTAATTTTCCATGTTAAGTAGTATTATACTCTGTCTGCATTTAAAAAGGAGTTAGACAACTGGATGGGTGTTTATAAATTCATCTGTGGTATGACAGGCCTGAACTTCCTTGAAATGAGAGGCAAGGCCTAAGGATGGACACAGGCAAGATGGAAATTGTCCGAGATCCATCTGCCTTTTAATTCCTGATTGTATGGAAAAGTAATATTCAAGAATAAAATAAAAAAAAAATACATAGATATATATATATATATATATATAGAGAGAGAGAGAGAGAGAGTATTGTTAGAAAACACTACTCCATCTTCAAGTATGTACAGTGTCCAGTAAAAGACTTACTGATGCTAAAATACTAACAAGTTATGCTATGTAAGTGACAAGGGCAAGGCACTGTACTGCTTTCACATTAAATTTCATTGTGTCCACTAGTAAAAAGGCATTTTATTTTGTGAATCTAGCAATGGGAAACTAAATCAATGCCACCCATGCTACTAACTCTATTGCTAACCTAGAAACAAGACTGGAGTGGTTTAGCTTACCTTTGGTCATTAATATATACTCTGCATTAGTGATGTGACTGGCTTTTGGTTAAACCAAAAAAATGAAAAATTGGAGGATGGATAAATAGAGCTTTCATGTAATTCAACATGCTATACATGAAATTATGTGCAACCATTATTAAACATATCGGGTCTACTTCATGTTGTCGAAGGCCAACAATATTGAAGCTGATATTGTCGGCACCAGATTAGCAAAAGCAAAAAACATCCAACGTTTAAACGGAAATCTCTGCAAGGGGAGATTTCCGTTAAGCTCAATGTAGTGCAGTCTCGGAGTTGGTATATTTAAGTATGGGGGTGTGGGGGGCACATGGGGGCTTGCCCCCCTGCTTGCAAAGGTAAGTTTTTATTTATTTTTGTTTTAGGCATTTTTTTATCTTTCGATGTTTCAGAATTCGATGATATGGTGTCGACCATATCAGATTTGATATTCTGAAACTTCAATAAGATAATATAGACACAAACATATCTATATAAATATTGAGTGAAGAAATATCTGAGACTGATCCAGATAGAAAGGTTTTCTTTTGTTATTGATTCTCCATAAAAACAAGTCTAGGATGCTTAAAGCACAGCTGAAAAATACTGTATATTTATGTTTGGCGTTAAAACAGAAACTGCCTCCTCTTCATATGACCTCAACATGTATTCAAGTTCAGCTACATGCATTTTGTTATATCTTAAATCTTACCTTTCTAGCAAAACAAGCCTACTGTTCTTCTTTTAGTGCTTTGTCTTATAGTCTAAATGGTGGCATGTAAATGAAGTTTGGCAACAAACTAAGTTGTTCCGGGACATCTTCATGGGGGGGGGGGTTAGGTTAATATTAGGGGGAGTTAAGTGGGTTGGGGAGGTAAAAGGGTTAAGTGGAGGCAGGGATGGTTGGGAGGAAATGAGATAATAAGGGGAGGGGCTTAAGAGGTTTAGTCTAGTTTAATTGGGTTAAGCAATCACATTTTGGCATGAACTTGCTACATGCAGCTTCATTTCCTGACGACCGGTGTGTTCCTTGGTCAGGTAGGCCTTGGTTTGGTGGTGGAGATAAGGAGATGAGTAACCAGGGTATAGGGTATGGTTATAGGTATGCACGTTAAAGTTGATGTCTTTTAAGTATAGGGACTATTTTTTATATTAGTGGTGTATGGTAGAAAGCACATGAGGGGGGCATGTTTCCTGGCCCATACAGTGCAGGTCTGTTTGGTTTCGGTGGCTGGGTGTGTTAGTGGTATGGTGGTTTGAGCAAGGGGCTGTGACTGTGGGGGAGGTGATTGGTCTGATAGCGTTAAAAAAAAAAAGCCGCTTCGAGCAAGTTTTTGTCAGCTAGGTGGAGGCTAGGGGCAGGATAGGTGTTTGTCCCCCTTTTCTGGTAATGCTCCTGATTTCTACATGGCATGTGGGGAGGAGCTGTTGTGGTGCATTTCAGCTTGGCCTTACAGGGCTTTCACGGGCTTGGAGATATGACTTGCATGTGTGCTGGATTTTCCTTTGGCTGTCCTCGGCCCCTGTCGCCATGGGGTCCTTCAGTCGGGTGTGAATGTGGTGCCTTTTGCAGTGTTCATGCTGTTTTCTGTGTTTATGGTAGGTAGGTTGTTTTGGTGTTCCTTTCCCGAGTGTATTGCTGGTTGTGTAATTTGGAGGAGTATAGCTGACATTTCAGGAAGGCTGGAGTATGGGGGGGGGAGTTCTGCACGGTGAGGATTTTTATGGAGGCTTGCTGGTGGGGGAGGGTTGTGGGGGTTCTGTCGGGTCTTGTAGTGAAGCTGTGGGAGACTTAGAGTGGCTGGTGGGTTCATCTCAAAGTTGAGTCTATATGAAATTGGGGGGGGTGTGGGTTTGTGCATTTTATATATACAAGAAAAAGGGAAGAAAATATGTGAGTCTCAAGTAGTGTGCCTACTGTTAATTTAGAAGTGGGTGGACTAAGAAAATGGTTATGAGAATTGGCACTCATTTCCTGAAGTGGGTTTGGAGTTGTTGCGAGTTACCCGCCAAGGAAAAGGCCAGTTGCTCATACTTTCTGCTCAGTGGCATCTGTTATGGCAGGCAGGTTGTGTTGTTGCATTGTGAGGCACAAGCTATTATAAAAAAAATAAATAAAATAATAATAAATAAATTAGGTGGTCTATTCTTCATGGCAGGTCAGCTGTATGGTTTACTTATTTAACTGAGGGAGGCTACCAGGGTGGTTTTGAGGTAATTCCTCAGGCCACAGCTGTTGGCGGTTTTGTGGGCTCTGGGGGAAGAGAGACGTGGCTGGCTATACACATGTGGTGCAGGAAGTTGTGCGGTAGAGATCGCACGATATCCACATGATTGGACCTGTGGTTGTTAGGTTGGTGTGATGGTCACTGTACAAATTGCCATGTTATGGTGTTTGGGTGTGTGTTCAAAGAGCAGGTGAGTGAATGGGGGTTAATGTGCTCACTTGTGAGAGACCGGATGAGTTGTTCTTCCTGGGAGTGCGCAGTTTGGCGGTTTGCTTTCTGAGTTTGTTTGTCTAAGGAAAATCCCACATTCTCAATTTAAGCACTTCTTGCCAAAAGGCTAAAACATATTTTAGAAAACTTGTCTGTCTTTAATATATGCAAAAAAAAAAACCCTCTACTGACATTTGGTTTATGTGAAAGTTTGTTTTAACATACTTTGTAATCCAGTTTTGTATAAATTCTGCTCAGACTTAGAGAGAGGCATCATTTTATAACATTATGCCATAAGTAAAGCACTTACTTACAGCAAATTACTTTATAATTCATTTAATTTCACTCTGGAAGGTTCCTAGAGATACCACTTCCTTGTATTCGACGCAGATGTTCATTACTTGTAAACTTATTTGTAAGCTAGATCCGTTTCTTTTATAAACTCTTCATGTAAATTGCAACAGTCTGAGATTTAGTTAAGGATGACTATCGCATTTTTAAAAACACAACTTGAATTTCAGTATGAGCTACAATATTTCAGCCATGGTAATTATACATAAAGGAGTTTGCAAATATTGAAAGCTGTGTGTAATTATATTAGAAAGCTGCACTTCTGCCTCAAAACTCTATATGATTATTGGTATTTGAGACGAGAAAGAGGAGGAAATATATGCAACAATGACTAATACAGTAGTACAACAGCTTAACTCCTCTATTGTTTGCATGTACAATATCTAGCATATAGTGTTTAAACTGCTGCAGCTTAAATTCTTATTGAATGCCTCATATTAGTTATGCTGCAGTAAGTCAGTATATATGTATTCTACTATATACTCTATGCTAATGGAAAAGAGAAGGAGAGGAAGGATAAAGATGAGAGAAAAGAAAAGCAAAAAAAAATGCTAATATATGTATGAATATGTGTGTGTGTGTGTGTGTGTATATATATGTATGTATGTATATATATATATATATATATAAAATATGTATGTGTATATATATATATATATATATATATATACACACACACATATATATATATATATATATATATATACATATATATATATATATATATATATATATATATATATATATATATATATATATATATATATATATATATACTCAAATATTAAAATAATATAAATGTACCCTATCTGTCTTTTGATTCCTGTGAATTTTAGAGATTATGTTTGCTGAAGATTTTTGTAGGTGGAGATTTTCCATATTTACCTTTGAGCTTTTGTTTACCATTTGTGGCTTGTCTTTTCAGACTGGGTAAGGGAAAAGTCCATTTCTTCAACTGTGTTTTGTAAATTATTTTCTTCACAAAATCAATTGCGGTTTAGCTGAACATATTCGACTAGTAGTTACATTTATCTTTGGTATTTGCTAGGGTCATTGGAAGCATGGCTTCAGTTATGGCTGCTGTGGCATAGATGTGAGTGGTGGTGGTACGTTCTTTCCTGTGTTGGCGGGATAGGTTGTCCTTGAAGATATCTTGGAATGGGGGCTATGTATTTTGGATGATTTACATGTCTTTTCTTTCTTGCAGATGGGGTCTTGGAATGCTGTGGCTGTAATTTGGAATAGGTGGGTATAAGATGGAGCCTTTTCTTTACATATTAGAGGGTTTACTCTTCTCTTTTTCTTTGTAGTTGGTGGTGTGCTGAGTACCTGTGGTGGCAATACACAGTGAATTCACAGATGATGGAAGATGGGGAGCAGTGGCGTGTGAGGAAATTACACATGGGGAGCACAAGTGGGCAACAGTTACTGACGGAAATGGTGGTGTGCCGAGTACACAGTGAATTCCTGGATGATGGAAGCAGTGGCGAGCGAGGGGGTACATATGGGGAACACAAGTGGGCAGCAGTTAATGATGGAAATGGTGTCTTGGAATGTTGCGGCTGTAATCTGGAATAGGTGGATATAAGGTGGAGCCTGCTTGTTACTATTAGAGGGCTTAATTTTGTCTTTTTCTTTGTAGATGGTGGTGTGCCGAGTACCAGTTGTGGCGATACAGTGAATTTGCAGATGATGGAAGCAGTGGCGAGTGAGGAGGTTACACAAGGGGAACACAAGTGGGCAACAGTTACTGATGGAAATTGCTAGAGTGCAGAAGGCATCATGCGGTGGCTTGAAAAGGGGATTTGAAAGGTAATGTTTTGATAGGATGGACATTCTTGCCACTTGAATGGGGCACAAGGAGAATCTGAGTAATCATCTTAGTAAGGCATGTTTGAGCTCTGTGTTTAATTAGTGGGAGCTGATTATTGCATTGGTATAGGGGGCAAGTAAGGAAGAGTTAGGTAAGGGGGCCAAAGGGGAAAACTGTCGGGGATGGTTTATGAAGAGTGTGGGGATCCCACGGGATGTGTAGAGTCACAATGTTCATAGGAGCACAGGAACTTATTGGGATACAGCCCTACAGCTACTGCAAGCCAGTGAAGTTAAATCCTTACTTTCTTGGAACCTTGGGTAGTCGTATTCACTCATCCAGTTATGCGAACCATAGGTGGGGGAAGGGCCAAGGAGGTGTTTGACATGATGCTGGAGTTTGTTCCTAACGGGTGGCATCTTGGGGTGACAAATTTGTCTCTCGAGTAGGTATTGTTAATGTTACATACCAGGTTAAGGTTTTACAGAATAGCACAAGGATCATTTCACTTGGGGTTTGGGTGAATTTTGTAGATAGGGTTTTAGGAAGCATAGTAGGTAGGTGGCTGTGTTGGGGTAGTTTTAGAAACTGGGTGCATTGTTACAGGGGAGTTAGAAGGTTTAAGGAAGCCTGGTTGCAGGATAAGGCAGCTGTAGGATACTAGTGGCATAGGTAACGTAAGGAAAGAGAGCTTTTGAGGGGAAAGTCTAGGGACAAACAGGGGTTAAGAATGGTTTGGTAATGAGTGAATTGGGGGTGTTTATGGCTTGGCATGTAGAGTATTTCATTGTTGAGCATAGGTGAGTTTTCAGGAACTAGGTCAAGGAGTGCTGGATTTCTGCCATCTAAGGTTAGGACATTAAATTTTTGTAGTTAGACTATTCCCTATGGTAATGGAGTTGTTGCACATATAGAACTGGGTAGTGGGTGGGCTAAGGTGATATGCTACATTAACAGGGTCTTGGGTGTGAGACTTGCTACTAGTTTGACTGGGTGCCGTCTCGAGTTCAACGGGTTATAGTTTGTGGTTTTGTTGTGGTTATAGGCTGTCACTACATTCAGGTTGAGCCATGATGTCAGCTTTGAAGGCAGCGGGCTAAAAGGGTATGTGTTCTCTTGGTGTGAATGTTCCAGTATTACAACTGGGTCATTGTAATCCTGCTTTATTTAGTTTCATTAGGGTGTGTTTCAGTGATGGCAAGGCAAAGAGGTTTATGATGAGATTCTAAGGTGCTTTACAGATGATGAGTACACCAAATGATGTTTGGCTTGACCCTTCCCTTTATGGGAAGTGGATTGAACAATTTTGGGGAGAAGGGTGGAGGAACAGCCTGGTCAGGCTGGTTGCCGGAGAAGAGGGATAGCCTTGCCCTCTTCTGTTCCCCCTCTGATGCTGGATGTTCATTTCAAGGATCTGGGGAAAGGAAATGAGTAGTTGCAGGAAGCGTGCTGAATAGATAAGCAAGCTGAGGTAAGGATGGTACTTCTTTGGTGGAAGGTAATTCAATGGATGGTGTATGAAGTGAGTTGGGATGCTGCTTCATAAGTAAAGTAACCGAGCAGAGGTATGGACCCCGCTTGTTGGGCAGGTCAGTAGGTATGCTGCCCTGATTAACATTACAATGAATGATTTATGAAGTGAGATGGGACATTGCTTCATAAGTAAAGTAAATGAGTAGAGGTATGAACGCTGCTTAATGGGGCAGGGTGAGTATGTACACTACACTGATTAACATTACAAGGATGTTATGCTGTATTTAGAATCAATTATATCATGAATAGTTGTAATAAAGTTGGTGATCAAAGCTATGTTATGGAAATTTAATAAAGATCGTCAAATGTCATTTGGTGTAATGTGTGTTATTGAAGGGGACCGGGACAACTGTCATTTTCATCTTGCCATAAGAGAAAGGAAAGTAATTTTCTTAAAGGCATAACTTCTAGCTTCTTGTGAAAAGTGATACCTCAGTTATAAGCTATATCACATGCCAAAATAAAATACGGAATCATTCTTCTCTTTCTTGTTCTGTAAAACTGCTAAAGACCATCTGTATTCATAATTTACCAAACATGGAAATATAGAACAGATGTAACCCTTGTTGTTGCGAGCAAAGCGCAAGACTCAAACATAAGCCTATATAATGTATAACACTTAACCTAGTGAGAGATGTGGGAAAAAAAACAGGCCAGTTACTGCCCTGGACATTTCAACAGGTGTAAGACTTTGTTTTAAGTGCCATTTTCATTTGTGCTACATCAGAAAAGTATTTGTTTATTTTTAAGACATAGCTTTTCCCTGTCTACCAGAGAGAGAGAGAGAGAGAGATCAGTTACAAAAAATATTACATATCAAACTACAGGAATAAACTATCCTGCTCTTTGGTATTCTGCAAAACCAACAAAAACAGTATATGCCCTTTTGTCTGAAAGTCAAGCCTTGTAATGGACGAAATCCCAGCCTAAACAAGTAAGACAGTGGGCAAGTAGAGCAGTAATAACACCAAAACACACCACGGAATTGCACTGAAAATGATGCCAAACAGATCCTGGCATCTCTCTATACATATCGAAGAGAACACAGCACTAGTTATGAACTTCTGTGGATAGTTATTAGTATAAACACACAATTAACTTTATTTGAGGAAATACAGTACTAGAAGCAAATCATTTAGGGAATGAAACACATAAACAGAGAACAATGTGACACTGAAATCTAAAGAAACCCCTGTTTTTACCCTGCGGAAAGGACATAACAAGACCAAGAAGTATGAAACAAAATTGATAGCTACTTTTACTGAAAAATAATAATCTTTAAAATAAACAAATTTTAATGTCAGTTAATAAAAACTGGAGCAGCTGTTATATATATATATATATATATATATACCCGCGGTGGTGGTGCTGCGCTGTCCGGTTTGATTCTCAGCTAGAGCATCTTCTGCATGGAGACATGCGTGAATGGGCGTACCTTCGTTGAAGGTTGTGCGTCAGGCCTGGCAAGCCGGTACATAAAAATCAACTGCCAATCATTAGCGGACCGGAGTTCCGCTGTGGCGACCCCTAACTGGGAAAAGCCGAAAGACACAAACAAAGTATATATATATATATATATATATATATATATATATATATATATATGCAAACATCTTCAAAAAGTATCAGTACTGCGAAAACAATTTGGCTTCCATTCTGTCTGAGTTCCTCTCACAAGCCACTGCCACATTTGCAAATTAAGATGATACACTTCAGAAAAGTATTCTGTTTTCCTCTACATCATTTGGGTTGTTATTGAATCTGTCCACAATTTTGCATGCCATGTCTAATATTCATCTGCCAAATCAATATTTGGCATAATAACAACTCAAAGTCCAAATAGCACATTTTAAAGATCAAGTATAAATGGAAAATATGAACAAAAAATGCCTATTTTTAGTTTCTACTGGCAAGATACAGGCAAATGTTTTGTGTCACATTCTTCTCAATGAAATGAATGAGAGGTCAATGGTTTCTGTTTCTCATAATGTATTCCATACATTTTATTCACAGTGTACAGTTGTAGTACATGACATTTTGAATGTTTTTTAACATTAAGATTTTGGCTGAAGTCAACATCTTAGCTGAAAATGAGGAGGTAATCAACACTGACAGGTTACATAGGTTCATAGGTGTGTACTAGACTAATGCCCTGGAGCCTTTACAAGCCTAGCCCATAGGATTACCCTGGCATCATGCCACCCGGCCTTAGTTCACAGTGCCTCTGTCGAGTAGAGCCACTGGAGTGATCCCCAGGGTGAATTTTCTATTTCCCATCCACTCATCAAGATTTCTCTTGAAGAGGGCCAGTGAGGTGCTCTGTTTGACATGTATGGGATGTCTATTCCATAGCATGAGCAGTCTCTGGGTTATGAACCTGTCTCTCCAGCTTGTTCTGTTGATTGTGGTAATGAAGTTGAGGTCTCTGGAGCATGTGGTGTGGAGGGATTGGGGATTCTTTAGATGTAGCATTTCTAACAGAGCTGGGTCAGACATGGATTTGTAAGTCAAGCAGAGATCGCATCTAAGTAGGTGATATGAGACAGAGAATAGAGTTTTTGAGTCTGCCCATATAGGACAAGTGTTTAAGGCCTAGGATCCTCTTTGTGAGGTACTTTTGCGGCCTCTCCAGTTGTTGCTAGTGTCTAGTGAGATACATGCCAAATGGGGACTTGTACTCGATGACTGGCCTAATGAGGGAAGAGTAGAGGGAGACAATGACCTATTTCTTCCTGGATGCAAAACCCATGAAAAAATTAGATGTGCCACATAGAAGGACTTTCTGACCACAGTGGCAATGTGGTGGTCAAAAGAGAGGTTGCTGTCAACCTGTGTTCCCAGATCTCTAACTCCTTCTGTGTTCAGTGAACTACCATCGATGTGGTAATTCATGGGAACCAAGTTTTTCCCAAAGGGGATGACAACACATTTTTTGGCACTGAGCTTAAGGCCATGGTTCTGACAGCAGTTGTTGGTCTCAGTGAGGCCTTTCTGTAGAATGTCAACATCACTTGGGGAGTTAATAATAGCTCCCAACTTGCAATCGTCTGCAAACTTTGTCAGCCAGAGTCCCTTTGTGTTGGCCTGGACTTCAGAGACGTAGATACCAAACAGGAGAGCACCCAGGACCGATCCCTGTGGTACTTCACTCGTGACTGGTCAGCAGTCTGACTTGGAGTCAGCTAATTTCACATTGTGGGTTCTATCTGTGAGCCAGTTTGCAACCCACCTAGTGATATAGGGGTTGATGCCTAGCTTAGTGAGTTTTCTATGATTCCTGAGTGGGGAATGGTATCAAAGGCCTTGGCCAAATCAAGGTAGGCTGTATGACCCACCTTGCTTTCATCCACAGCTCTGGTGACTGACTCAAAGAAGTTGACCAGGTTGAGCAGGCATGATCTACCCTTCACAAAACCTAACTGTGTGGGATCCAGAGTTTGGAGATTCCCTATATCCTTGTTTATTAGGTCCATGATAATGCATTCCATAGCTTTGCATATCAGACTCATCAGGTTAATGGAGCAATAGTTTCCAGGGTCTGTAGTCACTCCTCCTTTGTGGAGAGGGATGACTGTAGCAGTGCACCATTCGTTAGAGACAAAGCCTGAAGTGAGGCTGTGATTGAACAGGGCACACAGGTGCGGTGCTAGTTTACTCTGTAGATCATGTAGAACACAGCCAGGGATATTGTCAGGTCCCATAGAAGCTGTATTCTTGGCCTTGGACAGTGCTGTTTTAACCTGTGCAGGATTATTTAAAAATATCATAAACACTACAGAGTAGTCAATATGTATGGTATGATACATTTTAATGGAAACGTTAATGTCAGAATGCTTAAGTATATGTTATCACTAAATACTATATTTCAGTTTTGAAATTCATTTACAGTAGTAGTACTGACAACTAAGTATTTTAAAGTCCTAGGGCTTTGTTGCCCTTTCTAAAGTGAAAGTGACATAATGTTCATCATTAACTTTATTTTGTTTATATATTCTTTCTCTTATTGGTATGGCAAATATAAAGCATTATGTTACCATGTGCAATATGTGTCACTGGATGGACTGAGAAGCATAATGTCTTTGCTTTGCACTGTAGTTCAGGGTTTAGTTCACTTTTGCTCCACTTGCAGACTGTATGACACCTGCCAATGCATTTGTGTCATCCCATAAAATTAGCAATGAAACAAAAAATAGAAAATAAGTACACACTGTTGAAGGTAGTCTTGCCAAAAAAGAACCAAAGTAGAAAACAATGCAGACATACCACTATAGACACGTTAAAATTTGTGATTTAATAAAACTTTTATAAGACAAAACAAACAAAGAGAATGTAGGCTAAGAGCTTTCGGTAAAACCTTCTTCAGACCCTTTATTCATTCCCATCAAGGCAAAACTTTAAACAGTGTTCAACCAATCATGCTGTTCAGGGGTGGTTCCTCTTCCATGGCTAATGGAGACAGGTCCCTCTGGTGGTAGTCCTCCAAAGTTACAAGTAGCAGGAATAAGTTCTGCTTATTCCCTCTTCTAGTTTTTACTTTTTATGTTTATGCTCCGTTCTTTCAGAATGGGTTTTAGAGGTACCATTCCATTAAAGCCCAGTGGTTTATCTGCTGTCATTTCCGTAATCCACTTGGTCTCTTCCACCTCTGTTCTGTCATGTCACCTCCCCTTGGGCTTTCGTTCAGCTTCATTAGAGCCATAAACTTGAAATTGCGATTTTCTTCTGCCCTAATATGCTGATACTGGGCATTTGTAGCAACTTGATTTCTTATGAATGACAGATGGCATAAAATCTGTTCCTTAAAAGCCCTATTTGGTTTACCTACATAGTAGGACGAGCATGCTTCGCAGATGGCTAAATATACAATGTTCCTGCTGGTACATATGGCATAACCTTGAAAGGAATAACTCTTCTTGGTGAATGGGTGTTCAAATATATTATGTGTCCTTATAAAAGGACAGGCTTTGCAAAAAACACATTTCCAGGTACCTTCACATTGGCTCTTTGTACTATGGCCATCATGTTGACACAATAAGTGCTTCAGATTCTTCTTATTCCGAAATGCAAAGCTAAGTTTATCCCCCACTATGTTTCGTAATTTCTCATCCAAAGTTAGGATTGGCCAGAACTTCCTAATGGCATTACAAATGAATCCATTATCCATGCCGTAAGTCAGGGTGCACCTCAAACTGGCTGAAAGTCTATTATCTTGTGGTTGTTTGGTCCCTTCATGCCTCATGTTAGAATACAGGGGATACCCCTTCTGAGTTCTGAGTTGCATGGCTTCTTCTCCACTCATTCTGGTATCTTCTTCCTTATATCCTCTTTTCTTAAGGGTGTTCACAAGAGTTTCTTTTTCTTTTAAGAAGATATCATCCCTAGAACAAAATTTGGGGATACGTGTGACCTGATTTCCCACTAAATTCTGAAAGATGTGCCTTGGGTGCATGCTGGTCTGATGTAACAAATGGTTTCGACATGTAGGTTTCCTAAAAATCATGGTTTCTGTCCCTTTACCCGGGGTCAGGCAAAGTTTCACATCCAGAATCTCTATCTCCCTTTCTGAGAATTTTAAGTCAAATCTCAAAAAACTGGTTGTGTGAAAGAGAAATGTGACAAATTCCCATAGATTAGTGGCATCTTCTTTCCAAAGGAGAAAGACATCGTCCACAATTCTCATGTAGAAAATTATCTGATCTTTCCACAAGTTGCATATGTCTTGTTCCCATTTTTTCTCCCATTGTGCCAAGACTATATTCGAATAACTGTTGGCACATGGGGTACCAATGGCAACCCCCCATTTTGCCAATAATGAGTGTCACCATATCAGAAGAGGTTGTTCTCCAGTACTAGTTCTAACAAAGTACAAAGGAGATTAACATCCAAAACTTCACTGCCAGCAAATCTCCCAACAGCTTCAATTCCATAATTGTTCGGGATGACAGTAAAAAGACTTTGCACATCCAGTGTGACTAATAATAATCCTTCTTCCTGGGTTCTCATTTCCATTTTCTCAAACAAGAGACCTAAGATGTGTGTTTTGTCCTTCAGAACCATGGTGGCCTTTGGTAGGACCTTCTTTAATTCAGCTTCCAAGAACACTGATAGCGTCTCAGTCAGCCAGCCCCTTCCCAAAACAATGAGCCACATAGGTGGATCCTCTAAGTTCTTATGTATTTTTGGCAGTCCACTAATGGTTGATGTTACAGGATGGGCAATATCGAAATACTCATAAAGCTTCTTCGTAATACTCCTAGTCATAAGGAGATCATATAATGTGCCATGCACACCATTAATCAATGTCATCAGATCTTTTTTGTTCAATTTTTGATAGGTTCCTCTATCACTTAATAAATCTCTCATCTTGGTGCTATAGAACTCAGAATCCATTACCACTATCGCACCTCCCTTATCTGCTGGTTTAATGACAATGTCTTTTTTCCCCATCAACTCCTTTAATGCTTGGTATTCACTTTGAGTCAGGTTATGGAACTGATTACTCTTAGATTGCGACCTATGTCTTGCCACCTCTTCTTCACAAAGGTGAAAAAACATATCCACCATAGAATGGTACAGCAGTATGAAAGTGCTTTTTTTATAGAGATTATCTTGTTCCTTATTGTTGCCAAAAATGTGTTTGAGAGTGATATTCCTCCCAAAACATTTCATGTCTGTCACAAATTCATTTAGTGGTGATCTAATGGAGGGGATAAAGGAAAGACCCCTCTCTAAGACTGAAATCTGAGTCTCTGTTAGAGCACTCAGAGATGTTAAAGACCAAGGAATCAGTGCTATTTTCTTTAATTATAGCACTTTGCGTTTTTTCCTTTCCCTGCTGCCTGATCACAGTGACGGCGTGCATATGTTGCTGCTCTGTAATAAAAAGGGAGATTTTGTAAAATAGGTAAGTGCTGGAACCCTTCTTTGGGTCTAGTGGCTACTGAAGTAGTTTCCATGTGAGAAATGTCTTCTTTAGATATGGATGCTTCAGTTCCCTTTTCATTACTAGAATCATATTCTTCCTGACTTAAAGTTAGGGAGTTAACATCCAGAGTTGTTCCCCTATGGGTCATTGGTGTAATTGCAGCCATGTCGCTAGTACTTTCCTTTAATTCATTAACCTCGACTACCATCTCATGGCACCTTTGTGCTTACATCTGAGCACATTATGAAACGATAGGGATTGCATGATGTTACACCTGACTGCCTTCCACAAGCGCAAGCAACTTTACAGTCCTATTTTAGCTCCACTGTTGAAAAATAAGTTAAAAAAGTCACTGAACTTTGTCAGTTACCTTCTTAACTTAGATTTCAACTTGGAGTTATATAATGTTCATATTGGACTTTTTTTAGAAAATCATCTTGCAATCCGATTACCTTGTACTGCTGTTTTGTAAAGTTGCATTCACTGGAATCCTGAGCTGCCGTTTGTGGGGTTTTTTTTGGTTTTTTTTTGGGATAAACTTTGTAATATAATTATTTCCTACTTTTTGAAACTGATCTTTTATTTTGTTACAAACTTCAGAGTGCTAGTAATTTTGTCTACCAAAGTGCTTCTCCCAGTTTCACATTACGCAGGGTGCTTTGTGTTCAGTTAGTTGGTATTGCTGTAGTAGTTGCGATCAGTCCAGAACTGTAAGCCCGCCTCCTAGTATATTGTTTCCATAGCAACTCTTGTTCTCAAAGCCTCCACAAGAACAAGACAAGACTATATTCTTTTTAATAAAAAAAAAAAAAAAAAAAAATGCATATTTTTTTTTTAGTCTTTATTGAATTTTACCTATGTCTCCTAACTTCTTTTGTTAAAGGGAGAATGTCAAAGATTGGGATCCCTGAAAAACCGATTTGTTTTTTATTAAGACAAATGACAGGACACCCAAAGGTAATATTGACACATTAATTCTCAATTTATTTTTAGTAATTGCGTAGTTTATTAGTTTTGTCCAGCAGCGTGTCCCGCTTTCACTTTGCTTCAAAAGATACCTCCCAGAATCTGATGTCATTCTATTTACATCCAGCCACCTCCGTACTTAATTATTAAGCATTTAGTTATCTCAATGTTGTGGATGATCTGATTTTGAATTAACTCTTAACAGCATGCATTCATGCATGCACACTGTTCTTTACTGTTTTGGATTATAAAGAAATGTGTTGTCTGTTTCTTGGAAAGATGTTTAGCATCTGACTTGTATCAGCATTTTTATCGTTAAAATCATCTTGCGGCTGTTTCTCGCAGTTTTTATGTTGCTCTAAAACATAATAGCACCTATATAGTAACATACATTAGAACATTTTTAAACTTGCTTTCTGCAATCTTGACTTTACTGTTGGTTTACATTTTCTAGTAAACCGTAGGGTTAAGCTCCTGCACTCTGTGATCACAATGACTTTTTTTATTTTCAGTTCAACCATTCATATAGCTTGCAACAGTTTCAGAATAGAGCAGCTTTTTTTTTTTTGAGTTGAGGGAAATACCATATGGGAGAACTGCACGGGATGCCATATGACTTAGTTACATTTCTGAAGAAGTTCACAGAGGACACAAATGATCAGTGGGTTATATACTATCACTATAATGTACTTCCAAACTTGTAAGCTTACCTCTCCCTTTTACAATAGTGATGTTCCTGAAGTTAAAACTACGGAATAAATCAGAAAATTAGTGCTGTGCATAGTTATACTAAAATAGTATATACATAGCTCTTTCAGAAACACGGTTTTGTGTAATAGGCACAGGCAGACATCAGCTGCAGGACTAGTAAGCCAGTAATGTGCTTCTTATTTATGGTTACATCAGCATCTGCATCTTGTTATATGTCATTATATTATTTGTTCTAGACTTTGCATTATAAACTCCCTGCAGTCACTCATGAGTTGAAACAGTCAGCAATGGTTTGGACTGAGCTACGATGCAACAGTTGATCGATTGTATACACTAAATCCCAGTTGAAGTAATATAAATAAATATAAATATATATATATATATATATATATATATATATATATATCTATACTGTGCTGCGTTGTGCATGTTTTGTCACTTGAGTTGCATTCCACACCTTCCGACAACTGCTTTCGCAGCCTAGCTGAAGATTGGTTTGCTTTCCTCTGGTGAAATTGAAAATCATGTCGCTTCTGTCTTGAGTACAACTTTTTCTGCATGGAATTGGGAAATGCAGCAGTAGGGAATTTTTGTGAATGCGTGTATTGTAAAGTAGCATCTAAATGATGTAAGTAAACATTGCAATACCGCATTTCACTTGACTGTTAGATGTCTGCACAAGAGAGAGTGCTGAAAATCAGTATGTTAACCTATTTTGTGCAACTTTTGAAGCTGCATAATGTTTTTACATGCTACAGTTAATGTAGACTTTCATATGTTGACTGTGGTGTTTGGAAATAATTTTGTTATAGTTAACATTTACAGTCTTTGTTTCATTAGAAATTAAATTTCTATTTTCGCATCTGGGCTGCTATACTTGTGGCAATGTGTTTCTTCGAAGTTGTTTCAATCTTCGTACCTACTACTTAAAAAACTGAATGTGTTTGACTTAAATCCATGCTATTTCATTCAGTAATATTTTCAACTTTTTCATACAGGACTGACAGCATTTTAGGAACAAATTGCAAGCTTACTTTTAAGGAGAGTTGCCTGCTGTAAAGCTGTTCTAAAATACGGTTTATTTAATAAAAGTGAGAATGAAAGTCACTAATGAGAGACATTTAAATTTTACACCATATTTTCTTCTGAAAATGAATGTAAAAGCAAAACCTATTATTAAGGCAACTTTTTAAGTATATAAGACCAATATAAGTCTGTCCTTGATGTTGGGTCTTTATCACCCCGTTTTTTTTTTTTTTGCTTTTCCAGATTATTTGCACTTAGAGGTTGAGAGACATGACTGCTTGGAAGATACAGACTTGCCATTCCTACTTCAGTTTTACTAGCTGTATGGGGTTTTGCAATTCCAGGGACATTACATGTCTTACCTTGGGTAGCCTGCTGGTGTGGCTTCTAAGAAATGTCTATCAGATTCCATACAGGCGTATTGCAATTTTTTGACATGTTAGCTGGATCCTTGTTATATAAGCGCATGTTGTTTTTTCCAACTTTAGTTTATCTGCCTCCTTTGCTGAAGATTCTGCTTGTATTCATTGTGTAGAACTGTCATTTTTAGGTCAGAATAACCTTCCTTTTATGGTGTTAATATTGCTGACAAATGATCCAGTAATGAATAACCAAATGCCAATTATTATTCTGTGCATTTTCTTAATTCTGATAGCTGTCTGCTCTGTATGTTTTACAGTTGCTCTGTTTTAGTAAATTAGTGCAGGCCCCCTGAACAAACATTGTTTGCATATGGCACAAAGACTATCATCATAAATTAAAGGAGCAGCCTTAAGATGCTTGAAGTGGTCTTCAAGGTGTGTGACCACTGATATTTTATGCAGTAAAATAGAAATTCTTTCACATGGTGGGAGGGAGGGGTACAACATACAATGGCACTAATGATGTTTGTCAGGTTGCTGACAGTCATGGCTGAAGAAAGAGTAGCTGACGAGGTGTTTGGTCATCTTGTCATTAGACTGGACACTGGAAGGGTTGCATTTGATGTACTCTTCACTTCAGGTGACCAGAAAGCAAATGGGTTTGGACTGGTGTAAATTTGTGACAAACCTTTGTTAAAATGGATATTTAAAAAAATGGATTGCTTTTAGAGTATGCATTTAGAGTTAACAATATCTGTGCTTAGATATTTTGAGAAGAAATAGCAGAGATTTTATTTATTTAATTTTTATTTATTTTACATTTGTTTACCGGAAAGGTCTGACTGGACACTGGTGCATTTTCAGCAGAGACCCGGGAAGAAAAGCTCCAATAACAGAAAATACAATGGATACACATTTACAAGATAAGTCATACAAGAGCTCAAGACAGGTGAGCATAGTTAGCATACAATATAAAACGATAGCATTGACAAGATAAAATGATACAGGGTTTTTTTTTTACAGTTGAGCATACTTTGGATATAACTAAGAGTGTGTAAGATTCAATCTCGTAGAGCGTGAGGTGGACAGCCACCAGTTTATAGTTAGTAGAGTCCTGGGAACAGTGAGCTGGTATGGTCTAGCCGGTGGGGGGGTGACATGGGTAGAGACAGTTTTTTATGTAGTGGGTAGAGGTTGTAGAGGTTAGGTGATCTGGGAGAGCATTCCAGGTTCTGGCAATGGAGCAGGCAAAGAGAAATTTGCCAGCCTTATTTTTATGTTTAATGACATTTATGTGGTTCAAGTGTGTAGATCTTAAGTTTCTGGAGGGGGTGCAGGGCTGAATTAATTGTTGCAGGGCAGGAGTTTTATTGGTAAGGTAGTAGAGCTTATGTGCAATTGTTAGCTGGTTGCTAGAGGCATCCCCTCCTTTCTGCACTTAATCCCATGTGCTGTCCTACCATTGCTTGTTGCTGCCTTTAAATAACTGACCTGTTGAATCTAATGCATTAGAACAAGAACACTCATCTAGCTACCTACTTAACTGAGTAAACTATGTGAAACGCCAACGCAGTGTCTTTATTCCTCCCACACGGAAAGCATCAGAGATCTGCTAGCTAAATGATTTATCTGGACTAGTGCTTTATACTCTTTTTTCTCATTAGCCTTGTCACCCTTTGGTTCACAGGTGGGATACCAGACCTGACTCAAGCCTTCTGGATTACTTCTGTTCTCTTATTTCTGCAAGAGGAGTTCCCTCCAAGCATCTCTGCAACACCCTAAGAGGCAGATATGTCCCTTTCTGTATGCCCCCATGTGCATACAACCCCTTTGTCCCCACTGGGATAAGAATGTGCCACACTCCTGCGCTCCATACCCCTCCCTGCCTGGCTTATCCTGTGCCAGGAACATAGAGTCCCAATTGCCTGAGATGCAGTTGAAAATCCTCCTGCACCACAAAACTAGGGACGTTACGGTGACCCTGTTTTTTTCTTGAGTCAGATATTTTTTTCATCCAGTTCTTACAGATGTGCTGTCTAGAAAAATCTTTGACAATTTTAGCTTTCTTGCCCATGCTGCCTGCCAACCATCAGACCATGTCTTTGTTTGGTAGTCCCATTCATTCCCCATCATTCAGTTAAGCTGACCTGAGTGGTCCCAACACTGAGTTAGTGACCAGGGATGGTTCATGGGTTTTATTGCCTTACTATGTCTATTGTACATGCTTGGCTACACAAGGGAAGGGGGCATGCAGTTGGTGGATTGCACTGGACTTCTTTCACTTTGGCTAGGGATGTCGATTGTAACAATCCTAATTAACAGTGTCATCAGGACTGACATTCATCTGGATTTTGGCTAGCATGATATCCCTTTTTGTCTTGAAATATGCTGACTATAATTCAACTTCAGTAGGACAGTCACACCCAGATCATTAAACAGCACATTTGCTATGGCATATGGGTAAAACCTGCTGTCACTGCCAACATGCATTAGGTAACATGTCTTAGTGTTAACAGAACACTGTTTGTAGAGCTGTACCTGGTTTTCATGCAAATGTAAGCTCTGTCCTTCTTTATCCCTCCTAAAACTGATGACTTCTGGAGAAGAGGTTATGAATTACACTTAATACAGGGCCAAAATTATGGTTAAAGGCTTATTTTACTTCAGAAAATGTTTAGTTAAGTCAGACTAGCATATTCCATCAATATTTTAAGTTAACAATATTACTATTTTAAATGTGTCCCTGATTATGTTGAAATATTGGAAATGTGGATAACAGGAACAGTGCTGATAAATATATCCAAACATTCTGAACGTATACTCCGTATTTAGTCTTTCTTTCCACTAAATAATGCCTGGGTGGTATGAGAGGCTTAGTTATTTTATCGCTGACTGTTGGCATTGCTCAGCCAGATATTTTGGACAATATTTCTGCCTTTTTCACTTCTATGTCTTATTGTAACCAGAAGGATGGTTAGGTGAGATAACATGAATTACTACTTGTTGGACTAATTCTTACACTCATGAAACCAGATAAGTTTGACATTTCTGCTTGTAATTCTGTTTCTGATTATACGCAGTAGTTGCCTGAATGAGATAACGGTTATTTCTTGCAGACTACTACCAGCAGGGAGCTACCATAAATGTTATATTCTTGTCTTTGACAGTCATGTGTGGAATTTAGGTAGGAGGAAGAGCTCAGTAATATATACGTGTTATACTACTTCTACTGAATTACTCAGGTGATAATGAATGCCCACTCAACAGGATATGTGCAACAATTATCACCTTTGTCTGAGCATGCATAACTCTGCAGTAATGAAATGCAGGTCATTATCACACAATAAGTGCAGTTACAATATAGCAGTGAGTCATTATCACTTTTCAGTTAAAACTACCAGCAGCTGTCACTGTTGTTCATATAAGTAGAAGTCGTTATCACATTGATGAATGCACAAGCCAGATTTGGGTTTTTGTCTACGTACAGTCATTTCAAGCCACCCCCCCAACCAGTTTATTTCTGTAATTTTTACAATTTGTGTGATACACTGTAAGGTCCCCATTGTGGTTATATGCTTCATATTTTTGTGAACTACTGCAACTGAACATTGTATCATGTAATAATTTTCTGTATCACATAGTCACTATATAGTTTTCTGGTGTGTTGCTTTCCCAGTGCCTCTGTTCAGGTATATAACATCAAAATGTTGTATACTGTTGTGTTTTTCAGGTGAACCATGAATCTTAGGATCATCCTGGATGGCAGTGGGGAACTTGGAGACTCTTCAGCTCAGTACTACTGGGTTGCTTTCCTAGATATGCATGATTTCAAGGGTGCCACTCTGATGCCTTCATAGGTGTGTACTAGGCTAATGGCCCTGGAGCCTTTATAAGCCTAGCCCATAGAAGTGCCCTGGCATCGTGCTGCCTGATGTTAGTTCCTAGGGCCTCTATCAAGTAGAGCCACCAGAGTGATCCCCAGGGTGAAATTTCTATTTCCCATCTACTCATCAAGATTTCGGGTCTATATTGCAAATAGAACGCTTAAAACAGCAAACGATGTTACATCGACACATTTTCAGTGAAAGCTGAAACTGTCGAATCCAAAGAACAGCGATTTCTTTCCTAGGGAAAGAAATCACTGTTCCAACCCCTGCAAAAAAAACACATTACACACTTCCAAACACATATACACATACCCAGTCCTAATTATACTCCCCCAAAAACCAGTAAACAACTAAATACACATATACACATAACCCAAACATACATTTAACGAAAAAAAAAAAAAAACAGTAAATATTTTAAACCATATGCACTTACCTTAACCCGTACCCTAACCCTAAGGTCAGTAAATCTCGCACATTTACATAAACAGCTCCAAACACATACACACTTACCTTAATCCTAATTCTAACCCCCCGAAACAAAAGTAAACAACTGAAAACACATACACACATAACTCAACCATACATTTAACACAAAATATAAAACAGTAAACATTTTCATACATATACACTTACCTTAACCCGCACCCTAACCCTAAGGTCAGTAACTGTTGCACAATCATGCTCAGGAACTATACCAGGCAAGGGACCACACTATACTTCAGAACACAGCAAAACAACGAAGTGGTCAAGTGACTTCTTTCCCAGGGAAAGAATTCGCTGAACAGCCGCTTCGCTGTTTTGCCTGTTCGCTCTACATGTGTCGACAAAAACGCATTCGACATAATGCGTTTTCATTGTACTCATAGGAACCCCAAGATTTTTCTTGAAGAGGGCCAGTCCCTTCCCGAAAGGCCACCTGCAAAAAGAAAGTCTCAGTACATCTTTTTATTTTGTGATGTGCCCTTTCAGTCTCCCTCCACTCTGGTACAGTAAATGTATGTAGGTCAGGGCAGCAAATATTACATTCCTTCCATCCTTGATCCCTTATGTCCATTATTGAATGGACACATGTAAAGCGAAAAGGCAGAGGTAAGGCAGACTGCTGACACTGAAGGAGGTCATGAGACAGTAGTGGTATCAACAGTCTGACTGGGTAGCCAGCACAGGTATCGAACAAACTGGATGCCCTTGAGTGCCACTGAAGTCCCATGCCTGTCCTGGGTTCATTAGTGGAGTGTCAGTCCTTACCCTGATTTTTCTCTTTACATGTGTCCTGTCAGTTGCCATTTATCAGTACCCATTCAACAGTAGGTTGACTACACCAAAAATGTGCATGTTTACAGTGATATGTGTCTACTACTAATCTGATAGTGTGTGTGACTTGCTGGTTTCAGGATTGTTAGGTTTGCACCTCTGCATCATCATCGCAAATAATGAACCAAAAAAATAATGCCTATGTGGATAGCAGTGAAGATTCCAACAGGCAAACAAGGTAATGAACATTATATACATATACATGTCGTAGTAATGCAATAACTCCCTCAAACGTCATCAGTAACCGACTTGCATTTCTTCCCTGTGCAGGTACTTCTACCTTGTGACAGTGACATGGCTTCAGGAGCAGGGGAATGACAAGTGAGAGTGTGGATGTGTGGCCATTTCTATGTTCACTGGGCTTCCAGACATGCCTCCAGAAATAGTGAATACTACAAGTTGAGCTTCCTGACATCTAGTGTGAAGGTACACTGGATTGCAAGAAGAGGTGTGCATTGGGGTGAACTTCTGCGGTTGTTGAAAGAGAAGTGTTATTCTTGTCTTGCACATTGGAGGGGACAATATCATCACTCATCTACTTGGACAGCTGAGGTTTCAAATCAAGGAGATTTTTGAATGCATGCAGTCATGGTGGCCACATTGTCATTTTGTGTGGTCTGATACAGTCCATCGCCAGAACTGGAGACATGCAAACAGCCAACAGGCAATGCACAAGGTCATATGGTTAATGAATGGGTTCATGCGTGGACTGATGCTCAGGGTCGGCAGATCTACAATTAGCCACAACAGCATCATTGCAGAAGATGATAACCTTTCCAGAAATTACAGAGTTCACCTAACTGAAGATGGCATTGAGCAGTTCTTGAGTGATCTGCACAATGGCGTGATGGCAGCAATGCATGGCATACTGGCAGCATACACCTAGTGACAAAAGATGGACAGTGTTAGTCCTTACAACATGATAAAAGAACCATGTCTGTATGCTGTACACATGTACAGATATCACAGTTTAGGACTTAGGTTATGGAAATTATGATTTTTTTTTTTCATATTTTGGTAGATAACTTTGCTAGGGAGCAGGTCAATGTGGTAAGGATACCTCATTTTGAGACAGTGTTAGTCCTTACAACTTGGTAAAAGAACTGTGCCTGTGTGCTGTACATATGCACAGATATCACAGTTTGTTTAGGACTTAGGTTATGGAAATTATGATGTTTTCATATTTTGATAAATAATTTTGCTAGGGAGCAAGTAATTATGCCAAGTGATACCTCATTTTGAAGACAGTGTTAGTCCTTACAAAATGATAAAATACCTGTGTCTGTATGCTGTACACATACACAGATATCACAGTTTGTTTAGGAATATGGTTATAACAATTATGATTTTTTTTTTAATATTTTGGTAAATAACTTTGCAAGGGAAGCATGTTCATGTGCTAAGTAATACCGCATTTTGAAGACAGTATTAATAGATATACCATGGTAAAAGAACTGTGTCTGTATGCTGTACACATGTACATATATCAAAGTTTGTTTATGGAAATTATGATTTTTTTTCATATTTTGGTAAATAACTTTGCAAGGGACCATCTCAGTGTCCCAAGTAATACCTCATTTGAAGACATTATTACTCCTTACAACATGGTAAAAGAACTGTGTCTATACGCTGTACACAAGTACAGATACCACAGTTTGTTTAGCCTAGTAGGGTTATGAAAATTATACATTTGCAATATCTCTCATTATTATGCCCATATCTTTGCAAGGGAGCATGGTGACGACACAAATGATGCATCATTTTGAAGCTGACATTGAACCACACAACTTGTACACTGATATGTAGTCTCTGTCTGTTACAGGTGATGAGATATTATGCTCTGTTTTTTAATCAATTATGAGAAATATAATATTAATCATATTTCTGTGAATATCTCCGTAATGGAGCATCACACAGTAATGGTTAAGGTATCATTTTAAAGCTGACATTCATACAAATAAATTAATTACAAATTGTATGGGTCTACATGATACATTCACCAAGATATTGTGATTTGTTGTACCAAAAAGGTAAAAAAAATGCACAATATCAGAATTCCATGGCAAATATTTAATAATGACTTATAGAACATTTACACTGTTGGAAAGGTCAGTGTCTGCTGAACAACTTTCATATTTACATTTTTAGTCTCACTTTTATGGTTAAAGAGTTATGAACATTTGTTTTCTGTATGGTATTTACAAATGGATTATCTGAAAATGAGCTCAGGCTGCACTGTTGTTCCTATGGTGGAAGTAAGCAGGCAGCATTTTCTGAGCTGCTCCGGAGTGAATGAGTTAAGTTAGCTTCTAAGTCAGGTGTTTCAAAACGTCCAGTTTCAGGCATTGTGTATTCTCAACTGCTCGGTTCACCTTGACTTTATTAGCTTTTTTATTAATATCTAATGCATTTCCCTTCCATTAGTCCTCTGTTCTTTTGGACAATCAAAGAGATTGCCATTCTTGTAATCATTGAAGTCTCTAGTAAGTTTGTGGCTTTTAATACTTTTTAATATGTTGTCATAGGCATCTAGTCTGCTTTGTAAATTTTCTAGTTTAGAAAAGCAAGACTCAGATAAATTCATACGCTCAAGTTCTTCCTGTTTCAGCTTAATTAGCTCCACTACTTCATCTTCCTGCGGTTTGAAGAACTTTATTAAAAACTTCATGTATTTGTAGCTCATTTCTACATTTATTGCCTGCCACTTAGCCAAAAGTGAAGGAAAAGTGTTACCATAGCTTGGCATGCATCTGATGTGTAGGCCCCAAGATATTACTTGATGGTGTAGGCAGGCTTCCATATGGAAGCGTTGCCATTGAAGACATTTTAGACTGTATGCTGCATTCCCAACTTCCCCGTAAACAGCTTCAAAGTCTTCATTTATAGGCAAATTTAAAGGCTGGAAACTGTCTGTAGCATTTAAATCAATTCCCAAAAGTGGATTTGTTAAAACTGTTACAAGGTTTGTTACTGTTTTTGAAGCCATTACTCTCAAAAGGAACACTTGCCTGTTTTCTATTTTTTGTTTCATTTGTGCTGAGCTGATTTACACACTGCACATAGCACCACTGCTGTTCACTGCAGTTTCAGAAAATGGACATTTTGAAACACCTAACTTAGACAGTACTAGTGACATGGTTGCAATTACACCAATGACCCATAGGGGAACAATTCTGGATGTTAACTCCCTGACTTTAAGTCAGAAAGAATATGATTCTAGTAAAGAAAAGGGAACTGAAGCATCCATATCTAAAGAAAACATTTCTTATATGGAAACTACTTCAGTAGCCACTAGACCCAAAGAAGGGGTCCAGCAATTACCTATTTTACAAAATCTCCCTTTTTTATTACAGAGCAGCAACATATGCACGTCGAGATCAGACAGCAGGGAAAGGAAAAAATGCAAAGTGCTATAATTAAAGCAAATAGCACTGATTCCTTGGTCTTTATCATCTCTAAGAGTGCTCTAACAGAGACTCAGATTTCAGTCTCAGAGAGCGGTCTTTCCTTTATCCCCTCCATTAGATCACCACTAAATGAATTTGTGACAGATATGAAATGTTTTGGGAGGAATTTCACCCTCAAACACATTTTTGGCAACAATAAGGAACAAGTTAATCTTTATAAAAAAAAAACAAGTACTTTCATGCCGCTGTACCATTCTATGGTAGATATGTTTGTTCACCTTTGTGAAGAGGTGGCAAGACATGGTTCACAATCTAAGAGTAATCAATTCCATAACCTGACTCAAAGTGAATACCAAGCACTCAAGGAGTTAATGTGGAGAAAAGATATTGTCATTAAACCAGCAGACACGGGAGGTGCGATAGTAATAATGGATTCTGACTTCTATAGCACCAAGATGAGAGATTTATTAAGTGATAGAGGAACCTATCAAAAATTGAACAAGATAGATCTGATGAGACTGATTAATGGTGTGCGTGACACACTATATGATGTCCTTATGACTAGGAGTATTACGAAGGAGCTTTATGACTATTTTGATATAGTCCAAAATGGATTCCTGCAAGTAAGGCATCTGCAAGGTCTCAAATTACCCACACATTCCAAAAAAATGACCAGCACATAGTGGTAGCTGTAGAATTATATATTTACAACAGTCATAACATCAGTATATAATATACACAGACCGGTTTTGGCTTATACTTCTCTATGCCTTCATCAGTGTAAAGATACAATTAAAATCCACCATTTATGTACTGTGTCGATAGCCTGAAGACCAATTACAGTTGTTCATTTAATCCTGGGGCAAAAAGCCCTCTCAGTTTAATAATCCATTTTTTCTCTTTAGCATTAAGTAGTTCATGCCATCCAGATTTATTATATTTAATTCCCAAAATTCTGTCTATAATAACAAAATAAAAGGATGCTGTTTTGTGGGTTTCAGTATGTTTATACAGAGTATTTATGTGTCTTTTATTTTTAATTTCTCTAAAGTGCTCTGAAATTCTATGTTTAAGCGCTCTTGATGTTTGACCTACATAGAAAGCAGAGCACTTGCAGGTGGCCAAGTAAATAACCCAATCTCAGCTGCAGTTTACAAAAAAAGGAATATCAAATACTGCACTGGTATTTTTACAACTAAAACTGTTCGTTTGTAGTACCCTACAGCATTGTGTGTAATGACCACATGGAAAACATCCTTTGGCAACTTGTCCCTCAATAGTACTTTGTAGCCTATCTTTTGATTTATATTTACCTTGCTTATAATAGTTGAAGAAGGATGCCAATTTTTTTTCCATTCCTAAAGTAAAATTGACATTCATCTCCCAATATTTCAGAAAGTCTATTGCCCACCCTAAGGATGTTCCAGTTGCATAGCACACTATCAATTAATGCCCCAATATTTCTACCATAAGTTGTCACTAGCCTAAGTTGGCCTTTGGTTCTGCCCTGTTTGTTTTGATATTGTAGGAGTGTTTCCCTGTTCATAGCATTAGCCGTGTTTCTAGCTTGTATGATATGGCCTGGTTTATAACCCCTTTCTTTAAATCTTTTAGTAAAGTCATCTCTGAAATGCAAATAAGAGTCACCCTCTGAGCATATATGTTTCACTCTCATATATTGAGATTTAGGAATATTTTTACATATGTGAGGGGGATGATAGCTGGAGGCATGGAGAAGGGAATTATATTCGGGGAATTTACGATATACTTCTGATGTTAAGGTGTTATCTGAAGCTCTAGCTATCATCACATCAAAGAAGGTAATACTATCTTTGTGATGATTTACTGTAAATTCGATCCTCCATTTGTTTTTATTCAAATATTCAACAAACTCTGTCAGATGTCCCTCATCCGATCTCCATACCATCCAGCAATCATCTGAATATCTTTTCTAAATGTCTATCTAGTCAAGGTACAGATTATGGGAACTATCATATATAATTTGTTCTTCTATATATGCCATAAATATATCCACATATATAGGAGCAAAGGAAGCACCCATAGCTGTACATTTGATTTGTAAATAACATGTATTGTGATAATAAAATACATTTTTGGTTAGTACATGCTCAGTCAGACCAAGAAGAAGAGAGTTGAAGCCTAGTCGATACATTTCTGACTTATATAACCAGTATTCTAGTGCCTCGATGCCTGCCCAATGTGGAATATTAGTATAAAGGGCTTTGACATCTAAGGTACAGAGTATCCATTCATCTTCAATTTGCATTTCAGAGATGACCTGTAAGAATTCTGTAGTGTCTTTCAGTCAAGCCCTTACCCACTTTAATGTTGTTGTTTGTCTTTTCGGCTTTTCCCGGTTAGGGGTTGCTACAGCGGAACTCCGGTCTGCTAATGATTGGAAGTAGATTTTTATGGTGCCAAATTACCAGCCCGATGCCCAACCTTCAACAAAGGCATGCTCATTCACGCATGTCTTTTGGAAACCACTCTTACCCACTTTAATAATGGTTTTAAATACTTAGTTAAATATTGGGAGAGTGGCTCAGTCATGGATCCTCTTCCAGACACTATTGGTCTTCCAGGGAGGTTATGCAGGATTTTGTGTATTTTTGGTAGAAAATATATATATTGATTACTAGGGTCCAAAATTGTAAGTTGTTTCTTGATATTATCGGTAATAATTCCTTCTTCTACAGCTAGTGATAGAAACTCATCTATCTGTTCTGAAAGTGTTTAGTAGGGTTATATGTAAGTTGCACATAGTATCTGTTATCTGCCACTTGCTTCTTGGCTTCCTTATCATATTGTTCCCAATTTTGTACCACCACAACACCTTTGTCAGCTCTCAAAATTACTATCTCATGATTATCTGCTAAGTTAGAAATAGTAGTCATCTCTTGCTTAGTTACATTACTGGCTTTTAACTGACTATTCCTAGAGTTAAAATGAAGATCCCTAAGAGTAGAATTTTGAAATGATAATACATTGTGATTCATCGGGGGTGAAAAAGTAGATTTATGATATCTAAAATGGTCATGAACATCAGTGGTTTGCTTTATCCTGAAAAAACAACTTCAAGTTAAGAATTCTGCAAAACTCAACCACATCTTCAGCAAAATATTCTTCTGACACAAAGCAGCCAGGTATATATGATAAACCTTTATTGAGAATACTTTGTTCCAAGGAGGAGAGAGGGTAGGATGAAATATTTAATACATTTCCTGCTATTGTTTCTGTACAAATATCCGGAATAATCCCTCCATATTCCCTACGTTTTCTATGTTTTCTACCCCCATCCTCCTTTTTGGTTTAACTCCATTAAATTACTGGAATTCCTCCTCTTTTGTGCTGGTGGGCCTGTGGATACTGATGTGTCTATATCATACCCAGAGGAGGAATCCCTCCCCTGATGTATCTGATGCTCCAGATTTTTTAAGTATTGATCTCAAACACTTTCTGTTGGCAGGGTTCCTATAGTGTTGTGAAAACCTAACATGCTTACCTCTGTCTTTGCAAAAGGGGTCCCCTTGTTCAAAGTCTGTCACATCTCTAAGATTTTTTTCTTTTTCCTATCTTTAAGTTGTGTTTCCAAATTAGTCAATTCAGTACTCAGTTTTTTAAGACATAGAGTGTATGTGGACTGCCCCTCATATTCCTTAATTTGCTCACTTATTTTAGTAATAGCTGCAATTTCTGCATCTATTATCCTGTCATGGAACCCAATCAATATTTCTACAAATTGCATTGTAGTTTTATGTTGAGCATCCCTCCATTGTTGGAGTAGGGCCTCATCTGGATTATTCACCATTGGTTGTGTTCTAATTGCCAGACCTCTGGGTGTGACTCCTTTATCCATATAGGCATTGAATAACTTATAATGCCACACATTGTTTCAATGAGATCTCATGTGTTTAGTTAAAGTAGCAAATAATGCTTCACATGTATCATCTTTATTAAATGATGTGGTCCCATTCTCTGATATTTGCTCCATCCCAATACCAAAAATTGCCAGGTCCTCCCGATCAGAGGAAAGTCCCCTTATCAGATTCAAAATATCCATATTGAGTGGAATAATTAGTTTAATAAGTATGTATGACCCCAGATATATTGATATTGGACAATATCAACCCCTGGCCACCAAGTCTGGATAATATCAGCCTAGGCTATATTGTATCTCTTTAATCTAAATCCAGTATTTCTTAGAGATCTTATACCTCTGTATTGAGATGTATATCTAACAATCCAATATATATTATGAAGCTTTAGTGAGTCCAACTTTTCACTTCCAGTGTTAAGTCCACTTCTTATAATATCTGTGGAGTCATACCATCATAAAAAATAATTATACTTATCATTCATTCAATAAATGGATATTAATTAATAGCACTTGAATATAACAAACTGTACCCAAAATATGGATAAATTTAGATTACAGAGTCACATCAGTCACATGGATACATTAGTAAACCCAATATGAATAATTCCAGGTAGGCCCTTAGTGTAAATTTGTCCCACAATATCTGGACATCTAATGAATATAGAAGTTATGTTCTTACCATAACGTTCCATGTTAGTTGTCTTCTTCTCGCCTTCTTCTTGCTGGATGGGTTCGGAGCCGACCTCGGCTCCGACTCGGCCACTCTAAAAGCTCGAGAGTTGGTTCCACCGGCTCGAGGCTCCCCTTATATCCCACAATGCTAGGCGAGAGTTACTTCAGATCTCGTTTGTAAGCTAACCCCAGCTTATAATAGTAACAGAAACTATAAACAGAGTCCACCTCTAACAACAGGGAGAAGAAGGGTGACCTACATCCTGATTCAGGAAATATGCAAAGCAGCATATGCCTAAGTAAAGAGGTGGTAGAAAGAGAGGTCACAATCACAACTCCTCTAGGTCTGTCCAGGCCAGGGGGAAGGAGGGTGGGACGCAAGAAGAAGGCGAGAAGAAGACAACTAACATGGAACGTTATGGTAAGAACATAACTTCTATATGTTAAGTTGTCTATCTCGCCTTCATTCTTGCTGGATGGGACCGCGTCCCTAGCACCTTATCCCGGGTGGCCTAACGGAACAGACTCCTGAGAACAGTGGAACCAAAGTTAGCTCTATGCCTAGAAGCTAAATCCAACTTATAATGAGAAATGAAAGTGTGAGGAGTAGCCCAAGTAGCCGCTGCACAAATGGTGTCAATAGGCAGTCTGTCTTGGAAGGCTAAAGAAGTAGCCAAGGCTCTGGTGGAATGGGCCTTAGGTTTATTAGGCAACTTTTGGTGTCTAATTTCATAAACAAGGGAAATCAGAGATGTTAGCCATCTAGATAATGATACCTTCAAAACTGAAAGTCCCTTTCTGCCTTCTGCATAGGAGACAAACAGCTGGTCAGATTTTCTGAATTGTTTTGTTCTATCCAAATAGTACCTCAACTGACGATGAACATCTAGCCAGTGTAATTTTTGTTCAGCCCTATTGGAATATTCTGGAAAAAAGACAGGGAGGTCAATGCTTTGATTTAGGTTAGACGTCGAGACTACCTTAGGCAAAAAGGACGGGTTGGTTCGTAAGGATACCCTGTCCTTATGGAACAATAGATAAGGAGGTCGACAGCTGAGTGCATGAAGTTCTGAAACTCTTCTAGCTGAAGTAATAGCTACCAGAAAGAGAGTCTTCCATGATAGCAATTTTAAAGAACAGGAGGCTGCAGGTTCGAAAGGGCTGAGAATCAAAGAAGTAAGAACTAAATTTAGGTCCCAAGGAGAAGGAGGATTTCTTATAGGAGGTCTGAGAAGAAAAACTCCCTTCAAAAAGGCTTTGCAAAGCTTGTGGGACATTAAGGCAGACTCAGAAATACCCACATGAAAGTTAGAAATAGCTGCCAATTGAACTTTAAGAGTAGAAGGAGATGAACCTGCATGGAAGAGTTCAGCTAGAAAATCAAGGACCATTTGGATAGAAGCAGTGAAGGGATCTATGTCCCTTCCTTGAGCCCAATATGTGAAGCGTTTCCACTTACTCAAATAAATCTTCCGAGTGGAAGATTTATGGGAAGCTATCAAAATATCTCGAACAGAGTGAGATAATTGAGGAAGCCTGGCTAAGGTTGGAACTGGAGGAACCAAGCAGTGAGGTTCAGAGAGGGGAGGGAGCGATGAAACTGACCCGACTGATGGATCAAAAGATCTGGAACTAGGGCCAGATGCCAAGGTCGCTCCAATAGAAATTGATGTAGAAAGGGGAACCACACCTGTCGAGGCCAGTAAGGAGCAATGAGGATCAACGAAGCCTTCTGAGCGATAGCTTTCTGTATCACTTGAGAGATTAGTGGGAAGGGAGGAAATGCATACAGAAGTCCCCGGGGCCAAACTTGGACTAGAGCGTCTCTGCTGGGTTGGCCTGGTAAAGGGAATAGAGTGAAATAATCTCTGCACTTGCTGTTTTGGGGAGTAGCAAAAAGATCGCAGCAAGGCTGACCCCACTTGAGAAAAATCTCTCTCACAACAGAGTCTTTCAGAGACCACTCATGAGGCATGAGGATAGCTCTGCTCAATTTGTCCGCGATTTGATTGGACTTCCCGGGGATGTGTGTTGCTATTAGAAACCGCTGAGAAGAAATCGCCCATTGCCACAATCTGAGTGCTTCTCGACACAGGGGGTAGGACCTGGTTCCGCCTTGTTTGTTGATGTACCACACTACAGACATATTGTCTGTCTGGATTGCAATCGTTCCCAAGGGAAGAGAGTCTTGAAGGGCTTGCAACGCTAAAAGCACTGCTCTCATCTCCAGAACATTTATGTGCAAGTGGCATTGGTCTGGTTGCCATGTGCCCTGGACCATCCTGCCCTGATAATGCCCCCCCCACCCGATCAGGGAGGCGTCCGTTGTCAGAGTAGCAACCGGAGGGGGAGGAACAAAGGGTCTTCCCAACAAGAGCTGAGGGGAAGACATCCACCACATGAGATGATTTCTGCACGCCTGCGTGATCTTAATGGTGTGGGACATTGGAAGTTGCTGGTATGACCATTGTGTAAAGAGCATCCATTGAAGGATTCGCATGTGAAATCTGGCTAATGGAAGCAGAGGTATGGCAGCCGCCATAATTCCCAACACTTTCAGGACTAACCTGGCTTTGATTCTGTTGTTGTTGAAAAGGAGTGAGACCAGTCTGTGTATGTCTGTTATTCTCTGATCTGTTAGCCTCGCAGACATGTCTACTGTGTCTAGATTTGCGCCTATGAAGGTAATAGTACGACAAGGCGACAAAACAGACTTTTCGCAATTTATTGAAATGCCTAACTTTTGACAAATGCGAAAAGTGTAATCCCTGGCCATCAGAAGGAGATGCTTGGTGGGAGCTGTGAGGAGCCAGTCGTCCAAATATGGAAACACCTGGAATCCTTGTCGTCTCAGGTGAGAAGCTACCACTGCCATGCATTTGGTAAACACCCGGGGGGCAGTGGTGAGACCAAAGGGCAGGGCCCTGAATTGAAAATGACTGGTTCCCAGCCTGAAGCGGAGGAATCTTCTGGAGCGTCTGTTCATTTTTATGTGATAGTACGCATCCTGAAGGTCTATAGAGCACATCCAGTTTCCTTTTCCCAATAGGGGAAGGATGGACTGCAGCGTGACCATCCAAAATCTTGTTTTCTTGACTGATCTGTTCAAGATACTAAGATCCAAAATTGGTCTCCAGTCTTTTCTTTGGAACTAAAAAGAACCTTGAGTAGATTCCGGATCCTTGCTGGTCTGCTGGAACTGGTTGAATTGCTCTTTTTGCAAGCAGTTTTGAAATTTCCAAAACCGCTAGATCCCTTTGAGCGGGTGGAATATCTGGAAGGGATTTTTTTGATTGGTTTGGAATGCGAAGAAAGGGGATAGAATAGCCTTTGGAAATGACGGACTGTACCCATTTGTCTTGAGTCAGGGATAGCCAGGCTTCTGGGTACAGTGACAATCTTCCCCCGACTGCCTCCGAAGGTGGGCAGTCGGGCAACACCTCAGGGATGCTGAAAGGGCTTATCAGAGAAAGCTTCTCGATTGCCCTGGTTCTGCGGAGCCCCCCTGCCTCGAGGGCGACGTCTACCATTGTTATTCCCGCCTCTGCCTCTGGCGGGGAAACGACTTTGTGCGTCAGGCGAAGTCCCTTGAGATTGTTTACGGAACCACATTTTCCCACTTTTCTGGCCTTTGGGGTAAGGCCTAGAAGGAGTAGAAAACGGACTCCGCGGCAGAAAGAGTCTTGCCATCAGTCTCGCACCTAGTCAAGGTTTCTTTCACTTGAGGACCAAAGAGATGATCCATCAAACGGGAATTAGTGAAAGACGTCTTGAAGGGGTCCATAAATTGCATAGCCGCATCCAGGCATGCCTACGTAAGGCCACACCCGTCCCTGCGGCCCTACTCGCTCCATCAGCCGCATAAGAAAGGAGGCGCATGGAGGAGTTGGCTATGGAGTTAAGGGTAGCCAGCTGAGTGTTCATCTTATCTTGAAAACCCGCAGCTGTAGGGTCCTTCAACATGTCACTCGCTTCTTTAATCAAGTCCCTTTGAAGACGAGTAAAATGGCACAGGTAGTTAAGCGAATGCATAGCAAATGTCGCTGACGAGAACATCCGCTTCCCGTACCTGTCCATGGACCTAGATTCCTTGTTAGGTGGATGGACAGGTACTGAAGGATCAGCTAGTTCCTTCTTAGTGGCAGCAGCTACCACCATAGCATCCACAGAGACTCCTTTTGTCAAGAACTGTTTGTCTGCTGGTGCCGTTATGAATTTTGAGGGTCTCCTGGGAGTGGGGTCCACTGAATCAGGAGCCGTCCATGCCTTTTTAGCTACCACCTGCATGAGGGGGTCAAGGGGAGACACCCAGGAGGTGGAAGGACGAGAGCCAAACGCCTCAAGGTACACAGATTCATCCTCCGAAGGGTTAAGGGCTGGCCAATTTCCCCTCTGTTTGAGGATTTCGAGAATGTCTGCAAAAGAGACATCTTCAGAAGGGGAACGGGGAACCCTCGAATCATCTAAATCTGTGTCAGATGTGATGGACTCAGGTGAGTCAATGTGTTTCCTCTTACACTTCCTCTTCTGAGGGGGCTCTTCTGCCAAATCAGGAGAGGCCTCGAAGAGGATGAAATCCCACAGGGGTTCCTGAGGAGCTGGCTCTCTGCGGTCCGGGATGAGGGAGTGAGTCGACTTGACCTGAGGCACCGTGGGGAGGGGCGGACGGAGCCGACTGTGGAGTAGAGCCAGGCTCTAACACACTCCGCATGACCTCGACGCACCCCTGCCAGGCAAAGCCAGAGGTCCCGCTCCGAAGCTGAGAACCTCCCTCAGCACCGACAGTGATGGCTCCGAGGCCGATGTCGGAGCCGAACTCACCAGCGCCGAAGCTCCGAGAGGAAGAGCGGGGTCGGACAAGGGTCCGATGCCACTCACCCCCTCGGAGCCGACGAGGGAAGTTCGGCGCCGAGATTCTTCGAAAGAAGAAATCGGAGCCGACGACGGAGCCGAAGACATCTGTATCAGCTCCGACGCTACCACAGTCTCGGTTCCGAAATGCCCCAGCTCTGAGCTCAACGGAGTCGGAGGAGGAACATATTGATGGACAGGGGCAGGCATCGACTGATGAGTCGGGCTCTGAAGCATTTGGGCCAGTGCCTCGGACTTAAGAAGTCGACTCACTACCCTCTGAAGGTCATGATCCGACAGCCTCGATGACCTAGAGGAGTGAGATTTATGGCTCCGTTCAGACAGCAGAGGAGATGCTGGAGCCGAATGAACGGAGCCAAGGGATGGTGACCTAGATCTCTTCCTAGATGTCGGCTCCAAGGGTCTGGTCGGAGCCGACAAGGGAATTTCTACTACCTCGGCTCCAGCCGGAGCCGAGGGAACCACAGAAGCTGTAGACTCATCGGCTCCAGCCGGAGCCGATGCAGACATAGGTTTTGTAGCTTTAGGTCTCGGCTCAGTAGCTGGAGCCGAGGACCTAGAAGCCTTGGAGGGCTTCCCAGAGACAGATAGGGAATCCTCAGGCTTAAGTAGACCCCTTAGGATCAACTTATTCTTTCTTTCCTGCAGGACCCTGGGGCTGAAGCCGTGGCATATAGCACAGGAGTCCTGCAGGTGCAAAGGCCCCAGGCAGTAGACACAAGAAGTGTGACCGTCTGTCAGAGACATTTTCTGACAGCACGCATCACACTTCTTGAAGCCTGAGACCTTTGTGTCTTTAGACATCCTAGACAAGAAAGTGTAACCCACACACTCAGTCAGACACACTGATTACACTAATCTTATTTAAAAACTCAAAAATAAAACAATTAACTAAAGTTTTAATTAAGAGCAACACACACACACCACTAGGGAATGGGGAAAGGCCAGAAGGCCCGAGAGAGAACTTTAAGTTCTTGTGGGAAAAAAAACGGGATTTTCCGAAAAACAGGGGTAGAAATCCACTAAACTAAGGGAAAAGTAATTAAACTTAAAAATATAGGGGTTTAAGTCACAGTAAGCTGCCTGTCGGGCGCTAGAATCCGCCACATAACGCAAGCACTCAGGTCTCTCAACAGCAGGTACAAATATGACTCAGTCATTGTCCACGCTGGTGTAAACGACCTGAGACGTACCTCCTTGGACTACATGAAAAGAGACATTGAGGAGCTCTCTGATTATGTAGCCCAGGCAGGTATGACCCTGACCTTGAGCAGTATCCTACCTTCACCAAGAATGATGCCACAATACAGAGATAAGATGATCAGCTTTAACAATTGGCTTAAACTCTGGTGTCATTCAAAGGGGATCCAATGTCTGTCTGCCTGGGATGACATGCTGGACAAGCCACGCTGCTTCAAGGGACGGCTTGCACCTGTCACCCTGGGATTCGGATATTGGCAAAGGCTCTTGCCACCCCATAGTGCCTTTTTAGGCAAGGCTCAAATTCTAAACCTACCACCCTAGAACACAAAAAAGGAAAAACTAAGGGTAATGCTGCTCAATGCCAGAAGTCTAAATCTCAAAATGCACGCACTCGAGGCCCTTCTCAGTATGGAGAACATCGATGTCTGTGCAGTGACAGAAACCTGGTTCAAGGCTCCTGAGAGCACCCCAGCACTATCAGGTTTTACCTCTTATCATGCGTTCCGGCCCCAAAATCCGGACAATACCAAGAAAGGAGGGGGTATCCATATTCATCAAAGACACCCACACCTCAAGACTGGTGGCAACGCACGATGCATCGGAGACCATCCAGGTGCAATTAACCATAGGCAAGACTGCTCTGCAAATTGTAGCATGTTACAGGCCACCCTCACAAACTCAGGAACCTCACATGGCCTTCCTGAAAACACTAGAGGGATAAATGTATCACCAAACACCATCATACTAGGTGACTTCAATTACCCTAATATAGACTGGGAACACTACTCAAGCCCAAACACCCTAGCCCAAAAGTTCCTGGAATTCATAAACTCAAATGCCATGGAACAACTAGTCACCATCCCACAAGAGGAGAAAACATACTTGATCTCATCATCACGAACATGGGAGAACAATGTTCAACACCGGAAGTATACCCCTCACTGGTGAGATCAGATCACAAACTAATCTCGCTGGAGGTCCTCATCCCACCCCCACCTGAAATAAAAAGACCACAGTAAAGAACTTCTCAAGCCGACTTCACACTTCTAAAGACTAGTGTGGTCTCCTTTAAGGCCCCGAGCCGACGGAAAACAGTACTCAAGCCGCTGAATCACTTACAAATGCCTTCTACCAGCACCTGCAGGACTGCATGGATAAGGCAATCCCAAGCAAAACAAAGACTCTTTGTACCAAAGGCAAGCGTCCACTCTGGTGGACCCCAGCCATAAACAAACTCTACAACAAAAGGAGGAAGCTACTACAAGATAGAGCAAAATCCTTAAAAGGTAAGACACCCTTGATCACTATAAGTAAAAACTAAGAGCTCTCATAAAATCATCCAAAGCAAATTTTGAGAGAAAAATAGCTAAAGACTCGAAAGACAATCATAAGGCCTTCTTTAGCTATGTTAGAAACCTGGGAGGAAACTCCCAGATATGCTCAGAACTAGTTCAAAATGATGTGAAGATTACTGATCCTACAGACATTGCCAACATACTGGCTGACAGGTTCAGTGCAAACTTCTCCCCTCCCCAAAGGAGAGATATCTATACCAAGCGATTGCAGCCCCCAAACATCTCCAACGCCCAAGTGAGAACTGCTCTCTCCAAAGCAAAAACACAGCATCCATGGGACCTGATGGTGTCCCCGGCTGTGTGCTCCACGAACTCAATGAGGAATTAAACCCACAGCTAGGACAGCTGTTTAATCATAGTCTTACCTCTGGATACGTACCCAGGAGTGGCGCACTGCAACTGTGGTCCCACTTCACAAAGGCGGTGCCTCCACCGACCCTGGAAATTACCGGCCCATTAGCTTGACAAGCCTTATCTGCAAAGCCATGGAGAGGATCATAATGGACCTCATAAATAAAGACATAGGGAATTTGCAGACTTTGGATCCATCCCAGTTTGGCTTTGTCAAAGGCAGATCATGCCTTCTAAACTTGGTTGACTTTTTTGAAACAGTCACCAAAGCCATTGATGAGGAAAGGCAGTCCATACAGCCTACCTCGATCTGGCGAAGGCCTTTGATACAATACCCCACTCGGGTATCATTGAAAAACTCATCAGCTTAAATGTTAACCCATACATCATAAGATGGGTTGCAAACTGGCTGAGTGACAGAACCCACAGGGTCAGAGTTGCTGGCGCCATGTCAGACTCAAAGCCTGTCACAAGTGGTGTACCACAGGGCTCAGTCCTGGGCCCACTCTTGTTTGGCATCTACTTTTCCGAAGTACAAGCAAACACAGGAGGGTTATGGCTGACAAAGTTTGCAGATGACTGCAAACTGGGCCATAGTAAAAACACATCTGACACAGATATCCTTCAGAAGGGTCTCACAGAAACGGATAACTGGTGCCAGAGCCATGGCCTAAAGTTAAATGCCAAAAATGCATAGTCATACCCTTCGGGAAAAACAAGGTTACCCCTAGCTACCAAATAGGTGGCAATCCACTGAGTACAGAAGAAGTTATCAGGGACCTGGGGACCCAGGTTGATATTAGTCTGTCATTCGACACCCATGTAGCTAAAGTAGTTAGGAAGACCTTCTACATTGCCCACCTTATCATGAAGGGATTCTCATCTAGATCAAGGAGGTCATAGTCTCCCTATACTCATCACTCATCAGACCAATGATTGAGTACAATGCCCCATTCGGAATGTATCTGACCCGACACTTGCAGCAGCTGGAGAGGCCACAAAGTTCCTCACCAAAAGGATAAAGGGTCTCAAACATCTGTCCTATGCTGCCCGACTGAAAGAACTCCAGCTCTATTCAGTCGCACCGCTTGCTCAGAGGTGACCTTTGCCTAACATACAAGGCCATGTCAAACCCAGATTTGATGAATATGCTTCACCTCAAAAATCTAGATCCGTCAGAGCCACAAGGCGGGAGACTTAAACCTCGACACGGCTATTAATAGGACGTGCTGGAGGATAGATTCATCACCCAAAGACTCCCTATGCTGTGGAATAAAATCCCGGTATATGTGAGGCAGAGCACCTCGCTGGCCTTGTTCAAGAGAAATCTTGACCAATGGATGGGAGATCGCAGATATACCCCAGGGATTACCTCAGTGTCACTGCTCAACAGAGGCACAGCAAAATAATGGGTATAGTTCCCCATACTAAAGGGGTGGCGTAAGCCACAAAACTATGGGCTAGGCTTGTAAATGCCCTCGGGCAGATAGCCTAGTATGAACCTATGAACCTATGAACCTAAGTATTCTAATTTCACAGAAAATACACTTACCAACAAGCCGGTAGAAAACCAACACCTCGATCGCTGTAGCGGCAAACGAGATCTGAGGTAACTCTCGCCTAGCATTGTGGGATATAAGGGGAGCCTCGAGCCGGTGGAACCAACTCTCGAGCTTTTAGAGTGGCCGAGTCGGAGCCGAGGTCGGCTCCGAACCCATCCAGCAAGAATGAAGGCGAGATAGACAACTTAACATATAATGTTTATGCTGAGGAAAGCTGATGAAAATAATATAATCTTATAAGATCATGCTGATTTATAAAGATCAGCATACAATAGGTCCACTATATAAGCATCCACTATATATGGCTCCCAACATATATATCACGGTTAACATAATACTCTACTAAAATAATAAGTACTATTAGCTCATTATCTGTGGGGGACCCAACTTATTGGAGGAAGTACCCAGGATATCTGCCCATAGAGCATAATTTGCTCTTAATACTACAAGATAAGTCACCCAGTATTAAACCATTAATTAAACAGCAAACTATTAATCTCTCAGGTACTTATTCACTTATTATTGGTCCCTATAGGTAGATTTAAATATACCTTCAATAACTATTTGTCTGAACTTAGTGTTAACTATAATATATACACTTATGATATCATGCTATTAATCACATCAGTCTCACATTCCATAATGTGACCCAAACAACATGTAGCAAACATTAAAATATACATTCATGAAAATGAAAACTATCCCTAAGAGATCTTTCCCATTCGTTCCTTAACCCCATAGAATGTCATAAACAATTCCATATACAAAATTCAACCAGTCTCAATCCAGAAGTAAAGGCAATCTATAGTTATTAATAAATAAAAAACAATCTATTTCAGTGACTCATTCCGGTTGCATAATCCAATGTCTATGATATTAAATATACAGTGCCAATACTACCTAATAGTGTCACTAGTACATACATTAAAGAATGCACACGTGTATCGTAGCTGTTTATCAGTTATGCAAACAATACACAGGCCTATTCCCATCTTATTAAATAGGGCACATACGTTTCAATGTTGAGGACTGGTAGTCTCTCCCTAAAAGGACAATAATGCCCGTCATATAGATTTAATACAGAGTAAATGGCTGAAGTAGCTCACATAAAAAACACAATAAACATTTTGTGTACCAATCCGATGCCCTTGGTGCCCTGCTAACTCAGTTTGCACCACTACATAGGCCAGTAATATTTTTACTCTAAATTAGTAGAAAACACAAAAGTCATATTATGTCCAAAACCAATGTTCCTGATAAGTTGTTAGTTCCATTAGTGCCCAGACGATAGACACTGGTTGATGGGGTTCTATGACAGGACAATAGATGCAGAAATTGCAGCTATTACTAAAATAAGTGAACAAATTAAGGAATATGAGGGGCAGTCCACATACACTCTATGTCTTAAAAAAACTGAGTACTGAATTGACTAATTTAGAAACGCAACTTAAAGATAGGAAAAAAAATTTCTGAGAGATGTGACAGACTATGAACAAGGGGACCCTTTTTGCAAAGATAGAGGTAAGCATGTTAGGTTTTCACAACAGTATAGGAACCCTTCCAAAAGAAAGTGCTCGAGATCAATACTTAAATAATCTGGAGTATCAGATACATCAGGGGAGGATTCCTCCTCTGGGTATGATATAGGCACATCAGTATCCACAGGCTCACCAGCAGAAAAGATGAGGAATTCCAGTAATTTCGTGGAGTTAAATCAAACAAAAGGAGGGGGGGGGGGTAGAAAACACAGAAAATGTAGAGAATATGAAGGGATTATTCTGGATGTTTGTACAGAAACAATAGCAGGAAATGTATTAAATATTTCACCCTACCCTCTCTCCTCTTTGAAACAAAGTATTCTCAATAAAGGTTTATCATATATACCTGGCTGCTTTGTTTCAGAAGAATATTTTGCTAAAGATGTGGTTGAGTTTTGCAGAATTCTTAACTTGAAGTTGTTTTTTCAGGATAAAGCAAACCACTGATGCTCATGAACATTTTAGATATCCTAAATCTACTTTTTCACCCCCGATGAATCACAATGTATTATCATTTCAAAATTCTACCCTTAGGGATCTTCATTTTTACTCTAGGAATAGTCAAGTAAAACCCAGTAATGTAACTAAGGAAGAGATGACTACTATTTCTAACTTAGCAGATAATCATGAGATAGTAATTTTGAGAGCTGACAAAGGAGGTGCTGTGGTGGTACAAAATTGGGAACAATATGATAAGGAAGTCAAGAAGCAACTGGCAGATAACAGATACTATGTGCAACTTACATATAACCCTACCAAACACTTTCAGAAACAGATAGATGAGTTTCTATCACTAGCTGTAGAAGGAGTTATTACCGATAATATCAAGAAACAACTTAAAATTTTGGACCCTAGTAATCAATATGTATATTTTCTACCAAAAATACATAAAAACCTGCATAACCCCCCTGGAAGACCGTTAGTGTCTGGAAGAGGATCCATGACTGAGCCACTCTACCAATATTTAACTAAGTATTTAAAACCATTATTAAAGTGGTAAGGGCTCGATTGAAAGACACTACGGAATTCTTACAGGTCATCTCTGAAATGCAAATAGAAGATGAATGGATATTCTGTACCTTAGATGTCAAAGCCTTTTATACTAATATTCCACATTGGGCAGGCATCGAGGCACTAGAATACTGGTTATATAAGTCAGAAATGTATCAACCAGGCTTCAACACTCCTCTTTTTGGTCTGACTGAGCATGTACTAACCAAAAATGTATTTTTCTATCACAATACATGTTATTTACAAATCAAAGGTACAGCTATGGGTGCTTCCTTTGCTCTTATATATGCGGATATATTTATGGCATATACAGAAGAACAAATTATATATGATAGTTTCCATAATCTGTACCTTCACCAGATAGACATTTGGAAAAGATATTTAGATGATTGCTGGATGGTATGGAGATCAGATGGACATCTGGCAGAGTTTGTTGAATATTTGAATGAAAACAAATGGGGGATCGAATTTACAGTAAATCATTACAAAGATAGTATTACCTTCTTGGATGTGATGATAACTAGAGCTTCAGATAACACCTTAACAACAGAAGTATATCATAAATTCCCCGAATATAATTCCCTTCTCCATGCCTTCAACTATCATCCCCCTCACATATGTAAAAATATTCCTAAATCTCAATATATGAGGGTGAAACGTATATGCTCAGAGGGTGACTCTTATTTGCATTTCAGAGATGACTTGACTAAAAAATTTAAAGAAAGGGGTTATAAACAGTATATAAACGGTGGATTTTAATTTGTAACTTTACACTGATGAAGGCATAGAGAATTATAAGCCAAAACTGGTCTGTGTATATTATATACTGATGTTTTAACTGTTGTAAATATATAGTTCTACAGCTACCACTATCTGCTGGTCGTTTTTTTTGGAATGTGTGGGTATTTTGATATAGCCCACCCTGTAACACCAACCATTAATGGACTGCCAAAAATACATAAGAACTTAGGGGATCCACCTATGTGGCTCATTGTTTTGGGAAGGGGCTGGCTGACTGAGCCACTATCAGTGTTCTTGGAAGCTGAATTAAAGAAGGTCCTATTAAAGGCCACCATGGTTCAGAAGGACACAGCACACTTCTTAGGTCTCTTGTTTGGGAAAATGGAAATGAAAATCCAGGAAGAAGGATTATTATTGGTCACACTGGGAAGTGCAAAGTCTTTTTACGGTCATCCCGAACAATTATGGAATTGAAGCTGTTAGGAGATTTGCTGGCAGTGAAGTTTTGGATGTTAATCTCCTTTGTACTTTGTTAGAACTAGTATTGGAGAACAATATCTTCCTATATGGCGACACTTTTATTGGCAAAAATGTAGGGTTGCCATGGGCACCCCATGTGCCAACAGTTATTCGAATACAGTCTTGGCAAA
This sequence comes from Protopterus annectens, assembly GCF_019279795.1. Taxonomy (NCBI): domain Eukaryota; kingdom Metazoa; phylum Chordata; order Ceratodontiformes; family Protopteridae; genus Protopterus; species Protopterus annectens. Next base: position 480,659,130 of record NC_056735.1, read on the forward strand.
ATGGGAGAAAGAATGGGAACTAGACGTATGCAACTTGTGGAAAGATCAGATAATCTTCTACATGAGATTTGTGGACAATGTCTTTCTCCTATGGAAAGGAGATGCCACTAGTCTACGGGAATTTATCACATTTCTTTCTCACACAACCAGATTTTTTGAGATTTGACTTAAAATTCTCCAAAAGGGAAACAGAGTTCCTTGATGTGAAACTTTACCTGACCCTGGGTAAAAGGACAGAAACCATGATTTTCAGGAAACCTACATGGCGAAACCCTTTGTTACATCAGACCAGCATGCACCCAAGGCACATCTTTCAGAATTTAGTGGGAAATCAGGTCACACGTATCTCCAAATTATGTTCTAGGGACGACATCTTCTTAAAAGAAAAAAAAGCTCTTGTGAACACCCTTAAGAGAAGAGGATATAAGGAAGAAGAAACCAGAATGAGGAGAGAAGAAGCCATGCAACTCAGAACTCAGAAGGGGTATCCCCTATATTCTAATAGGAGGCGTGAAGGGACCAAACAACCACAAGATTATAATAGACTTTCAGCTAATTTGAGGTGCACACTGACTTACAGCACAGATAATGGATTCATTTATAATACCGTTAAGAAGTTTTGGCCAGTCCTAACTTTGGATGAGAAATTACGAAACATAGTGGGGGATAAACCTAGCTTTGCATTTCAGAAGAAGAATCTGAAGCACTTATTGTGTCAACATGATGGCCTTGCTGTTAGCAGATATAGTACATGGAGCCAACGTAAAGGTACCTGGAAATGTGTTTTTTGCAAAGCCCTCCCTTTTATATTGGCACATAATATATTTGAACATCCAGTCACCAAGAAGAGTTATTCCTTTCAAGATTATGCCACATGTACCCCCAAGAACATTGTATATTTAGCCATCTGCGGGGCATGCTCCTCCTACTATGTAAGTAAAACAAATAGGGCTTTTAAGGAAAAAGAAGTTATGTCTTACCATAACATTCCATCTGTGTTGTTGATCTTCGTTCATTCATTACTGATTGGTTATCTGTGCCATTCTCGGAATCGAGCTAGCCAATATCAAGCTCGCGTCAGCTAAAAACTCTCGAGCCAAGATCCTAATCAGAATGCTCTGCTACCTGTTACCTCAGATCGAGTTTGTAAGTTGATAGATAAAAGTAGAGGCTACCTCTGGTCATAACAGGCCAACAGAAAGGTGTACATAAGATCAACCGAGAACCTCCGGATGGGGGACGGATGGTGGGAATTAATGAATGAACAAAGATCAACAACACAGATGGAACATTATGGTAAGACATAACTTCTTTATCTGATGTTATTAATCTTTGTTTATTCCTTACTGATGGGACAGAGTCCCCAGCTACCTGTATTCCTGGGTGGCCCTCATGGAAGGACATTCCTGGGTACCATGGAACCAAAGGAAGCTCTACCTCTGGAGGCCAAGTCCAATTTGTAATGAATAAAGGTATGAGGTTTGGCCCAAGTTGCAGCTAAGCAAATATCACTGAGGGAAGCCTTAGCATAGAAAGCTGCAGAAGTTGCCATAGATGTTGTAGAATGTGCTTTTACTCTATGAGGCAAGGTGAGATTGTTTTTGTTGTAGATAAAGGTGATACAATTTCTCAACCATGAAGCCAATGTAACTTTTGATACAGGATGACCCTGTCTAGGTACAGAAAAGGCCAGAAAGAGCTGATCTGATTTACGGGTAGATTTTGTTCTGTCCACATAAAATCGTAATTGCCTATGAACATCCAAGGAGTGCAGGCAGTACTCGCCCTTGTTAGAATGTTTAGGAAAGAACACTGGGAGATCAATAGACTGGTTGATAGATCGCTCTGACACCATGTTTGGTAAAAAGGTAGAGTTGATTCTCAGTGATAACCTGTCCTTATGGAAGATAAGATAGGGAGGTTTGATGCATAAAGCCTGAAGTTTTGACAATCATCTGGCCGATATGATTGCAATCAGAAACAAAGTTTTCCAAGAGAGATATCTTACATCACAAGAGGATGCAGGTTCAAAGGGTGGAGGTGTTAAAGCTTGCAGAACCAAAGTCAAACCCCAAGGTTGTAAGGGTTCTCTAAAGGGAAGTTTTAGGTGGATAACCCCTTTCAAAAAAGTCTTAAAGAGTCTGTGTGACATAAGTGAAGAATCTTAAAAACCAATATGAAAATTTGAGATGGCAGCCAAATGTACACAGATAGTAGAGGCAGACAACCCAGAGTGGAACAGATGTGATAAGTAATCCAATACCACCGAGACCGGGGCTGACAAGGGGTCTATTTGCTTATCTGCTGCCCATAGAGAGAACCTCTTCCATTTGTTAAGATAAATTAGTCTGATGGATGATTTATGAGATGCAATAAGAATATTGCGCACAGGGGACGAAAGATTTTCATGTCTGGCAATCATAGGAAGTGGAGAAACAAAGTTGTCAGTTTCAGGGTTGTTAAATTGGGGTGAATCAGACCCTGCAGATGGGAGATCAACGTTGGGTATGGTTTGAGGATCCACAGTTGATCTAGCAGGTGAGGCCAGAGGAAGGGAAACCATACTTGTCGAGGCCAATATGGAGCAATGAGGATCACTTTGCTCTTCAACTGTTGTGCTTTCTTTAGAAATCGGGAGATGAGGGGAAGAGGAGGATATGCATAAAGAAGTCCAGAGGGCCAAGTGTGGACTAGAGCATCCCTTGGTTAGTGTCCCCGAGGGGGGATCAGGGCAAGGTAGTTGCTGCACTTGTAGTTGGTTGGGGAGGCAAATAGATCACAGCAAGGCTGGCCCCAGTGGTGGAAGATTTTTACCGCTATCAGAGGATTGAGGGACCACTCGTGAGACTGTAGAATGCACCTGCTCAATTTGTCCGCTATCACATTGGAGCTCCTGGGAATGTGTGTTGCAGTCAGAAAGCAGTTGTGAGCTATCGCCCATTGCCATATTCTCAAGGCCTCTCAGCATAACGGGTAAGATCTGGTGCCCCCTTATTTGTTGATGTAGCAGAGCCCTGACATGTTGTCTGGATCGCAATAGTCCCTGACGGAAGGATGGAGTGAAATGCTTGCAACGTTAGAAGCACTGCCCTCAGTTCCAGGACATTGATATGCAAAAGGGCCTCTGTCTCAGACCAGGTGCTTTGGACTGAGTTTCCCTTACATAGCCCGCCCCCCACACCATCAGGGAGGCATCTGTGGTCACCGTGACTATCGGTTGATGGGGGGGGTGAAAGGGCGAGACCATTGTTGGGGATTTCGAGACGTCCACCAGAGTAAATCTTGCTTGCATCTCTGAGTCACACTTATTTGAAAAGACAAAGGGTGTTGTAGAGGGTACGACTGAATGAGAAGTAGCCATTGAAGAAGTCTCATGTGAAATCTGGCTAGGGGAACAATGGTAATCGAAGCTGTCATTGACCCCAATAGCTGAAGTACAGATCGAGATGGGGATTTGTGGAGACACAGCAGCAGATGAACTTGCTGTCTTATTCCCTGAAGTCTGTGTTTTGGAAGGGATGCTGTGCAATTTCTCATGTCCAGCAGTACCCCTAAGAATTCCAAAGACTGAGTTGGGGTTGTGTTGGATTTCTCCCCGCTTATAGTGATTCCCAGGCTTTGAGCTGTTAAGAGAGTATACTGCAGGGCTTCTTCCAGTAGACACTTGGTGGGGGCGGTAAGGAGCCAGTCGTCTAGATATGAAAACGCCTGGAATCCTTGAAGTCACAAGTGAGCGATATCCACTGCCATGCATTTTGTGAACACTCTGGGGGCTGTAGAGAGACCGAAGGGCAGGGCTCAAAACTGGTAGTAAATAGCTCCTATATGGAAGCAGAGGTATCTTCTTGAGCATTTAGCCATTTTTATGTGGTAATATGCATCTTGATGATCTACAGAGCACATCCAATTGTCTTCTTCCAGAAGAGGAAGGACAGACTGAACCATGACCATTTGGAATTTCTCTGTTTTTACAAATTTGTTTAGTGTACTGAGATCCAGAATTGGTCTCCAGTCCTCTGTCTTTTTTGGCACTAAAAAGAACCTTGAGTAAAATCTGGATCCTATCTGTTCTGGGGGGACCATCTGGATGACTCTTTTTTGTAGCAGCTTTTTGATTTTGTGTGCTGCTGTTTCCCTTTGACTGGGTGGGACGTTGGGTAACACTCTTGATGAGACTGGGCAAAGATGGAAGTGGATGTGATAGCCTCTGGATATAATCCATTGTACCCAAGAGTCGGTTGTTATGTTTTGCCAGGCAGAGGGTACAAGGAGAAATGACCCCTGACTGCTTCCAGAGGTGAGCAGTTGGGCAATGCTTTAGGAGCACTGATAAGGGTGGCCAGAGGAAGAATCTCTAGAACCTCGGTTTCGCAGACCTCCTCTGCCCCAAAAAGGCATCTTCCATTGGAGTTTTCCCCTCTGCCTCTAGGAGAAAACTCTGCACGTGCATCCCGGAAAGAAACCTGTGATTTCTTGTGCCAGATCTTTCCATTCCTCTCATTTCTAGAGTAGAATTGCTGAGGGGTGGACTGTCTGACACCAACGGCAGACAAGGTCTTGCCATCTTGTTCACACCATGCCAGCGTATCCTTGACTTTAGGGGAAAACAAAGAAGTGGCCTCTATAGGGGCATTCATGAAGGAAGACTTAAAGGAGTCTGCAAAGGCGCATTCAAGCATGTCATCTGGTGACAATACCTGCAACTGCCACTCTAGCCACCCCTTCTGTTGCATGAGAAATAAGATGCATGGAAGAGTTGGAAATGGACTCTAGAGTGGCTATCTGAGAAGCCATATTATCACGGACTTCGTCAGAAACAGCTCCTGCCAAGGTTTCAGAGGGCTGGTTGATAATATCTTGCTGAAGTCTGGTAAAATGTGCCAAATAATTCAAAGACCTTACTGTGAAGGTCGATGAAGCAAACACATGCTTCCCTAATCTGTCAATCGCCTGGGACTCCTTGCTGGGTGGATGGACAGTTTGGCTCTCTTCTGCCAAATCCTTCTTAGTAGCAGCTACCACCACCATAGCATCTACTGGGAAACCATGTGACCAGTAGGGGTGTTCAGCAGGGGGTGATAATATTTTATCTGGTCTCTTAAGGTATCGCTTCCATGGTATCAGGAGCCTTCCATGCGTGCTGTATGATGAGCTAGATGAGCTCATCAGCAGGCAGGGTGACCCAGGAGGTAGGGGGCCGGGCATGAAAAGCCTGCAGGAATACGGATTCCTTAGAGGAAGGATTAGAGGGCTTCCAGTCACCCCTCTGTCTAAGGATCTCAAGGATGTCACCAAAGGACACCTCATCAGAGGGTGACCGTGGAGACCCTTCCCAGTCATCAAAATCCGTATCTTCAGTCAATGACTCCTCAGTGGAGTCCATGTGTTTCCTCTTATATGATGCTTTGTGGGGTGCTTCCTCAGTGGGAGGTTCTGGGGAAGACTACAAAGAGAAGATCTCCTGAGGAGAGACTTGAGGCACTTGTGCCCAGTGTCCAGGTGTTGAAGCTTGTGGCAGTTGCGGCACAGACGGGGGAGATGACTCCGACAAATGAGCTTTGTCAGTGGAGGCAAGCACCCTCTCCATGGCCTGGAAGGCTGGCCTACCAAAGGAGGGATGGGAGCCCAGAACCGAGCACAACAACCTCGGAAACAGGGTCACACCCCGCCCCAATGAGCCTACCCCCAGACCAGGAGTCTCAAGAGGACCGTGAACCGTAAGAGAGAGAGCATCCCTGGAAGGTGCCATAGAAAAAATTGGCGTGGAACCAGGAATGCCCTCCCCAACAGCACAGCCACTGGCCTGAGAAGAGCCCAATGCCCAGTGCACCAAAGCCAGAAGGACAACTCTGGTTTCAAAGTGAGATCCACTATTGGAGTAGGAGGGAGGGAAGCTGCTGTAGGAGTAATAGGCTTTCAGACTTGAGTGGAAGTCGAAGGAAGAGTATACATTGGGGTTTGAGGCAAAATACGCTCACCTGAATGAGGGAACGTGGACTTCGATGGTTGGGAGAGACCTCTGGCCACAAGCAAATGATCAACAAGCCGCAACACATCCTGCTCAGAAAGACTCTTGGTTGACCTCATGGAGAAGGCTGATGGCAATTCTGGCCTTTCCAGGAAAGGACTATACTGACTGCTTGCAAAAGTATCCAATCTTCTTCTTCTTCTTCTCTTGGCTTTTCACGGTTAGGGGTCGCCACAGCAGATCACCTGTCCGCTCATAAGGGGAATATTTGGTCCTTGCTAATTCAATAGGTGCAGAACTTGGAGCCAAGGAAGTCTGCACCGAAGAAAACGATGTGGAAAAAGTCTGCGCTGAAGATGTCAGCGCCATGGTAGTTGAAGGTGTCTGCACAGTAAAGGCAAAGGTCTGCCCTGAAGGGTATGGTGCCGTAGTGGAAAGTGTCTGCACTGGCAATAAGGTTGGTGCCGAGAAGGATTGCACCGAAGTACATGTTGGTGCCAAAAATGTCTGTGCCGTGGATTACAAAAGAGTCATACTCGGAGCAGAAGGTGACTGTACCAACAGTGCCAAAGGGGACTGAACCTGTATTGATGATGCCATTAGGGGTTGCGACAGAACTGTAGTTGTCTGCACCAGAAACTCTGTTGCCGATATCGATAAAGGAGACATGGCTGTAGTCAGGACCATTTGGGGCGGTGCCAAACTTGGAGCCGACAGGGTCACAGGTGGCAGCGCCGGAGTAGTGATCAATTTCACCTTCTTGTGAGTCAACTCCCTACAATCTCCAGAGGGAGAAGAAGGGAGTGACGTTGATGAAGAAGAGGAAGAATGCCTCTTGTGGGGTTTAACAGGAGGGGGTGAGCCCTCTGACCCAGAAATAGCCTCAGAGAAAGGAGACTTGAGGAGATCTTTCAAAATTAACTTATTCTTCCTCTCATTGAGAGTCCTGGTAGAGAAGATTTTACAGATCCCACATGGAGGATCTACAGTCAAGTGGGAGACATTAAGACAGTACACACATAAGTCATGGCCATCGGAAAGCGGTAACTTATGGCCGCAATCCTTACACTGCTTGAAACCAATGGAACTTTTCTTCTTCAACATAGCTGTTGTGAAGAAGAAGCACAGTAGCAAAAGGAAGAATAACGGCTGCCCAAGAAAAGGGTAATAAGAGAAAAAGAAGGATTACCAATGATGGTAATGGAGAATTACCACAAGGTAAGAAAAGAGGGTAATAAAGGGAAAAGACTAAAGGGAGAGAGTCTAAAGTGTGCGATAGGGTAGGAAAATATTAGAATAAACTTTTGAGAAAATGTTTAGAGTAATAACAATATATATATAAACTGTCAAAAAATTAGCAGAGCATTCTGGGTAGGACCTTGGCTCGAGAGATTTTGGCTCACGCGAGCTTGATATTGGCAGGCTCGGTTCCGAGGACGGAACCAATAACCCATCAGTAAGGAATGAATGAAGATTAACAACATCAGATCAGATTTTATGCCATCTATCAGACATAAGAAATCAAGTAGCTGCAAATGCCCTGTATCAGCATATTAGGGCATAAGAAAATCAAAGTTTCAAATTCATGGCTCTAATGAAGCTGAACGAAAGACCAAGGGGAAGTGACATGACAAACAGAACAGAGGTGGAAGAGACCAACTGGATTATGGAACTGAGAGCAGATAAACCACTGGGCCTTAATGGAATGGTACCTCTAAAACCCATTCTGAAAGAATGGAGCATAAACATAAAAAGTAGAAACAGGAAGAGGGAATAAGCAGAACTTATTCCTGCTACTTGTAACTTTGGAGGACTACCACCAGAGGGACCTGTCTCCATTAGCCATAGAAGAGGAACCACCCCTGAACAGCATAATTGGTTGAACACTGTTTAAAAGTTTTACCTTGATGGGAGTGAATAAAGGATCTGAAGAAGGTTTTACCGAAAGTGCTTATCCTACGTTCTCTTCATTTGTTTTGTCTTTTAAAAGTTTTATTAAATCACAGATTTTAACACGTCTATGGTGGTACATCTGAATTGTTTTTTACTTTAGAAAATTAGCAATTGGTCATAGTGGATTTATTGGATGAGAAAATTAGAACATGTTATCATGGAATATTAATCATCTCATAATGTGAAAACAATAGCTCAGAGGTTATCACTGCTATATCATATCACTTTGTTCTCTAGTATCGTCTTTGGCTGGAGTGCCTTCTGTGCAGAATCTACATCCCTTCTCTGTGTCTGTGTGTTTTTGCTGGAAGCTCCGGCTTATTTGTATATCCCAAAGAAATGACATAGGTAAACTGAAAATTTCCCAAGCTGACAACAGGTGTGCAAGCCATGTGTCAGTGAATGAATTAATGCAGTCTGTGATAGATTATACTCCTATCTTGACTTGATAGTTTCTGTCTTGTTCCTATTTAGTTCTGTGATAGGCTCCATTTCCCCCATGAGTCTGAACTTCAATAACTGGTAATAGCAGAATGAATGAATAAATGAAAAGGAATAATGCTACAATAATGAATAGCAAAGCCACATCATATTAACACACACACACACACACACACACACACACACACACACACACACACACACACACACACACACACACACACACAATCTACCCAATACTTGTCCTTCTGTTATCGGAATCTCCTGATGCCTTTTTTTCTGTACTCATAAATCATGGATGATTTTAGTCCGTCGTTTATGCCAGATGTTAAGAATTTCATACTTTATATCCTTCAGTAAATGCGAGAAAGTGCAAAAGCTGTTAGACTGGCCACATTCAAAATGTTTAGGAGGTAAATGCAACAGCCAACCCTGATTTGATCCTGTCTTGCTCTACGAGGTTGAGAGGTATGCTTCCTTTTCCCTGTCCCTCTCCCTCATACAAAATAATTAACTTTTTCATGCATTGTATAATGCCAGAGATCCTCAACACATATATATATATATATATATATATATATATATATATATATATATATATATAGGAGCGCTACAGAATCCTGAAAGCCCAAAATCCTGAAGCCCAAAATCTCAAAAGTTCAAAATACTAAAAAGTAATGTCTTTCAGCTTTTCCCGGTTAGGGGTTGCCACAGCGGAACCGCTAATGATTGGCAGTGGATTTTTACAGCGCTGAGTTGCCAGCCCAACGCCCAACCTTCAAAGAAGGCACACCCATTCATGCACACACCTACCCGCACATCTTTATATGTCACTCGACCACAGGGAGGACATGCAGACTCCACGATGAAGGTGCTCCAGCCGAGAATCGAACAGGACTCTTGCTGTGAGGCGACAATGCTAACCTCTGCACCACTGCGGCCATTAAAATTTAAAAATACTAAAAACTCAAAATACTGAAAACACAAAGGATACCAACACTTACTATATTCCAGCACAAGTACATACAGAAATATATTACCCTTCAACTATATGCAGGGGGCATGCCCCCTGCATCCCCTGCTACTAAAATATATCAGCTCCGAGATTGCACTTCACTACACTAAGTGCAATCTCGGAGTTGATATATTTAAGTAGCATAGAGGTGTGGGGGGTGCCGGAGGGCTTACCCCCCTGCTTATACTTGGAGAAGAGTAATATGCTTTGTGTTCTATTTGTTTCTCTATGTACTTGTGCTGGAATATAGTAAGTGTCGGTATCCTGTGTGATTTCAGTATTTTGAGTTTTCAGTATTTTGAACTTTCGAGATTCTGGTCTTCAGAATTTTGGACTTTCAGGATTCTGTAGCGCTCCCATATACAGGGATATATTATATATATATATATATATATATATATATATATATATATATATATATGTGTGTGTGTGTGTGTGTGTAATAAACACTTACTGCACTAACTTTTCAGTTAGTGCAGTAGATTACGTCCATGGTGTGCTGTGGCAAAGGAGTAATGTTCAATTCCCTTTTTACTGCCTTTAGGGCAATCTATATAACAGTATCCCTGATGTCTAGTGGTAGCCCACTTAAAGTTTTATTTACTTCTTAAGAGCCTTTAAGTCATGCTGTATACAGTATCCCTGGTGTTTAGACCTTCCAACAATCCACTTTATGTGTAAGTGCCAATAAGGAATGAAATGAGGAATTCTTCTTGGTGACTTATGTTTCCCCTACCAGTTCTCATTATGGTTAAGTGCGACTAAGGCACAAAATGAAGAGTTCTTCCTAGTGATTAGTGTTTCCCTGTCAATCCCCATTATGGTTAAGTGATGTTAAGGCTTCAAACAAAGAGTCCTCCCTGGTGGCTAGTATTTTCCCCTCAACCCACATATTTGCAGTTACAACTGGTGGCTAGTGGTTTCTTCCCCAAACCCAAGTATTTATACTTCTCCCTGGTAGCTAGTGTTTGCTGCCATCCCATTGCTACAGGTTTGCTCATTAGACTACAGTATGACAGCCACCCCAACCCAACACACACTGCCCACACCCACACCCACACCCACATCCCCACCCACCTAACCTTTCTCCTGACTAACTCTCCTACTGCTATGTCCTATTCACCCACACACTCAGACAAACTCACACATGCAACCACTCACAAAAACTCCACAACTATTACCTCTGCCATGATGGATTTATATGGCCTTTTGGCCATGTTCATTAACATGAGTGTCCAGAAAGGCTGTGCTAATCTATGCAGCATAAAATACTTACCACAGGTAGTTCCATGGGGAGAATACAAGGTTAATTATCATAAGCCTCTCCCCCAGCATGTCTCAATATAATATAGGATGGCCACAGAAACAGCCTACTGTAATGCTGAATGTAGTCACAAAAGCATTATGCTGGGACTTTCTCTAAATTTGAAAAAGTTACCACGAGGTGAACACTTCAAGTGCTTCTCTATGTAACTTTTAAGAAATCAGCCTTATGCATTTATATTAATATGAGCTCTGCAGGCATGCCATGCTAGCATTTAAAAATGAAAGCGTAAAGCTCTAGTCACAGACAAAGACGTACAATGTTACTTTTTTATTCTAGTGGGTTTTTTTTACAGATTTGCAGAATTCTATCTGCAGGACTTTGGGTGGGATTCATGAACCTTGTGCACCATGGAATACAGCTGGCACATATCACCACAGCCCTTTGCAATTCGTAAAAAATTGTTAAATAGTGTGGTAAAACCATATACTCGGTCTTACCTGGCTCAGTAGCCACAATGTCTGTGCATGGAGCTCGCATGCAAATTGCCCCTGGTAGGACTACATGCTATTCAGAAAGAGTACAACAAAATGCACCAGAATGGCCCTTGTTTGTAACTTACAGGCCTAGGTGGTAGTGGGTTTAGTGTACCTAATCACACTGATCCTCTTACAAGGAAAAGAATATTAAACACATTTTTGCTCTGTAGGTAATAAAATGAATGGAGAAAGGCAACAGTCATCCCTCTGCACAAAGCTGGGCCAGCTACAGACCCTGGAAACTACAAACCCTTAAGTCTCACTAGTCTTATATGTAAAGCCATGGAAATAATTATCATTGATATTATCAACAGAGATATAGTAAACCTTCAGACACTGGACCCAACCCAGTTTGGATTCATCAAGGGCTGACCATGCCTACTCAACCAGGTGGACTTATTTGAGAAGGTCACCAAAGCAATGGATGAGGGCAAAATCGTTTGCACTTCCTACTTTGACCTGGCCAAGGCATTTAACATAATACTCCACTCAGGCATTGTTTACAAACTCAAGAGGTTAGGTACAAACCTGTATGTCATCCAGTGGATAGCCAACTGGCTCACAGATAGAACCCAGGAAGTTAGAATTGTGAAGTCCACCTCTGCAAAGAGGCCAGTCACAAGTTGAGTCCCTCAGGGATCAGTCCTTGGACCGCTCCTTTTTGGCATTTATTTCTCAAAAGTCAAGACCAATGTCATTGGTCTCTGGCTAACTAAATTTGCAGATGACTGCAAATTAGGAGCTGTCACTGAATCTTACACTGATACAAATTTTCTCCAGGAGGGGCTTACACAGACAGATAACTGGTTTCAGAGCCATGGACTAAAACTAAATACCAAGAAATGCATAACAGTTTCCTTTGGGAAGTCATCCATCCCTGGTAACTCTCATATTGACAATACACCCCTTAGAGATGACCCAGTAGTCAGGGACTTAGGGACACACATAGATAGTAATCTAGCCTTTTATCATCACATCTCTACAGTGGTGTGGAAATCATTCTATGTTGCGCAACTTATAAACAAAGGTATGGCATCTAAGTCCAAGGATATCATTGTTCCACTATATTCGGCATTCATCAGACCTATCATTGAGTACAATGCACCCTTTGGTAGGTTCCTAACCAGGCATAGCCAACAACTGGAATGTCCACAGAGGTTCCTCACTAAAAGAATACATGGTGCAAGTAATATGTCCTATGCAGACTGCCTCAAGGCCCTATCCCTGTATTCTGTCTCCTACATGCTTTTGAGAGGAGATCTATGCCTGGCATACAGGGCATTGTCAGACCCCACTCTAATGGACCTCCTGCATATCCACAAAACAAACAGTACCATAATTACCCATTCTAAAGACTAAAACCTTGCCTGTGATATAAATAGGACCTGCTGGAGAGATAGGTATGTATCCCAGAGACTACCCCGTCTATGGAACTGGCTCCCCATCCATGTGAAGCAGAGTTCCTCCCTAACGCAATTCAAGTGCAACTTGGACAATCGGATGGGAAACCAGAAATCCATCCCTGGTTTGGCACCTATGTGTCTAATGCAAACAGGTAACCTGTAAATGGTTCATCTCCCAGGCCCATGCTTACACTTATCATGGGTATCAGAAATTGTCAGAGATTTGGGATGCATGGCTAGGCTTAAAAAGGTCCTTGTGATTATTAGCCTAGTAAAAACCCATCAACCTATGAACATGAGAGGGAGCTGCTGATTCTTCAACAGGGTCATGGAGGTAATGAGGAAAGGAATAACCAAACCCCAGAAGCAATAAACATCAGTACATTTCTGCCACAATTTACAGAGTTGATAATTTTGATAGTTTTATTCATATATTTGAAAGAGCATGTAAACAGTATAATGCTGACCAAGGTCTCTGGGTATGGTTCCTGACCCCCTTACTCCATGGTAAAGCTGCAGCTCCTGTTTCTAAATTGTCTGATAGTGATTGTTTAAACTATGATAGAGGAAAGCAATACCTGAAGCTTACAGAAAAAAAAGTTTCACGAGCATAGACACAAGGCAGATGAAAGTATAATTATATTGCTGAGTTAAGCACTTATTTTTATAGGTAGGTAACTGGGTGTCAGGTCACCACTTTTGAAGGGCTGGCAGACGTTTTGATGAAGGAACAAGCCCATAGCACTTTGCCTGAGGACATGAGAATCTGGTTGGCAGAACAGGAGTGTAACTTTGTAAACGAGCTGGGGAAAAAAGGTGCATCACTGCACAGGAAGGCGATACCCAGTGTTGCATATGGATATAAGGGAACCCATCATGGGCAGCCTAAACCACCCCAACAGAGTCCATCTGTAGTCCATCAGTAACACAGGAAGCCACTAGTTCAGGTAAACAGCCAAGATCAAGGGTTAAATGTTTAAATGTAACAAGTGATGCCATGTATGATATAGATGCCCATGGAGGCAAGGTGGGGAATAAAGGATGGGGGAGCCAGAAAGTGAGAATAACAGTATGCCAGTGGTTAGGTTGTACAGAGACAACAGGGGTACTAAACTTTCACCAGAGTTTATATCCAATCTTAGTGGATGGAAAACAGGCCACTGCTAAGAGAGACACAGCCTTTGACATAACCATTATGAATCATGCAGTGATTAAAGAAGAGCAGTAATTGGCTGGGCAGTCCACTCCAGTCAGACCTTTAGCAGGCACCCCATTCTAAATGCCTTTGGCCAGGGTTCACCATCACTAGGAGAGTGGAAAAGAAAGCAGGCAAATATGTGTGTTTGAGGATATTCCTGCGAATGTAATGATAGGTTCATAGGTTCATAGGCAGGTATTAGGCTATCGGCCCTGGGACCTATACAAGCCCAGCCAAAAAGGTACCCTGGCTTTTGCTACCCAAGAAAATGATTTCCCTGTGCCAATGTCGAACAGAGCCACAGAAGTGATCCCAGGGGTGAATTTCCTATTTCCCATCCAATCATCAAGATTTTTCTTGAAGAGTGCTAATGAGGAGCTTAGTTTGATATAGATAGGTAGTTTATTCCAGCATATGGGAAGTCTCTGGGATAGGGAATGATTTTGATAATGCAGTACCTTGTGTGCATGCTGTTAAAGGCAGTCAGGCTTGAAGACAGGCATGTGGGCCTGGTGACCTGGGGGAAACTCAGACAGACTCCACATCTGAATCCAGAGCTGGTGAGGTGGCTATTTCAGGGAGGGAGATACCCTGTAGCAGTGAGTCTGAAGGTTAGCCACAGTTGTTGGTAGGCACTGATGTTCCCTTGGACAGAGTGACTGCAATGGCAGTGGTGAGTGGTAGTACCCAGGCTGACAGTGAGGCACCACTGTCAGAGGATTCCAGACTTCTTGTGGAAGGGGAGCTGGAAGAGAGACAGAGTTGAGACAGGCTCAGCTCTTGGATCCTACAATACAAGGCTTGAGGAAGGTAGCTAGTGAGGCACCTGATTCACAAGAAAAAAGGGAGTCTGTATACTGGAACAAAGGGTTACTGGATAGAGAGTGGATCCCTGAGGAAGGACTAGAGAGTGAAGTAATACAGCTGTTGGAAGTGCCCACAGCCTACCATCTGGCACTTCTAGCCATAGCCCATGATATTTCTTTTGCAGGTCATATGAGCATAAAGCATATCAAGAGACGTATTATGCAGAACTTTATTGGCCCAGGATTGCAAGGAATGTAACACTGTACTCCAGAACCTGTGAGCAGTGCCAAAAAATAGGCAAGGCAGGAGATAAGGTCAAATCTCCTATGTCACCTTTGCCTGTGACTGAGGAGCTGTTTCAGAGGGTAGCTATGGATATTGTGGGGCCTCTGAGTACCCCAAGTTACATAGGGAAGAAGTATATCCTGATCGTAGTAGATTATGCTCCTAGATGCCCGAGGCGGTGCCTCTGTCCTCCACTGAGGCAGAGAAGGTGGCAAATATTTTGATAGAGATTTTCAGCAGGGTAGGCTTCCCAAGAGAAAAACTGACAGACAGAGGTGTCAATGTTATTTCGGACCTGCTGGCTTGTCTGTAGAGGTTTTGTGGGGTGAAGCACCTAAAGACTATACCTTTAGATTTGATTTGTGATACCATTTTTTTTTTTTTTTCAGCCGACACAAGCATCCTCCAAAAGGGCCTCATAGAAACAGACAACTGGTGCCAGAGCCATGGCCTCAAGCTAAACGCCAAAAAGTGTACAGTCATCTCCTTTGGCAAAAACAAAGTGCCCACAAATTACCACATAGGTGGTAATCCATTAAGTACAGAAGAAGTCATTAGGGACCTGGGGACCCAAGTTGATAGCAATCTCTCATTTGACAACCACGTGGCCAAAGTGGTTAGAAAAACATTTTATATAGCCCACCTAATCATGAAGGGATTCACATCTAGATTAGGGGAGGTCATCGTGCCTCTTTACTCATCCCTCATCAGGCCCATAATCGAGTACAATGCCCCTTTTGGGATGTACCTTACCAAACACCTGCAGCAACTGGAAAGACCCCAAAAGTACCTCACCAAGAGGATCAAAGGGCTCAAACAGATGCCATATGCTGCCGGTTAAAGAAACTCCAGCTCTACTCAGTGGCATACCGCCTGCTCAGAGGTGACCTGTGCCTGACGTATAAGGCCATGTCCAACCCGGAATTAAGGGACATGCTGCACCTCAAAAATCCAAATCCCATCGAGCTACACTCGAGAGACTTGAACCTCAGCACTGAAATAAATAGGACATGCTGGAGGGACAGATTCATAACCCAGAGGCTCCCTTCACTATGGAATAAAATCCCAGTCCAGGTTAGGCAGAGTCCCTCATTGACTCTCTTCAAGAGGAATCTTGATGAGTGGATGGGAGATCATAGGTTTACCCCGGGTATCACTTCTGTGTCACTGTTAGACAGAGGCATAATATACTAACCTCGAAAAAGGGCATAGCAAAATTAATTTAAAATGGGTGGTGAAAGCCAAACATACTCTGGCTAGGCTTATAAATGCCCTAGGGCAGATAGCCTAGTATGAACCTATGAACCTATGAACCTATGAGTGGGAGGATAAGTGTGAATCCCACAAAGAGTCTGTTGCGGCATATGTCCTAAACGTCAAGACAAGGCTTAGGGAGCTCATGGGTTTGGGCCAGAAGAACCTGGCAGGAACTCAACAGCAGGAAAAGGTCTGGTATGACAGGAATGCTTGAGCCCGAGAGCATGCTGTGGGACAGCAGGTTATGTTTCTCATTCCTGTCAGAAACAATAAGCTGCAGGCAGCTTTGGAGGGACCCTTCAAAATGGTAAGGAAGGTCAGTGATGTTAACTACATGGTAGAATTGCTAGGCAGGGGTACAAACTGCACCATGTTTACATGATGAAACCTTACCATGACAGGGAGGCCTTTGTGCTAAGTATTTGCAGTGGGTGGCAGGAGGAGTCTGAGGAGGATCTATTGCTACATAGAACCACCCAGCCAAATGTGAAGTTACTAAGATGGATCCTAGGGTTGCAGGCATATGATATGACAGTGCAGCACTGTAGTGGGGTCAGTAATGCTAATGCAGATGGGCTCTCCAACAGGGTATGGGTTAATGTCTTCCCAGACAGGCTCATATCCCTCAAGCCACATTTCTCAAGGGTCACTTGAAAAACTTACTTGAGTCTTCTAAGGGGGGAAGAGATGTGACAATGTGAGGTATTGCCAGCTATGCCATGAGAAGTAGGACCATGGATGCATAACATATGCCGGTATAGCTTGCTGGAATTTTGTAAAGAATTGCATGTCATTTATATATCAAACTGACTTGTACAGATGCTTGTGTTGAAAAATGTGTTTGTAAAGCTGTTTGTGTTAAAAATGTACCAACAGTGTGTCCTGCTAGACAGAAAAAGAAATACACTTGTATGTCAGACTGTATTATAACTATTGAAATTAATATTGTAACAGAGGATACTGAAAGAGAAGAGGTTAAGCTCAGCTCCAGCTAACTTTGAAAAATAGTATGAAACTAAATTACTTCATTTAATATAAATATTGTATCTTACATTTCTGACTGCAGCCAGAGACAGAATGTCTGTACCAGAGAATGGTTCATTAGCTCCTGTAGGAAGAGTTGAAGTGTTTTATTGTTTTATGACTTCCAGAAGCTTCAACAGATCTTAGCAAAGCTCTATGTGTGTGTCTCATTGACACATATGTGCTAAATCCTGGCAGCTTCTAGCCATGGGGGTAGTATGGGAACCAGAAGTCAGATGACCAGATGTATGTGATGTTATTCTGTAATCCAGGGCAAAAATTATGTTTTAATACTAGATGAGACTGAAGTCTCAAAGTAGTCTGTTTTTTTGGAACCTGACAAAGAAGGACCCTGCAACTACTTCATCTTGCCTTGCTCTAGTAGGTGACAGGGGAATAGTAGTTCTTTAGATAATTCAGGAAAATATAGTGAGATTAGTTAAGCACTGTTTTTATGTATCTGTATGAATCTATTCATCTGTGGTATTTTAATATTTTCTGCGATTGAAACTCTGGTGTTTATTATAAATAGCTATTTGGTATCTTCATGTTCATTTATTATTTATTGTTAAACATAATTTAAATGTTTAATTGTGGCTGGTCCTTTAGAGAATATTTTAACCTTCAAGAGTGCTTATATCTATTTGATGGCTCTGTGGCCACCCCTAAAAGCCTTACTGCATTGGTCAAAACACTACCATTTGTATTAGTATTAACTTCACTCAGTATAATTAGGTACCCTTGTAAGAGCCTTAGATCAGCTGGCTTTGGAGTGTCTGGTGGCAGTAACTACCTTATAGTCTGGGCAGAAGGGGGCATAGCTAGTAAATCTGTGCCAGCCTTTCCTAGGTGTGTGTGTGTGTGTGTGTGTGTGTGTGTGTGTGTGTGTGTGTGTATGTGTGAATATCAAAGAGTATGTGTATCAGCTGCTTGGAACAGGGACACAGAGCATTGGTTTCACAGAGAGGGTAGTGGAGTACTTGGCTTGGACACTCAGCTGAGGACTCAATTCCATAGCTGTGCCAGTGGGGAGTCTTATTGGAGACCTGGGGAGAGAGATAGACATCCAGACCCTGGACTGAATGTGTTCCCTGTGTGCTCTTAAGGGAAATTGTGCTTGGTGCAGAGACCTGAATTTGGAAATACTGTGTGTATCTATCTTTGTTCCAAATGAACATCACTCTCCAGTGTCAGTAGTGAGGATTCAGGCTCCTTGATTACTGGCCAAGTGAGGGGATGTCACTTACACATCTTTAAGAAAACCCATACCAGTGATCAATAAATCATTTTACACTGTAAAAAAATGCATTTGCCCTTTTTTATCCTTGAGTTTTGCTTGTGTAGATAAAATAAGTTTAGATAAGCTGAGTTTCAATAAGAAGAACTTTATCTAAAGTAACATACAGCCATCTCCTCAAATATAAGAGAAAAACAGTATAGGGATGGGGCTTCAAGCCTTCATTGTTATCTAAGGGTTCTTAAACCAACAATCCTTTTAGTTAGGTGATTTAGTCAAGTTGACTAATTTTGCCAAAAATGGGCATAGTTTCTGTTGGGATAATAGGGTTGATGACCCTTCCTACTCTGATCTACACTAGGGACACATGCTAAAAGAGAGAGAGAGGGGTCCAGGTACCTATATAATGGTTAGCATGTGCCTGCCATAAAGCCCAGGAACCCTGGGTCAATAAGCTACAACCCTAAGTTGGGATACCTGGGATAGTTCTGTTGAAAGCTGGACGTAAAACCAATGAACCTGCTAAACACAAACTAAGGATAGCTATACTGAATATAGGCATGCTGACAGGATGCAGCCTGGAAGTGGATGACATAATGGTAAGGAAGAGACTGGATACCCTGCATATTTATTTATTTGCATTTATTTACCGGGATAGTCCACTGGGCCAAAAAGTGCCCATTTTCAGTGGAGACCCAGGAAGAAAAGCTCCACATACAAAAGAAATTTAAATACAATCACATTTTCTACATACATACAGAGATAACTTAAAAAAAAAAATACAATCTTATCATAAATTTCTAGCTAGAATAACAAAGGCAGTATACATTATATACAAAATATACAAAGTACAATATATCATCTGCTTTGGATACTGTAGACTGAAGACAGCAAGTGATATCTGCATAACTGTTAAGCAGAGGGGAGAAAAGTTAGTGAGATCAGGTGGGGAATATGCTCTGTAGTCGTAGCCACATGTACATTGCCATAGGGTTAATCTCGCTGGAGGTCCTCATCCCACCCCCACCTGAAATAAAAAAGACCACAGTAAAGAACTTCTCAAAAGCCGACTTCACACTTCTAAAGACTAGTGTGGTCTCCTTTAAGGCCCCCGAGCCGGCGGAAAACAGTACTCAAGCCGCTGAATCACTTACAAACACCTTCTACCAGCACCTGCAGGACTGCATGGATAAGGCAATCCCAAACAAAACAAAGACTCTTAGTACCAAAGGCAAGCGTCCAGTCTGGTGGACCCCAGCCATAAACAAACTCTACAATAAAAGGAGGAAGCTACTACAAGATAGAGCAAAATCCTTAAAAGGTAAGACACCCTTGATCACTATAAGTAAAAACTAAGAGCTCTCATAAAATCATCCAAAGCAAATTTCGAGAGAAAAATAGCTAAAGACTCAAAAGACAATCATAAGGCCTTCTTTAGCTATGTTAGAAACCTAGGAGGAAACTCCCAGATATGCTCAGAACTAGTTCAAAATGATGTGAAGATTACTGATCCTACAGACATTGCCAACATACTGGCTGACAGGTTCAGTGCAAACTCCCCAAAAGGAGAAATATCTATACCAAACGATTGCAGCCCCCAAACATCTCCAGCGCCCAAGTGAGACCTGCTCACTCCAAAGCAAAAGACACAGCATCCATGGGACCTGATGGTGCCCCCGGCTGTGTGCTCCACGAACTCAATGAGGAATTAAACCCACAGCTAGGACAGCTGTTTAATCAAAGTCTTACCTCTGGATACGCACCCAGGAGTGGCACTGCAACTGTGGTCCCACTTCACAAAGGCGGTGCCTCCACCGACCCTGGAAATTACCGCCCATTAGCTTGACAAGCCTTATCTGCAAAGCCATGGAGAGGATCATAATGGACCTCATAAATAAAGACATAGGAATTTGCAGACTTTGGATCCAACCCAGTTTGGCTTTGTCAAAGGCAGATCATGCCTTTTAAACTTGGTTGACTTCTTGAAACAGTCACCAAAGCCATTGACGAGGAAAGGCAGTCCATACAGCCTACCTCGATCTGGCTAAGGCCTTCGATACAATACCCCACTCGGGTATCATTGAAAAACTCATCAGCTTAAATGTTAACCCATACATCACAAGATGGGTTGCAAACTGGCTGAGTGACAGAACCCACAGGGTCAGAGTTGCTGGCGCCATGTCAGACTCAAAGCCTGTCACAAGTGGTGTCCCACAGGGCTCAGTCCTGGGCCCACTCTTGTTTGGCATCTACTTTTCCAAGTACAAGCAAACACAGGAGGGTTATGGCTGACAAAGTTTGCAGATGACTGCAAACTGGGCCATAGTAGAAAACACATCTGACACAGATATCCTTCAGAAGGGTCTCACAGAAACGGATAACTGGTGCCAGAGCCACGGCCTGAAGTTAAATGCCAAAAATGCATAGTCATACCCTTTGGGAAAAACAAGGTTACCCCTAGCTACCAAATAGGTGGCAATCCACTGAGCACAGAAGAAGTTATCAGGGACCTGGGGACCCAGGTTGATAGTAGTCTGTCATTCGACACCCATGTAGCTAAAGTAGTTAGGAAGACCTTCTACATTGCCCACCTTATCATGAAGGGATTCTCATCTAGATCAAGGGAGGTCATAGTCTCCCTTTACTCATCACTCATCAGACCAATGATTGAGTACAATGCCCCATTCGGGATGTATCTGACCCGACACTTGCAGCAGCTGGAGAGGCCACAAAAGTTCCTCACCAAAAGGATAAAGGGTCTCAAAAATCTGTCCTATGCTGCCCGACTGAAAGAACTCCAGCTCTATTCAGTCGCTTACCGCTTGCTCAGAGGTGACCTTTGCCTAACATACAAGGCCATGTCAAACCCAGATTTGATGAATATGCTTCACCTCAAAAAATCTAGATCCATCAGAGCCACAAGGGCGGGAGACTTAAACCTCGACACGGCTATTAATAGGACGTGCTGGAGGGACAGATTCATCACCCAAAGACTCCCTATGCTGTGGAACAAAATCCCGGTACATGTGAGGCAGAGCACCTCGCTGGCCTTGTTCAAGAGAAATCTTGACCAATGGATGGGAGATCGCAGATATACCCCAGGGATTACCTCAGTGTCACTGCTCGACAGAGGCACAGCAAAATAATGGGTATAGTTCCCCATACTAAAGGGGTGGCGTAAGCCACAAAACGATGGGCTAGGCTTGTAAATGCCCTCGGGCAGATAGCCTAGTATGAACCTATGAACCTATGAACCTAAGAGATGCTGTGTTACAGACTTTTTTGAAGTATATGTGATTGGAAGTAGTTCTGATAGAGCTGGGTAGAGAATTCCAAGTTTTATCAATGGTACATGAGTAGCAAAACTGACTAACTGCTAGATTAGGAGACAAGGTAGAAGGGCAGTGTAGGAAAGCCACTTGGTTTGGGATGCAGGGTGTAGTACTCAGGGAAGGAAAGATTAGGAATGATATGGGAATTGCGGTGAGGGAGAGACTTCAAAGACAGTGAGGGATGTCATCAGAATTATTGAGGACTCATAGCAATCAGACTCCAGTATAAAGATATGATATAGTCATATTCTCAGCATCACTGCAGAGTATTGTTTAGCAAGGAAAAGATTGCATTCAGGCAGAAGCTGCAGAGCTTGCTAGATAAAATACGACATGAGTTGATGTTAATAACTGGGGCCTTGAATGCTTATATCGTGACAGACAGAAAAGTATATTAGAATTGTCTGAGCTCACAAGAGTTGGGCGACAGAAATAAAGAAGGACGGGGCATTCTAGACTTCTACTTGGTAAATGGCTTGATGGTGACCAACACATGCTTCAGCAAGTGATACATTCACAAGATCACATGCAAAAGTGGCCAACATTCAACTCGAGTAGACTTCCTCCTAGTAAGAAAAGGCCACTGGGGTAGGATCACAGATTGCAAAGGTAACCCCAGTGAAATAGTCAGACCACAGCATAAACCACCAGTGGCCACAATCAGCTGCAAGCAGTGTTCAGCGAAGACTCTAAGGTCAATAGAGATTAAGCTGAAGACCTTGAAATTGAGAAGAGTGAAAGCACAAGAGTTTAAGGAAATACTCATGGCTCTAGCACCTCAGGAAGAAGAGGAACAGATGAAGTCAAAGAAGAATGGCAGTACCTCAAAATAGATAAAAGAGATATGTAGTAATGCAATAAAGTACATCAGGAAAGTTGTTTGTGGAATTCAGAAGTCCAGGAAGTTATCAAAGAAAAGAGGGAGTACAGGAAAACGTGGGAAATAGAAAAGACAGATCAGACTAAGAAGGAATACTGCCTGGCTAGCAATGGGCTAAGAAACAGCTGCAATAACAAACAACAAAGCATTAGAGGCACTCTTTTGTAAAGTGACTCAGCAGATGGCACAAATAAGCTCTATCAGATTACAAGACAAAGAGAGAAAAAGAAAGATAAAGAGGAGAGTCGGTGGATGACATTCATAAGGGAGGACAGCAACAAACTGCTCACAGTCCACAGGACATCAAAGGGAGATGGAAGGAGTACTTTCAGCAGCTTCTAAATGAAGAAAACCCACATATGTTGTACTGCCACTGACACAGTTTACAATAAACAAGGAAGAAAAGCCTGGCCTAGAAGTAGTAAGAAAAGCATTAAGGAAAATAAAGTCAGGAAAAGCAACAAACTCAGATGAATTTGGAGTACATAGAATTGAGATGTTGAGTGAGTTAGGAGAAAAATGGTTCTAGGAGTACTCACAGATCTCTGAAAAATAAGCATTCTAGTGCCAATCTACAAGAACAAAGGGGACGGTCACAGTTGTAGGCAGTATAGACATATCAAACTGCTGTCACACTGCATGAATGTGCTGCAGAAGATGACCAATAAATGCATATGCACAGAGGTTGAAAGTAAGATGAGAGATAAGCAGTTAAGATTTAAATCAGGATGCAGCATAACCTACCTGATGTCTGCAGTAGCACAGATAGTGGAG
This sequence comes from Protopterus annectens, assembly GCF_019279795.1. Lineage (NCBI taxonomy): Eukaryota > Metazoa > Chordata > Ceratodontiformes > Protopteridae > Protopterus > Protopterus annectens. Next base: position 480,682,506 of record NC_056735.1, read on the forward strand.
AAGAAGCTACAGGTGAGGACGCATATGACAAGGTACCAAAAGAGATGATCTGGGGAGTCCTATGATGGTTCAAAGCCCAGGAAACATTGATAGAATTAGTACAGACTGTGTACAGAGACCCAGTGACACAAGTACAAACAGTGTCTGGACTCAAAGAATGTTTTCCAGTGGGTGTGGGGGTTCATATAGGCTCATCTCTGAGCCCACTGCTGTTCTTAGTAGTGATGGACTACCTTGGTAAACAGGATGGAGGGGACAAATCAACAAAGCTGTTGTATGCAGATGATGTGACAGTATAGGCAGATTCTGAACAGGAACTTTAACAAATGATTGGAGAACTGAATGCAAAACCGAAGGCATGTGCGATGAAACTGAATGCAGACAACACAATGACAGCGAATGAAAGAAATCATTAGAAGATGAAAGTCATGTTAGAAGGATAAATTAATATCACAAATACAGTTAGGAACGGTGGCTGGAAAGATGGGAAGTCCTAATGAGGAGGTCAAAGACAGAATCAGAAAGGGCTGTAGCCAACTAGTACAGAGTTTCTGAGGTACTGTGTGACAGAAAGACATCAATGAACCTGAAAAGTAAGGTGCACAAAAACACTGGTGCAAACTGTGCTTTTGTATAGTATGAAAACCTGGACTGTGAAGGAAGCTAGAGGTGATGAAGATGAAAGCTTCAGACAGGTGAAAGGATGCAAACTGTGGGACAAATGAAGGAATAATAATATTAGAGCTGAAATCAAAGTAGCTACAATTGCAGAAAAGATAAAACAGAACAGGTTATGGTACTTATAGAGCACATGTGCAGGAAAGAAAAAGATTTGTTGAAGATTTTGTAGAGACAGAAAAAAAGGCAAGAGGAAACAAGGATATCCAGCAAAGAGATGGATAGATTGTATGAGAGAAGAACTTTAACAGTCAGGCGTGACTGCTGAAGATGGTAGTCGAGTGGCACTGAATTGAGAGATAGCAAAAGTTGACACAACACCTCGATCCCAATTACAAAATGGGAAAAGAGACTTGATGATGATGATGATGATGATGATGATGATGAATCATTGTAGTTAGAAAGCTTCATGTCTAGTTAGGTACATGCTAAAAAGGGTATTTGACTATAACTGTTCTAATAAGGGCTGAGTACAGAGGGGAAGATAACTTCTTTTGATCTAAATGAGATGACTTTATAAAACTGGTTGGGACAGATAGAAGAATTTCCTGACTACTGTTGGTACATGGTGGCCAAAGGAGAGGAAGTTTTCAACTTGGGTATCATGGTCCCTGACAACAACGTTTATCAGGAGCAGAAAGCTGGCTATACTATAATTTGCAGATAACGGGTGTTTACCAAATGTGACAATACTGCACTTTTTTGAATTCAGTTTAAGCCCCTTTTCTCCACACCATTGTTTTTTTAAGTACATCAAAAGGGCTTAAGAGGCAGTTTGTATGCGAGAACACGCTTACTACAAACAATCAAAATGTAAATAGAAAATGAATTTGCATTCTAAAAAGATAATTAACACAGGCAACTCTGACAAAACTGCTTGATATCTATTATAGCAAGTTGAACAAAAAAGTTCCAGAATATATGCTCCTATTTCAAAAGTAAGTTAAAATACATTCCTTTTTCCAAGAGAGTGGTGAAAAGGTAGATAGATCCTATGCAATGGTCATTATTTAAAGTGGGATTGTTAAGGCTATTATGAATGTTTTTACAAATAAATGGAATATGTTCACTACCCATTATGACTAGTTAGTACATATGACCAGAGAACTTCCCGCCTTTGCCAATAAAAGGAACTTCAGTATCAAAACAGTTTATTGAAAGAAAGTCTGATGTGACAGTAGCCAGAAGCTTATTTTCACAAAAAATGTGTGACACTTTTTCAAGGTGCTTCAAACAGCTCTCTGTTTTACTGTGAAAAAAAATTCAGTCTGAGTCATTTCAAAAGCAATTCACATTGTTGGGTTATGCTGTTTAGCATAAGCTAGCTAAAATAATTGATCAGAAATGCTGTGCTTTAAGGTTAATAATGAACGTGGTGCTTAGACGGATAAAGTCAAGTATTCATGGAAGGTTAGCACAATGTGCAGCAGAAAATAGTATAGGTAGCAATACTGCTCAGTGCATGGATGAATAAGGCACAGAATCTATTGCTACACAATGGTCAAAACAGTGCACTATACACCATATCCTAATCAGGGCATAATGATTTGCAATGAGGAGCCCCATACAAATGAGGCACATGGAAAGTACAAACAAAAGGAAAACCAGAAACTCCAGCTGAGCAGCAAAACCAACAGCTTCGTAAAACCTTAAAAATAGTCGAACTCTGAAGCTTAATATCCTTTAATTCCAAAAACGGACAGCCACAATAAATCCACAATACCGCAAAAAAGTACAACGAAAATACTGTTAAGCACTTTCTCCTGGCTTTAATACCAGGCTTCCTCAGAACATGTTATGAAGCTGTTGGTTTTGCTGCTCAGCCGGAGTTCCTGGTTTTCAGTTTTTATTGTTGTGGTTTTGTACAAACAAAAGGAAGCAACATGGCAGACCGAATCAGATACACATAAAAAGGACATGCTGCACAGCTGTGCTTATTCATTTTGAATGCCAGGTTGTGAGGTGTATTTGACATGAGATATAACAGGAACTGCAGCAGCGGTTATACAGTAGCATGTGTTCACAGCTGCCATCAGTCTCAGTGGTCACAGTCTTGTGCACTGTGGAAGTCCATGGCAATGATGTAGGTAGAGGTAGTTACCTTCTTAATGCCACCTAAGAGACCAACAGATAGCGGGCCATTTCTGAGTGGAGAGAAACACTAAGGGAACTAGTCAAATTGTTCCAACCCATGTAGAATCAAGAGAAATGTGTGACATGCCCATTCCAGTGGACATAACTACAAGGATCTTCCAGTGACCTACATGGACAGATTAGGGATTTGAATGAAGAAAAAAAACATGTCAGCCACTGCCAGTACCATGCACTATTTAGCAGGTTAAGCACTTTCATTTTACATTACATCGACTTGACCACAATAACTATGTTAAAACCACAATTCCTTTTATAAATGGGAAACTCACATAACACATCATATGGCCAGTCATATAACACTTCCATTATATAAAACACTTAAAAGTAACAGTTAAATATTATTTAATATATTTTAATACTATTATGAAATCAAAACAACTAATATCTCAACAGTAAATATGGGTGACCCATAAAACAGTCACTAAAACAGTAGGATGTGTGCATGTCAGACAATGTTTAGGTTGAGTACACAGATGGAGCTTACGTGGCACTGTGTCAGCAGACTGTGACACTACCATGTTGCCATTATCATGAACCACAGGTGCCTTCTTTTTTACCTGCTGTGTTGACCCTCCACAGGTAGGATCTTTCTTCAGCCCACACACATATGATTCCACATGTCTCTGTGGAAAGTATACTGGTACACAATGAAACAATGCTATAGAATATGCTGGAAAATATATATTTTTGTGCAGGATTTTGTACCTGTAGACCAGAGATACCTAGAAGAGCAGATATGCAGGCAGTCCTTGCTCAATCCCTCTTTTTAGTCATGCACTGTTGTGTGCTATAATGTACTACTATGAACATTACTGACTTGCTAATTCCCCTGCTGACAATGGTTATTGCTTGGGCTCCATCCCAATCTAAGCTACTCTCAGGTTCAGGAGCCAATCTTTCTGGTTGGCAAGCAGCACCCTTTGTCAGCTGTTTCTGTGTTGGTGGTCTATCCTGTTTGGTAAGCATGTCTACTGTGATTTCCTGTGTCTTTTTGTCTGACTGGAGTAACATATTAGTAGCCCTCTGTTGCACCTGTTGTAGGGACCTATTACAGCTATTAACAGCATTCATATTTTACATCAGTCCCTGACAAATATGGTCCTAGTTATGGTTGTCTGTAGCACCTTTGCCTAGTAGGTACATGTCATGTGTTTAGAGGGTGTGGCAGCAGTTAATTCTCCTGACCAGTGATCTTTTCAAGGCCTTAGGGTAAACATATCATAAGCATTGCTGTGGCATGCACATAATTATGACTTCATCTTTCCCCCATATGAACCTCATTAACAGTTGCAGTTAGTGCTATAAACAGCCTTGAATCATCCTCCTTGTGCTGCACCAAAGACACTATGCATGATCCTGAAACCCCCACCCATCCCATTTGGGATGTTATCTCAACAGTGTCTTGTATTTCTATCTTTGCTCCCCACACACACTCTCATGTGTCAATCATACAAAAAGACAAACTTCAGTCTCCAAGACTGTCACCTCAGGGTCTAATGGTCCTAGTCTGCCAAGGTTTTACGTGAATTCCTCTGTATCTTAGACATACTGCTGTAAGTAGTGTTGAGCAAGATAGAATGATATAAAGCACGGTCTCCAACAGTAGACAGAAACCATGGTGGCTATGCAGATGAAGCCAGCTAGCACCAAAGTCTGTGAATTGCTACCAATGCACAATCTGCTAATCATAAATATCAGCATAAGCCATGCACATGACATTTAGTGAACAGCATTATAGTGCAGTACTATATTGTATCACAGATTTTTATTTAGAGCCTTCGAGTATGTTTTTGTGTGTTTATGTGTTTGGGTGTGACAGGGACCGCAGGATTTTCCTGTTTTTCTGGCACAGAGATTTCAAAGCGTGCCTGATCAACCATTATGATGCCATTTGAAGAAAGAACATACATACTACAAGCTGGCATTAAACATTATGTGATGCCAGGGGCATCATCCATTGTGGAGAGCAGCATCATCAACACTGTGATGATCTGGGCAGCATCACCCTGACCTGCTCCAACAACAGGAATCAGAGGCTTAGACAAGACAACCAGTGATGTGCTGTAAACAATTTTGTTTCTTTTTTTTTTGTTGATATAACTGTCTTGTAGCATGAGCACTGTTGTAATCATGTGTCCAACAGTATATTTTGTTTTACAGCTCCAAAGAACTGTGATCTTAAAACAGCTGGGACCTGCAGAAGGCAGGAATGCCTCTCTAGGCAGCAGGGTTTGTATGTGTTTGTTTATTTATTTTACTTCATTTTTTATTTATTCACTTAAATTTGTTTATTAGGGTAGAATGTTGATCAAAAAATGATCAATACCAGCCTTGGTCTAGGTTATATCATAATGCAATAATTCAATGTATAGTACACTCTTAACAGTTGTTTATATTTATGAGTAAGTACAGAAAATCTGCAAATAGTACATACACCAAAGATCTAATAAAGCAAATATATGTACAGTTGCATAGGTGGAATCGAATCGGGAAAGTAGAGTTAAAGATGGAGAAGTAAAAGTGGTGGAAATATGGCAGTAATAGCAAGGTTAGAAAAGATAATAGAGAACAGTAATATGGAAGAGGGAACTAAATTATGTGTAATGAGTTTAGACTTGTAATGGTATGGTAAGCTGAATCACTGTTTAGGATGGGTAAGTTAATCAGGTGGATTGGTTTAGGTGACATGTCCTTTAGATGGACAGTTGCATACAAACTGTACTATTAAGTATAGTTTGAACTGTGGCCTAAACAGGGAGTACTTTATTTGATAAGTTAAATAAGTATGATGTGACTGCCATTGTTTTGGGGCATGTCTAGAAAAGCAATGGCTAGTAGAATACACTACGGAAAATTGTTTGCATTGTGTGTATGTGTGTGTGTGTCTGTGCATGATATTTTCTCCGTTGTGTCACCTTTATGCAATTCCAGTTGTGGAAGAGAAGCAGCAGGATGACATGCTCTGCCACTAGGTTATCAGTGCCCAAACCAGGTCTGCCTCACAGTAGGAGGGCAATGGTCTCCCTGCAGGAGGTGACTTGGAGGGATTTTTGGTGCTTTCCTGACTGCCACTCAGGAGGGGGGAATGAAGGCTCCTCTCTTGAAGAGGGACTGGAGTAGTCTTACTGGTATCTTGGTATGAGGTGTAGAGGCTAGTCATTGCTGAGTTGTGCTACTAAGCACCTTCTGTCATGACTAACAGAGTCTTGGGATTGGAAGGCCCTGATCAGCAAGTCTCCTGAGAAGCAACTGGCCCATAACATCAGCCCCCTCAGGTAAGTGATACCTGGATTTGTTGCTCTCTGGGCTAGCCTGATAAACAACCTCACCAGAAACCCACCCTATCCCATTCTGGAGTATTCCCCTCGCTTAAGTTTCATTCTCAGCATGTAGCAGCTCAGAATACAGCAGCTTATTTGCTAAAAGCTATATACACTGAGCTGAATGCTTATGACTGTGACTAGATTTAATTAATTTGACTGCACTCTGACCCCCCACAAGATCTAGCCAAAGTATTTTTCTACATTTTACTGAGTATACTGTGATAGCCGTACACTGTTATTGTGCTTTTATGTAATCTTATTGGGAAATTGCTATTTTTTATCTACTGTGAGGAAAGGGAGCCAGGTGGTTTCTAGCTTTCTGAATGGTTTAAATCATTAAGTAGCATTACTATTTAGCATTGTACTCTTTCAGCAATGTTCTGTTTTGCTAAGTTGAGTGTGTTTGGACATATCAATATTCATTTGTTATGAGATGACACATGCCAGTATGAATACTCCTAACTGTGACCTGATTTGCCAGATGTGACTGCACCACTAGGACCCATAAGATCTGAGGAAGTGTTTTTTCTAAATTTTATTTAGTATATTGTGATAACTGAACAATGTTTCTTTGCTTTTAATTAATCTTGTCACCTGTTTGCTTTTTTTTTTTTTTTTTTTTTTTTAAGCAAGAGGAGTGGAATCAGGCTGTTTCCAGGCTTGTTTTAGACCTTCAAAGAGAGTTGTTGCTATTCACAAGTGTGCTCTTTTGAGCTTTTTTCAGTGTTTCTCTATATTGCTTTATGTTAATGTGCAGTGGAGCTGCAATATGCAACGCATAGATGTAAGTAATTTGATCTGAATTGCTATAGTTCTACACACTACTTGATAGCACATAATTTTTTATAATTATATATTTCCTTGATAATTTATATCTGGGCATGAATGCTGTAGTAACTGCAGTACATTATTATTGGGTATGTTACAATTACAGATCTTATCACTACCACAATATTCTCTCCACTACTATACACTGCTACTACTTGTACTACTGCACCTTTATAGAATTAAACTCAGAGGCATTAGAAACAAACTCACAGATATTTACATATGGATTGCCCTTCACTCCACTGACATTATGGTCATAGCCAAAACCTGACTAAAACAAGACATAAAAGATGATGAGATTCCACCACCAGGTTATAACATGCTTAGTTTAGGAAAAACAAACAAGAAGGCAGTGTGGAAATAATCTATAACAACAACCCTCCAGTTATCCTACTCTACTTATGGGTCACCAGCCACTAAAACTGCCAAGATTCTTGTATCCTCAATTAGTCTTACTATCTCTAAGACCTTGTACATCATTGTTGTCTACATAATCCAAAGTAACAGCAAATATACAACAGAGAACATCTTCTCATGGGCTGCAGCAAATATCAAACAAACCTATAATAATACAGGACTTTGATATAGATTGGCAAACAATTATTACTGGCTTTATCAATAATATAATATATGTATATATATATATATATATATATATATATATATATATGTATATATATATATATATTTATATATATATATAATTTGGTAGAACTGTTTTCCTTAACAGTAATAGAGGTTTGCTAATCATAATAACAGTGTGATATTTTTAGAAATAGCACATGACATAGCATCTGCAAGTGCAGAAAAGAAATTTGCATTGGCTTAACAGAATGTGCTTGTGTAGAACAAAAAGTATTATACTTCTGAATGTTTTTGTAACAAATGGCATTAACAATAGAGGCTTGTTAAAATATCATAAATAGGTGAATGTATACAGATATTCAAGAGAATGACCTTGCTAAAGAGAAATGGCTAACACAGAGGAAGAAAAGTTAAAAACTATTCTTTCAATGAAAGAACATTTAAGCATGCTGAGAACTGGTTTTCTGTGGATGAGCATGGCTAACACACAGAAAAATTTACAGACTACCCTATCATTGAAAGAACATTTCTGGAAGAACATTTCAGCCTTCAAAAGACACTATTTTTTTCTGGATTGAGATAAGGATGCAGACAAAGAAGGCTTCAGTACAGGAAAAACATGTTTTTATCAGGGACAAAGTTTTGAAACCATAAAAGTGGTTGTAAAATACTTTTTGGTAGGCATTTTTTGTAATCTGAGATAGCTGAAGAAGCGCAGTGTATTTATAAAGAAAATGTTTTTAATCTCATAGTAGTGCTTGGTAGGCTTGTTTCAATAAATCTGTCAGCAATTATGAATACATAGCTGTACAGTTTGTCTGTATGACATGCTGGTAATTCAATTTAACAGTGGCATGCCAGACTTAGTTCAGATTTTTTAAATACTCATAAAAGTAGTATGAAAAGCACTAGTTAATATTTTGTTGGTGCCACTCTCAACACAGTCAGTCTTGAACAGCTCAGAAGTATCTGAAACTTCCAAGTGGGTGAAAGGAAATTTTGTCTTTGCAATCTGCTCTGAGACATTCACCAACATTTTCAACAGCATGGGAGTTTCCAGTCTGCGGTTTTAGTCTACAGACTGATCACCTGTTAGCCATTTCTAAAAATGGTAAGCCTCTTTCTGAAATAACATGGACAACAGAAAGGACATAAGTGCTAGATGCACACATTCTGTGGCCATAGACTTAAACAGACTCTTGATAAAGTTTGAATATTATTACGTCAATGGTATAAACAAGCTAGTAGTGATGTTAAATGTAATACAACATTGTTTGGTATAAATACAAGTGAGAAAGTTTATATGTGTAAATGCATTCATTGTTTAGATCAGTATGTACAACAGTATAAAACTCAAGTTAAATGTTTTAACTGAGGAGACAAATATCCTTGCTTTTGTTTAACATGTTATAAAATTGTGTTACAGAAATTCTCAGTAAAAACTATGCAGGACAAGTCAAAATTGCCAGATGAAGTCAAATATCATTTTGTAATGCAAGTTTCCACCTTTTATAGAAAATTCCAGTCATTTTTAAATCATGCTAAAAGTTTATAGGTTGTAGAGACAGCTGAAATATTTCAGACCTACTGTTCGCAGTGGGATGCTTTTAAATTATCAACAAAGCTTAAAGAAAAACATGTCAGTGTTAAAGAAACATGACGTACAGTTTAGGAAGTATTTGCAAGATGTTTTAGACATTTTGACTAGAGCTGATGTTGCTAGGGTCTACATTATGTGATCGGAAAAACATGTTCATTGAACTTGTTTTCATCAACACAAACAGAGAACACACTAATCACCAAACGGCCACTTCAGCAATTTTTTTTCCCAGGGGAAAAAAATGCTTGGCAAAGAAAAACAAAACAAACTTTCAAACTCTACAAAGGTGGGGGCTATGCCCCCCACAAACCCCCTAACTAAATATACCAACTCCAAGATCGCACTACAGTGGGGAAAAAAGCAAATCCCTGACAATGGCCAGGCATTTTTTCCCCCCTGGGAAAAAATTCACTGAAGTGGCCATTCAGAGATTATTATGTTTGCTGTTTATGTGTCGATGAAAATGTGTTCGATCAACATGTTTCTCTATTACATAATATAGATCCATGTTGCTATACATACCATACCTCTCAACCTGGAAACATCAAAAATCTAGACAAAGGCCCATGAAAAATAGGTACAAATCTGTACGCTGATTAACATAAAAGTTGCATATATAATTATGTAACCACGCCCACTCCAATGGAATTGTGGGATATCAACTTTCAAATGCAAACTGAAGAGCAGACATCCAAAATATGGCCCCCACTAGACCCACTATTTTAACTCAAGTCTCCTGGGTCACAGTGATACCTCTTCACTACGTCACAAAGCCAGCAACTGTCCCTCTTCTTACAGGCTAGTAAACTAATGCATCAATGGGACAAAGAAGCAATGGAACACTTTCTGGAAAGTCAAAATGAAAAAAAAAAAGATGAACATAGAGATATATAAAATGGGCACACTGGTAACACTTTTTTCATTATTCAACTACAAAATACAAAATTAATGTACATAAGAAAATAAGGATTTTGAGGCACATTGCCGCTTAGGGCTGCAAATCAAATGTATGTATCAGATATGAAGAACCTTGAAGCTTTTGCAAGCATATCTCTCTGTTTAAACAAGTGACAACAGGATTGAAGCACAGGAAGAGAAACATAGCACAAGCAAATGTACTGAGAGCAGAAAAGCTAACACAGTAGTGTGTCTACATGCATACTTTGGAAGATAAACAGAAAGGCCAAAGCAGTAATGCATCTGTGTGTGTACTTTTGGCAACCCACTACTGATGCAATGGACCAGCCTTCATCTGCAGAAGAAAGGTTACACAGATGTCACACTGCACATTAAGTAATAATTCAAAGCCAGTTAAAGGTATTCTGAGAATGATGCCTCAAGTTGCTCACTGCAAGTGTGGAAGAGCAAACAAGAAAAGAGGTAAGATAAAGCATTCTGAGTTACTGCAAGGAAATAAATAAATAAAAATAAATTACAATTACTCACTGTGGATACTGGTCTGCAATTTGACACCAGTTTAACATGAATGATGAAAAATAATGGAGATGTGACCATGTTTAACTTCTACAGAAGTTTATCCAGGGACAATTTAGCAGAAAAACAAATGAATGCCTCTGAAGACTGTATACAGCTAGTTTACAAATCAAAACACAAACGCTACATGGAGCACTAACAATGGGAAGAGGTAGTGTAGAGAAGTGTGTGATGTAACAAAAATGAAATGGAAAACAGAATAATCTGACTTATGGGCTAGAGTTCAGGAAGAAGAGCAGGCTAAGCAGGTGGGTTGAAAAGACAACAGCACCATTCTTACTAACTGTGTCATCAGTACATTTGGTGCAGTAAATTAAAACACTAAAATGCTTGGAAAAAGATAAAAAAACAAACAGTAAAACTAAAAAAAGTTTCATATAAAAAGTCTGACCTAGTCCCAACAAATTCTTGTTTATCATTTCCAATCCACATTAAATACAAAAGTTGAACAGCTTAACATACACAATAAACCCAATATAAAGAAAGATTACAAGAGTATCAACTGACCACTAAGTGAAACCAGCACACATCCTTTTAAAATTATTTTTACAAATATTTATGGTAAATAGCCTTGAATCATACTGAATCTTATTAACTCGATAAAAGAACTTAAAAACAAGAAGAAACTGCAACTGTTAATAATCATGGCCTGAGCATTCTTTTAAAATTATTTTTATGAATAATTACAGTAAATAGCCTTGAATCATACTGAATCTTATTAACTTGATAAAAGAACTTAAAAACAAGAAGAAACTGCAACTGCTAATAAGCATGGTCTGAGCTTTCCAGCTGTGAAAGTAGTGTTCCACATTTTTGAGGATGAAAGATAGCTATGATGCCAAATCACACAGTCACGCATATTTACTGTTAGGTACAGCAGATCTGCAGCAACCATAAGGCATTCTCTTTCACTCACTTAGATTCAACTGGTACATCAACATCGGAGACTCTAAACAAGGTAACATCTCCAGCACAGCACACACGAGTATATCAGACACCAGGTACAGCAGATCTGCAGCAGTCATAAGGCATTCTCTTTCACTGGCTTAGATTCAACTGGGACAGCAACATCAGAGACTCTAAACACAGTAACATCTCCAGCACAGCACACATGACTATATCAGACACCATGAAGTTAGCTCATGAGACCTTAAACCACAAAGAATATTCAACGCTCTTGCCCCTTATCTCACTACCCCCTTTCTCTGTGTCCTAGAGCTGCAACAAATACACAGTAATAATTTACATCTATAATAGAAACTGTTGTGTTGTTGTTGTGTCTTTCGGCTTTTCCCGGTTAGGGGTTGCCACAGCGGAACTCCGGTCTGCTAATGATTGGTAGTAGATTTTTACGTGCCAAATTACCAGCCCTGATGCACAACCTTCAACGAAGGTACACCCATTCACGCATGTCTACACGCAGAAGACGCTGTAGCTGAGAATCAAACCGGGCAGCATCTTACTGTGAGGCGACAACGCTATAATAGAAAATAATAGACACAAAACAAAAAAAAAAGGTAAAACACACGCAGGCAATTACTGGAAACCTATGAAATATACACAGAGCTACACCGCGTAAAACTAATGTAGCTTCAGAAACTGGTACACAGACACACACACACACACACACACACACACACACACACACACACACACACACACACACACACACCATAATGAGCTGGAGCAGCTCAATTCATAATTCCCTTGCAGTTGCACTTGCATATAATGAATTATACAATATACACACCTCATGGACCCTTGCAATTTAGCTGTTTCTTCCCTTGTGCAACAGAGCATTAAAACATAACAGAAGGAGTAATATTCCCATCCAGTTCATAATTCCCTCGCAATGGAGCAGCTGGAAATGCTGTTCTGCATGTCCCTTGAGCTCAAATCCAACAGGCTTGGCAGGCTATTCATGGAGCTGACGTCATTGTGCACACAAGTTTTAAAAAAGAGCCGAGAAAATTGGAAATTAATGGATGCAACTCGGGAATCATGGCACCCTATAATTTGGACCTCAAAACTGGTAAAATCCAAGAAATTCAGTACGGTTGAGAGGTATGATACATACTGCTATAGATATGGATGGGAACACTGACACACAAACTCTTGCACACAAGTTACAGGATACACAACAGAAACTTTTGAATGCCATGGCAAAGGAAGCATAATTACACATTAAAATAGGTGAATTATAGAAAAATAAAAATGCTATAGAATGTACAGTAGTGCACACAGATGCCATTTCTAAAGATTTGCATGCAGCAGTTTGTGCAAACGTACAGAATTAAAAAAAAAATGGTTATGACAGAAACATGCAGATTTATGGGTTAAAGATAAAATAAATTCCAGTTCAGCTGACACAGCTAAAGTGCTAACAAAGACATATTGGCTGTGGCCAGTTAGAAAAAAGAGTAACCATACACATTTATGTTGTGTAATGTATACCAGAAAGGACAGTCAAGTTAATTTGCAGAATAAAGGGTTTACAGTTACAGATTTGGCAAATAAATTTTTTGCTAGTTTTCAAAATGTAAAATTTAAAGTGAATGTTACATTTTAAATGTAACAGTACAGTCAAAAGTTCAGATCCCATGAATGAAAAGAGTACATCATTAATATTAAGTCACAGGTTCAACTCCTATGTTATACTTGTATAAAGGGCAGACAAATAAAGTTTCAGAATGATATCAGTTTATATTTCATGTAGAAATTGCAGTTTACCAAGCACACCAGATCAGATTATAGGCCAGCTCAGCAAGCTGACTTAAAGATAGTATACTTAGTAATAGTTTATGCAGTTATACATGTGTTTTTGAAACAAGTAAAAAGGAATATCAGGTGATATTAAGTGTATTTATGAGGAAACTGCTGACACATTAGAGCAATGTGTTCATAAGCTAATGGGAGGGAGAGTGATGAGTAACAATGGAGATATTTTTAAGCATAACATTTTTTTCTCTTGGTACTGATGAAAATGGGTTTGAAATAGTAGGTGAGGTAGGACATGTGACAAGTGTAGAAAGGTGGATGGATGAGAAAGTACAGTTTTGTACATACCATAAATATAGATGTCTGATAGGTATGCATCTGCAGTCATAACATATGGGTTGTCCTGCCTCAGGCAGCCCTTCGGTCGGCCGGATTCCAAAGTCTGGGTCTGGCCTCGGCTGATGTCGCACTTTCCCCGACGTCAGAGCTTCTGGGGTATAAAGGCATCAGCCAACGCCATTTTCCTCAGTGTTTCTTGCCCCAGATGCCAGGTGCCCTCTAGGAAGGCTAATTTGGATAATGCTGAAAAGTTCCAAACAGTAGCAAATTATATACATATATATATATATATATATATATATATATATATATATATATACAAACAAACAAATACACCATAATAGATTCCCCCAGTTAGCTGAAAGAGGGGTAAGCACCCTAGGAGTACCACAGAGGGGAAGGAGGGTGGGTAATCCTGACTGCAGATGCATACCTATCGGACATCTACATTTATGGTAGGTACAAAACTGTACTATGTCCTTCAAGGATGCATCTGCAGTCATAACATATGGGTAGAATACCATAGCCAAACTGGGGGAGGAGGTACTAAGAGAATGATGGTGTAGTTAAGATCCCCTGCAGAACTGCAGTTGCAAACCCTGCTCGGGATCTGGAGTATAAAGGTAGATTGTAATGCTTGGCAAATGTATGCACGGAGCTCCAAGTAGCAGCTTCTAAAATGTCCTTGGTAGCCACCCCTCGTAGGAAAGCTGTAGTGGTGGCTGTGGCCCTTGTGGAATGAGGCCTGATATTTTCAGGAGCTGTCTTTCCATGAAAGGAGTAGCAAAAACGAATGCAATTTCCTATCCATTTTGAAATTTTCTGTTTGGAAATTGCTCTTCCTTGCACCCCAGTTGCATATGCTACAAAAAGTTGGTCAGTTTTTCTGTTGGTTTTAGTTCTGTCCAGATCATGCCTACGAATTACTGCCCCAGTCATAGCTGATCTAAATGAAGCCTCCAGTGCATCTTAGCCACATTTTAAGAAATGATTACTGACCTGCTGAGAGTTGTGTACCAAATCCTGAAGGGATTTACGGTCTAAAGGTTCAGGAGAAGAAAGCTTCTTATTCAGCTGATCTAACAAAAAGTCTTGGTACTGTATCATATGGAACTGACAGTTTAATGCCCTGGCAGAAAGAGTAGCAGATGTATATACCTTTTTTCCCCATCTCTCTAATGCTCTAGACTCTCTTTCAGAGGGTAGGGGATTCTTGGCAGTAGCAGCTGCAACCCCTTTAGGGCCCTGAGAAATAGTTTCTAGGTCTGCAGCATGGGCTTTATACAGGTGAAAGTGAGAATCCGGGACCCTGTAATATCTGTCAGGTTTGGCAGGGGCCGGGGGAAGAGAATCAAGTGCAGTACTAACATCATTGTACACATCATCAATTACAGTTAGAACAGGAGGTATGGCTAAGGGCCTATGCTGGGGCAAATGCAAAAAGGTCCTTAATCTTTTTCTAGAATCAGAGAAATCCTGACCCTGCCATTGAAAGTGCTCCCTCATGGAGTGTAACGTCTCCCCAAAGGAAAATTCTTCTGGTGGGGAGGCCGAAGGAATAGAATCTTCTGCATCTGAATCCTCATAAGGCGAGTAGGCCCCTTCCTGATGGTCTGACAAATCAGATCCATCCGTGGAGTAATCTGAGGAGAGAGGTTCAGAGGGATCAGTCCTGGGCCTTTTGTCTGGAGGAGGATGGGAAGCCCTGTCTGGGTGGGGTTGGGAACCCCTAATTAAGGATATAAGGTCCTCAGCAAGACTGAGGATCTGAGAACTGGAGGAAGGCCTCTGGGAAGTAGATTTGGCAGGCAAAGTTTTTGAAAGTTTGGCAGCTTTTGCCCTGGAGAAGGCCTTAATAGACATAGAAGCTGGGGGCCTCGCTGCCCCACGTGCAGGAGTAGAAATGTCCAAAGGTATGGTGTCGGACAATTCTTGAGCACTAGCTTTGGTAGGGAGTTCTGAAGCCGACTCAGCCAGGGCCTCTCTGGCCTCGGTGGTCGGAGGTATGGTTTCGGTAGCAGTAATAACCGTGGACTCGGTTTCAGCCGAAACCGAGACACTCGCGGTAGGCCTAGCCATGGTTTCAGCCGAAACCGCGGGCCGCGAGTGTCGGTCATTTTCCTTGCGTTTTTTGACCATATGCGAAGTTGGAGTCTCCGACGGCATTTTATAAGCAAAAGCGGTACCAAAAAATTCCTCTGCAAACTCCGACCGACGTCTAAGAGTCCGTCGGTTGAAGGAGGCACAGGCTAAACAAGCTGATACGTCGTGGTCTGGGCCTAAGCAAGGAAGGCAGTAAGAATGGAAATCCTTATGAGGTATTTGTTTCCCACAAGTTAAACAATTATTTACTTTGTCTGACATCGGCTGAGGCAAGAAAGAGTCCCCAACGGGGTACTTAGCTTTTTTCGAAGTCTTCGGTAGCTGAAATCTCTGGATCTGACCAACCGGCACTTGCGAACAGCTTCTGCTTTGGGCACCGCGCGGCAAGAAAGACTGGGGAAAATGGCGTCGGCTGATGCCTTTATACCCCAGAAGCTCTGACGTCGGGGAAAGTGCAACATCAGCCGAGGCCAGACCCAGACTTTGGAATCCGGCCAACCGAAGGGCTGCCTGAGGCAGGACAACCCATATGTTATGACTGCAGATGCATCCTTGAAGGACATCAGGGACGTACTGAGAGCTACGGGAAGTCCTGATGATAAACACATTGAATGTTTTTTTTTCTGTAGAAAACTGGAACATATCAAGCAGGACTGTGTATACTACAGAAAATGGAAAAAATAGGCAGATCCAGAAAGGAGTATTTGCAAGGGACTCAGAAGAAAAACAAGTCAAAAAGGAAAAGCAAAACTTGCAGGGTGATAACACAGTGAGTCAAACATTTCATAATAAGGCAAGAGGGAATACTAAATTGCAGCAATATGAAGGTGAAGGCAATGTAAGAAATGAATGTGAGCCGAGTGTTAACCAACAGTGCATGACAATTAAAATTAGCCTAGAACAGGGTGTTGCCCCTGACAGATGAACAAATAGATATTTGGAATTCCACAGAAAAAGAATTTCAGACCTTATGGACAGACACAAAAACAGACTGTGGGAAGTTAAAAGTTCCAATTACAATGAGAGGTGCAAGGGAAGTGCAAGGGATTACATTACAGTGATAGATTTATCAAATTAATATTTTGCAGTACCACTTCAGAAAAGGAAATGGCAACCTTTGACAATCAACAGTATGCCATGAACAGATTTCCTCAGGGTTTTCAGAACAGTCCTGTCATTTTTCATCAGATAATAGGGACATTCTTACAGGATGTAAGTAACACATAGCACAGCTGAGAAAAGTTCTGAGACAGTTGTAAGAAGCAGGGTTCAAACTAAACAAAGACAAAATACAGTTCTTGTTACAAGAAGTAACATTACTAGGAACCATTATCAGACCAACAGGGAGGACTCCTTGTCAGGAAAGGGTGAGGTGCATTCTGCAACTGCCAAAGCCTTTCATAATTTTGGAATTGCATACAGCAGATCAGAAAGAAGAGTTGACTCTACAATGGAGTTGCACAGGGGAAACGGCATTTAAAATGTTAAAGTAGATGTTGGCACAGGCAATGGAGCTGATAGCTCCCACCAGTAAATTTCCTTTTGTTTTGCAAGCAGCAGCAGGGAAGGACACACTTTCAGTGGTGTTATTACAGTCTTGGCCATAACAGGCATCTCAGGGATTGAACACTAAGTTAAGACAAGTTATTTTTTGGAGCAGGAGAATGAATCCTGTAGATAAAGGATGTCATCCTTGCATTAAACAGTTTTTGGCCATTTACTGAGGAATAAGGCAGACAGAGTATTTGATAATGTTCTTGGGGTTATAGTTCAAACTCCACAATAAACAATCAAAACCTTGCTAAATGGCAGTGAGACAAACAAAATCACTGAAGGGGTTAGTCAGACTGCTTTTCTAAAATTGATAACTACTTTCAGTATGAAGAATGTACAAATACAGACAGGGGACAAATACTACTTATCCAATTTTATTGAATCTGAAGGATGGGAAGCACTACACTGGGTTTGCAATAGTGACATTGCAGAATGGAGACAAACAATTATGGTTAAGTTAACAGAATACATGTCAGCACAAAGGGCTGAGTAGAAGCTGTAGAATATATTTTGCAGCATTTTCATCCAGTAAATATTTAAAGTGGCAGTGCTTATGTAGTAAATTTTCTGAGACTACATGGAACAGTGAGTGAAGTGATTGGTTAAATTGGTTATTTTCAGAATGGTAAAAAACATTATCACAATTTTAATTGCTATAATGGCTATTATTTCTTGATCATAATAGTGTACACACATGTAAAACTTTGTATTAAAAAGACTGCCAATCAGGTATCTGTTGTAACCAATGCAGGTGGTAAAGAAAGTAGCATACTCAATGGAGACATGACTTTTCTGTAAGATTCAAAATTTTATTTAAATTTTGATTGAATTTTTTTGGTTTTCAAAATAAAAAGGGGGAATTGATAGAATTATATAAATTCAGACTTGTTTCCCTCATAGAAATAAAATGTATTTGATAGAAAAAATATATACAGTAATTTGGAAGAACTGTTTTTCCTTCACAGTACCACAGGTTTGGTTATCATAATAACAGTCTGATATTTTTAGAAATAGCAAGTGACATAGCATCTGCAAGTGCAGAAAAGACATATGCATTGGCTTAACAGAATGCGCTTGTGTGGAACAAAAAGTATCATACTTCTGAATGTTTTTGTAAAAATGGCATTAACAATAGAGCCTTGTTAAAATATCATAAACAGGTGAATGTATATAGATATTCAAGAGAATGAACTTGCTAAAGGGAAATGGCTAACACAGCAGAAAAAAAGTTACAATCTATCCTATCAATGAAAAAAAAAAACATCTCAGCATGCTGAGGACTGGTTTTCTCTGGATGAGCATGGCTAACATAGCAGAACAAGTTACAGACTATCCTATCAATGAAAGAACATCATTGAAAGAACATTTCGGCCTTCAAAAGAAATTGGTTTTCTCTGGCTTGAGATGAAGATGCAGACAAAGAAGGCTTCAGTACAGGAAAAGAATGTTTTTATCAAGGACAAAGTTTTAAAACTATAAAAGTGGTTGCAAAAAAAACTTTTTGGTGGACATTTTTGTAATCAAAGTCAGCTGAGGAAGTGCAGTATATTTGACAGTTATCCATGTTATAAAGAAAATGTTTATAATCTCACAGTAGTGCTTCATTGGCTTGTTTCAATAAAACTGTCAGCAATTACAAATATACAGCTGTACAGTTTGTCTCTGTAACATGCTGCTAAATTCAGTTTAACATTTTGATATGATAAAAACAGTAATAAAAGCTCCAGTATCAACCTGATACTTACAGATTCCACAAACAATATTCTTCCTTCTGGCTCCCTTCCTTACTCCTTAAGCAATCACTTCCCAACTTTTTCTATTCAGCAGCTAACCTCCACCATGAAACACTACCACTATAATCTAGTACATAAACTCTCATCTTTCCATAAAAATGTTTTCCTGGTCAGCTTAAAATACATTAACTGGAACCACCTTCATACTTGTCCTTTAGGTGACGTTGTCAAATACTTAAATAATACATTTCTTTTCTTTCCAAAAGTACATACCCCACTAAGAAAAAATGCATTTAAAGTAAAGCTTGCACCCTGGTTAACTAGAAAAGAGACAATAATAATGAAAAAAAAAGACAGGGCTTGGAATACTTGGAAACAACATGAAACTCAGCCCAGCTTCTAACACTATTAACAGCTCTGAAACACAGCAGAACACGTCATCTAACTTGAAAAAAAGACGTACTCTACAAACTTCTAATATATTAAGTAAAATAACACCAAACCTTTTTGGTCTTCCATCAACAAAGTTATACATGTTAGCCATACTACTCAATCAACCCCCTTCTACTAACTAACTTGTAGTCTCCCATGTGAGGGCAATTGCCAATTATCTTTTCACTGTATCAGAAAAATGAGAAATAACACCCATTAGTGTTCTAAACTAGTCCAAGATGGCATCACCCACTCTTTTGTCCTAAAGACACAGCCAATTTGCTTTCAATTAAAATGATTGTCATCTTTATCATGAAACAATTATCACTGAATTCCAGACAGTCCAGAGTGCATTACATCCCCAAAGATCCTAAAAAAATTTCTATATGTGCTCTCTAAAACTAAAAATACCAATTCCATGAGTACAGAAAATCTAAATGGATGTCCAATAAATAGTGCTAATAATGCATGCAAGTACCCTAACCTGAACTTGTTTAATTTAACATCAGACACAGGAAATGTCCCAGAAGTATGGAGAACTGCTGTTTTGGATGACTCTCATGATAGTGGCCCCCTTCACAAACCCAGGGAACTACAGTCTCATTAACTTAACTAGTCTAATTTGCAAGGCTAAAGAACATGTCATATTTGGCTTCATAAATTATGACATCAAAAAATACTTTGAACTATACCCTCTGTAGTTTATTTTGTTGAGGACAGAGCATGTCTATTCAATTTGGTAAACATATTTGAGAAAGTCAAAGAGACAGCAGACAATGATCATGCTGCCCACACAGCCTATCCAGATCTGGCCAAGTCATTCAGCACTATCCCCCATGGTAGTAATCTAAGTAAGCTCAGAGCCATAAACATTGGCTCTTATATAGTAAAGTGGATAGCAAACTGGCTGAAAGACATAACCCATACAGTTAAGGCTGCAGGTGTCTCTCCAGGTAATTAGCAGGGTAACTCAAGGCTCAGTACTGCTACCCCCACACACACTTTTAGCATTTACTTCTCAGACCACCAATCTGCAAACCCAGACCTATGGATAATTAGTAGCAAGCTTAGTGTTATTGTCAAATAGTTCACTGAGACAAAATCACTAGAGCAAGAAGCAACACTCAATAGCCAGTGATAAAGGAAAAAGGGTTGAAATTATATGCAAAAAAGTGCAACATTCTCACATGTGAAACAAACAATCATCCTTAACCTACAGTTTAGCCAGCACCCCAGTCCAAAAAAGGCAGTCAGGGATTTTGGTACTTTGGTTGATAAATCTCTCTTCTTTGTGCACACTATAGCATCAGTAGTCAGAAAGTCCTTCTGTACTGTTCAACTAATATTTAAAGGCATATCATCTAGCAGTTAAACACACTTAATGAGCTGTTTCCTGTAGTCATAATGGCACAAGTTTTGATTCCTTTACCTCTAATCTGCCTGCTCAGTAACTCTGAGCAAGTCACTTAATCAGACAGTGATCCTGGGTTGCTCTTGAAAAAGGAATCTTTGTCCAGTGAACTCATCCAGGTAACAAACAGATATAATAGAAAAATCATCCAGGTCAAAAGGTGCTGTCATCCTTCTTTAAGCATCTCTAATTAGGCCAGTTATAGAACACAACACCCTTTCTCATGTATACCTATCCAGGCACATCAAGCAACTTGAGGGGCCCTTGATTCTCCTAACTAAAAACATATTACTGGCCTGAAGACCTCAGGCTACCAGGACTCACTTGAAGCCCTATCTCTATACTCAGTTTATTACAGAGTCTTAGGTGGAGATCTAAGTCTTGCAGTCTGTAGGATTACAGACCCAATTCTCCATAAGATGCTACATCTCCTCAAGACCAATAGCACCACACATACCACAAAAAAAGGACTTAAATCTCAACCAGTATGTAAATAAACCACACTTGAAGGACAGAATCAGCACTCAACATTTAACCCAACACTATAATAAACTGCTTTGCATGTTAAACAAAGTGACACGCTCACATCCTTCAAGATGAACCATGATGAGTGGCTTGGTATTTGCAAGTTCATTACTAGATTGAGCAGCTTTGCCCTTAGAGGTTTGGGAAGTACATCATTATTATGGGCAGTGGTAAGGCACACATGGTCTCTAGACTCACTTGCCTTGTAATTCCTATGATACTATGATCCTATTACCTAGTCCCCATTTCTTGAAATAGTCAAATCCACCCAAATAATTTGTTGTACACCCTCTGTGTGCAACTCTCTAACTACTGTTTTCCACATCTTTTGTATGCATACTGTCTCTGCCTGTTCATATCTCTATTCCATGTGTATCTGTAACTGCTACTTGCACTTCTCCCTCTGCCCTAGTCACAGCCATTCCTTAGTAACTTGCCTGAACCTTCCGTGACTGATCAAGTCTCATGCTGGCACTGATGGGGAGTGAATCCCACCACCGCTAACCAAAACCTAATGGATGGTATAATTTACATTAAATGTGATCAATCAGGCTGCAGCTGATGAGGTCTGAATCCCATCACTGTCAGTGTACTACCTGCATATAGCAGAGGCAGTGGTTATGGTCCTTGGATATACTCCATTGCCCCAGAATGGTGCGATAGCTGCAAGAGGGGAAGCCTTTCAAGTCACACCACTAGTACAATTTAACGTAAAAAAAAAAAAAAGACGTACACACAATATGCAACCTTGCCCTGAGAATATAAAGGGATTATGCACTGCTATCCCCTTCCAAACAAATTATTTTGAAATACACACACACATTATATACAAGTACCTACATCCTTTCTTACAAACTGCAGAGAATTACACTTTACGCTTCATTTATGTCACACGTCTCTCATATTCAAATGAGATGATGACACACTATGATGGGTTCAAGCAGTTTATTGTACACAGACACATCAGGAGTTGTAGCTGCAACATATATTTAAGTTAATGACTGACTCATTACTTCAAATATGTTCGCATGTGCATCTTCTTTCATGCCTGCATTCACTCTGACTAACTATACAAAATGGCACTGATCTTGCAAATGCTTAGTAGCGTATATGCACACTCTATCTAGCTACAGTGGCTGACTAGGTACAATACACAAAATGATCTACAATTTATAAGCTTTAGATATTTCTCTTTTGCATTTTATCTATTTTTTCATTCACTGAGGAAGGTCATAACTTTATGCACATCATTATGATACAAGAATCATCGTAAACTGTATAGTAAACATATCTGAAATATAGCTTACAAAGATGTCAACAATGTCAAATGGGGAAGTAAAGATACATTATATTTTTACTCAGTCAGTTTTCTCTGCCTTGGCACCACCAATGTCCCCAATAAGATCCTCAAGCAAATGTTCTGGAGGCATTCCTCAAGAAACAGAGCTTAAAATAAGAGTACAGTCATCTGGTACATTACCCCATTCCCTTTCTTGATGAACCATTTGCAGTGGCATTATTTGTAACAATCCCAGGCTGGATAATCCTGCTATTGGATGGAAAGGTTAAACTCCATCAAAGAAGCTTTCGATTATGCAAACTTGCACTTTAAATTATTGTTGTTTGCAACCTTGGAGAAGTTTCTGTCATACAAGTAAGTTTGTAGCTTTTGCAGAGCCAGATACCCATTCCCTTTGACTAGAAAAGATTCTTCACAGGGTTGAAATCTGTATCTCAATTATACAATAGGGTGTTCTTCTCCAGCTGAGGAAATCCATTAAGTACAGCCCCTTTTGTATGGCTGGAAGCATTTACCTGCACAATGAATCCTTGACTGGCACTGATAGAGTTTAACACCCATCACTGTAAACCAGTATACCATGTGGGCATGTAAGAGACAATGACTATGATCTTTGGATAAGCTCCACTACCCCAAATAGGTCTGATGGTAAGTACAGGGGTGGTCTCTGAGTCTCATTTTTGGTACCTAAGAAGTTACAGTAAAACAGAAAACTAAACAAAAACCAGATTCAGTAACCAAGTTACAAAATGCAACCTGGTCCTAAGAGCACAAAGGGAACATTCACTACTATTATGCATATGGCCTTCCTACATCCACACCATGACTATGACTATACACAGTCATCACCTACACAGCTAAGTCTTTGGTGTAGCATACCAGGTCCCTTTATCACCACTCTCTCTCTAGCCAGAGAGCCACACTGTCTTCCAATGCCCCGCATCCATGGTAACTGCCTTCCATGTGTTGTTCTTTACACACACACACACACACACACACACACACACACACACACACACGCACACACTTCCCATTAAATGATTTTGACCTGGCTTGATAATACTGTCATAACCCTAGATGTGGCCAGGGACCCAACAGTTACCGTACACTATTGAGTTAGCCAAATATAAATTATAAAACAGTGTATGTTATTGGTATTGTGCTCAACTGACTTGGTTAATTACATGCAGATACCACAGCTTGCAACCTACAGTGTTAGATAATGCCATCTTCTCAGATAAAAAATAATGCACACATAAAAACATAAACAACCACAAGATCTTAAAAGGGAATAAATACACACTGTCCTTAAACAATAAAGAAGTCAAGACAGTGCTGATTCACATTAAATATTTGGAGGTCAAAGCAATGCACAAGGAACATAATAAATAATCTGTAGCATAGCAAGGGTGGAATGAAGGGGACAGCTGCCCCAGGCAGAAAGTGTTAGAGGGTATGATCGGCAATCCTGATCTCTCTTTAGTAAAAGTGCGTATAGACTTTTAAATGCCAGTATTCACCTGCAGTCAAAGCTGACTCCTGTAGCACTCAGTGGGTGGTCTAATCTGTAGTATTTGTAGCAAGCAGTTTGCTATAGTTTAAAAGGATTTTTTTCTTTTTTTTTTTTTTGTTACGATAAATCTCAGTGCTGCAACACTCTTTGTGGTCTGTTATTACATTGTAGCAAGTAGTTTGCTACAGTTTAAAAAATAAATATCTTTTTTGTCTTATTCTTTTATTTATTCTTTTTTTGGCAAATTCAAATGCTGCAGTACTCCGTGTGTAGTATAAACTATAGCATCTGCTTGCTACAAATATAGCAACCAGTTTGTTGCAGTTTAGAAAGAAAACAAGAGGGTTTATTTTTGTTTCTGTTTCTTTAAACATAAATCTGAGTGCTGTAGCACTCTGGCCATACGTCTTAACTCTGCAGTATTTTGCAGAATATCCAGATTTTTGCAGCATAATTTCACTTTTTGGGAAATCACCAAGGATTTAAGTCATTAAATAATGATACACATCTGTGTTTCAGATTTCATATCCCTCAGAAAATGCATACTAAGCCACATCACATTATTCTAGCATGTTTTAAGTTTGTAAGAATAATATTTAAAATCTGTGTCTATTTTTGGGCCTTTGTACCCTTTTCTTTAGGCTTTGTCCTTATTTCTTGTGTTAAGAGGTTGAGAGGTATGATCCATGTGTATTAAAAACTGTAGCAAGCAGTTTACTAGAGTTTAAAAGGGCTTCATGTGTAGTAGAAACTGTAGCATTTGTTACAAATTACTACAATTTAAAACAAAAATATTTATTTTATTTTATTTTTTTGTTCTCAAGATAAATTTGACTGTTGTAGCATTCTGTGTGTGGCAGAAATTGTAGCAACTGTTTGGTACATTGTAGCAAGCAGTTTGTTAAAGTTTAAGAAAAGAGAAGACTTTTTTTTTACTGTCAGCTGTGGAAGGAGGGTCAGGGGGTAGTGTACTGAAACCAGACCCGATTAACTGCTGCATATCAATTGCACTAAATAAGATGATAGACTTTTGTTTTATACCTCACAGGGTATCAGACTAGGGAATGGCTCCAGGATCTGGATGAGCAAGCTACATTTCTGAAAATAACTATCAGTTGTACAAGACATATTATTTATAGAATATTTATAGAATAATTTTATTTACAGCTAAGTACCCAAGCCTTTTCTATAAGAAGGAAATACTGGTTCCCTCAGCTATGCTAAGTGTTATGATATTATACAAGTTAGAATTCAAACAGCAAACCTTCATGGATAAGGCCACCAAGATCTTCAAGTTGAGACTATCTGATTTTGTATTCAACATTAAATATACACACCTGAGCTCTTCATTTCTAGCCCCATGGAAAACCAATGCATTACATCAGATTAAATCACTTATTTTTCCTACTGAATAGAAGACCAACTAAACAGTAAACATTTTTTTCTACATTCACATCCCCAACACATATAATGAAAATGTTTCTCATGTAAATCCTAATGACTACTTATTTTAAATAGTGCTGCAACTGTATTTTTATAGCCTGTTTTCTTCCTAACTCCAAACTCTTGTGTGACTTAATTACATGCCTGCAATTAGGTCTTTCCTTTCACAATGTTTGTTTTATTTTTCAAATACATTTGAATGTATTCCATAGTATTTATACATAACATCTTAAATAACTATGGATACTATTTACATTAGCCTGACACTATAACAGATCAAGGTTTACAGTTACTTTATAAGAATATCCAATCCATTATTAGAGTGTCCGATCAATTACTGTATAGTGTCAATCAATGATAAGACTTTTCCCCAAGGGTTGTTGATAAATGGCGTTGGATAAATTCTTAGTTCTTTAATTTTAATTTCCAATAATGTTGTGGTCTTCCGAAGGCTGTCAAAGTCTTCCAAAGTTGGTATTGTGTTTTTATTCCATCTTCTTGTTATACACTTCCTTGACATTGCAAGTATAGTCCATACTAGATACATGTTTGACCTATTCAAATGAGGACCTTCGTTCACATTTAATAATGCAAGAGCATTAGTTAAATAAAATGATTCATTAAATAAAGCTTGAAGAAAGTTATTAATACCATTCCAAAATGGCTTAATATTAACACAATCAAAGAAAATGTGGTTCCAGTCTGTATTGTGTACTTGCTCACATCTCCAACATGTTCCTTTTATGGAAGAACTAATTTTACTGATTCTATCTGGGGTTAAGAATGCTCTGTGCAAGCATTTCCAATTAAAAACTTTCTAGTATTGTGTAAAGGATGTATATTTTATTGATAAAAAGATATTTGTTTTAATATCTTCAGTTAACTGTATTGAGTGTTGTTTTGTTATATATTTTCAATATGAGGTTTTGGGTGTTGTTTTACAGTTTATCAATTTTTTATAAAAGTTTGAAATACTGTTTCCCATGTCAAAGTCATTATAAATTATTTCATATATGTATTTCATATTTTTTTCTTTAAATGAAGAATTGTTATTATTCTACTTAAATCTTGCGAATATGACAGAATACTCTATAAAGTTAGGTAGTCCTGTTGTGGAATTTTGTATGTTTTTATTACTTGCATATCTAAAACATTTAGTTCTTTGATACATTGAAGCCAACAAACAAATCTTTTCTGTTCTCAGGAATTAATCATTGCTCTATATATTTTATGTTGAAAGTTCTTTGTGACTATAAATGGTGTTAAAAGATCAAACCAGATTTTTAAATCTATATTTGCATTAATAATTTTCCTAAATGAGTTAATGTGATAATTAATCATATGCGTTTTAGTGGGTTTAGTTATGTTATATTGCACACTAATACATATGTGCCATGGCAAATTGTTTTTATCTATTTGGATTTTTTTTTTTTGTAAATCAAATTCATTTATTGATATTACAGTTAGTAATTCTTTCCAATTTGCAGAATAATTTGGACTTATCCAATCTGAGATTGTTTTAGATATTGATGCTCTTATATGTTTCTGTATCACGAAAGTTTAATCCTCCCTGTTTCCATGGTCTAATATGATGCATTAAAGCTATTCTGTTACTTTTGGGAAACCATAAAAATTGTATCAGGCATGAATGTATTTTTTTAAGTATATTCCTTTCTGGTAACAGCTGTATTGCCAAGGCTGTATATAGGATATTGGGCAGTAAAACCATTTTTATTAACTGCAGTCTATCTTCAAATGTTAATATTATTTTGTTCCATTTTTCCACAGAGATCTTAATGTTATTAATGATATTATTGTGTTTTTTTAGACTAATTTGTTAACCTTGTATAACTCCATTCTTAGATATTTTAAGGTAGATTCTTGTTTCCCTATGATGTGATCCCCCTTAGTCTGCAGTTCTTTTTTTAATTTAAAAATACAAATTTTGATTTTGATTTATTGAAATGGAATCCTTAAGTCATGTGAAATTTGTCAATTAATATATCTAATTCTTCTAATGTCTCTTTTGTATTAGATGTTAGTAATATGTCATCAGCAAATAGCATTCCTTTAGACTTGTATTGTTCATAAACATATGTTCCTTTGATTTTTGTGTTGTTATGAATTGAATCTGCCAATATTTCAATAGCCAGAGCAAATAGAAATGGTGACATGGGACATCCTTGTTTAGTGCCTTTTGTTATATGTATAGATTCAGAGGTAAAAGGACCTAACTTGACATATGCTAAATTATTTGTGTGTGTATATATATATATATATATATATATATATATATATATATATATATATATATATATATATATTCTTTAGGAGATAAATAAAAGAGCAGGAAATTCAAATAGCATTAGGATTTTGAATAAATACTCCCAATTTAGGGAATCAAAGGCTTTCTCTATATCTAAGCCAATTATGAGTGTTTTTATTAACATAATCTATAAGATAAATTATCCTTTTAATATTGGCATGTGTCTATGATATATAAACCCAGTTTGATCATTATTTATTGTTTTGGATAGTGGTATTTTCATTCTCTTAAGTAATATTGTCATAAATATATTATAGTCATTATTTAATAATGATATAGGTCTATATGAGATACAGAGATTTGGGGATTTGTTTTCCTTTAGGATTGGTGTGATTAAGGAATATCTCTAGGATGGTGGTATTAAAGCTTGTAACTGAATTTCTAACAGAGTTTTATGGAAGAGGGATAGTATCTTTGAAGGAAAAAGTTTATATATTTCCACAATTATGCCATCTATACCCGGAGCTTTATTATTTTACCCTTTTTTATTGTATCTGCAATTTCTTTGTAGGATATGGGTGCTTGCAGATCTAGTTTTAATTTTTTTGGCATTTTTTTATATTAGAAAATTTTTCATCTAGATTTAATTGACTGATATGTATATTTTATTTCTGGAAATGTTCCATATAGTGATTTCTATAGGCATCAAAAATGTCACCTATATCCGAGACATTTGTCCCTTTTTTTTCATGGAAGATACTTTTAATGTTATCATCTTTTGATTGTATTTTGATTCTTGTGGATAAATTATGTAGGAGAAGTGGCCAAGGTATTCATTTTTAGTTTTTTAAAAGCTAAACTTGTTTTATGCATTAGAATTTCATTGTATTTATTGTTTAATACTTCTACTTTCTTTTTCAGCTCCAAATCATTTTGAATTTTTTTCAGCTTTTACTGACAAAAGTTTGGATTGTAGATCTAATAATTCAGAATCCCACTCTCCATTTTTTTATACCAAGTTAGGGTTTTACCATATATGTAAGCTTTTAATGAGTCACATATCATTATTTTATCTCTGTGGTGTAATTAATATCTAAGAAGAACTATAATTCAGGTAATAACCAGGGTTTGAACTCTTTAATTTTAGTTATATATGCTTGAATTCTGGAGTTAACGATTAATGGTTTGTACCCATTTTGAAGTTTTAGTATCAATGAATTGTGGTCTGAAAAGGGGCAGGGAGTGATTGAGAAACTAAAGATTTTAGAGTGTAAGTCATGGGCATCAAACATTTTATCTATTCTAGTTTAGATACCAAATCTGTGATCTTGATGGGAAAACAACAAATATTTATCTTCTTTAAATTTGAAAATATCTACAAGATGAAATGATTAGACCCACTTGTTTAAAGCTTTTGATACAGCAGATGTACGCAGAGGTCTTTTATTTGTAGTTTCAGAAATATCAAATATACAGCTAAAATCTCCTCCTAATATTAAGTTGCCTTTATAATTATTGGAAATGAAATCAAAGTGTTTTCTTAACAGTTCCTATTCCAATGCCTGTGGACCAGTATAGATTGGCTAGGGTCCATATTCTGTTATTATATTTAACTATTACTAATGCCATAAGGCCTTCTTTGTCTTCATACTTATAAATGATTTCTGGGTTAATCACATTTGTTTTCCATAAAAGTGTTACCCCTTTTGTCTTTGTTTTATAAGTGGATTGTGCCAGTATCATATATTCCTTAGGATTCCATTTGTAATTGGCATTTGTTTTGAAATGAGTTTCTTGAAGAAAGACAATTTGTGTTTTGTTCAGTTTTAAATATTTCAGTAGATTTGATCTCTTGCTTGGATTGTTTAAGCCATTGGTATTTAAAGATAATAAAGTTAAATCCATCTTAGGTTATTTAGACTATGTATTTTTTGTTTTATTGTGACTATTAAGCCTTTTCCTCTGATAACTATAAAGCATATGTTTAAGCTTTTAAAGGAAATTGTCAGTTTTATACTTTGAGTGTTTACCAATAAAGCAATGTTTTGGTAAAGCATACTAAAAATGTTTTTGTGAAATAACAAATTTAAATTAATAAATGTTAACAAAACTAAGATCCGCAATAGCCATGGAATGAAAATAATTCCTAATCTGCTGGATAAACCTAAGTCCATCAGACTTTCACTCATACCTTAACAATCCAGGGCATCTGAGCTCCATAAACTGAATTATCATATGGAGAATATTTGTAATAGGAATAGGCAATATTTATATTATTTTGAACAGATATAGTACTACTGTAGATTAGACAGAATTCTAATACAATATAAATGTCTACTTATTGCATAAGCAATTAATATTTACATGAAAGATAGATGACAAGCAATTCAATCATAATAAAGTATGATGCGTCATACATAAAACCTCAGTAAAAGATTATAGCACACAGTTAGTTAACATATTCAACCTGATTGATGAAGTCTTTCAAAACTTATTACTTAATATAAATAGATGGTAATAATCTTTATACCTAATATTTATAATAAAATGTATTTTACTGGATGTATCAGAAGTTATATTTCATTGTTTGCCAGCATTTAAGTAATCACTTTGTTGCTAACTTACTTAAAGCATCAAGTTTGTTTTATATGAACATTGATGAAAGTTAGTGCATTTTAATTATCAGTGCATCCCTCATTCCCTACACATAAGGATTTTCATATCTGTCATTTCTTATTAAAAATGAGTGAAATTATAGGTTAAAACAACAAATTCACTTATTGTGATTAATGATTACAAGTTCCCTTTCCATATTCATAAATTGCCATTTTATAGTATATACTGAAAGTTTTTAGATTTAAATGGCAACATTCTATTTTGTATCAGCAAAAGTTAAACTGAGAGATTATTGTCAATTTAATACTATTTGTTCAGAATACAATTGTTACATTCTGTGACATTCCTAGTTCAGGCTTCTATTGTTTCTCTTGAACAACTTTGTCAGTGTGATGTCATGTATAAAACATTAGTTACCTTGGTAACAGCTTAAGTATTATGTATGGTCAAGATGGGTTACAAACTACAATTCAAGTTAAAGCAGTTATATGACTTGTTATGCACATTTACTTATATGAGAAAAATCATCATGCTTCCCCTTGATGTTCAATATAGTGTATGTCATTTATGACAAGTTAAAACAGTATTGTTATTATACACAAGCCCATGTTATTAAACAGAGTGTCTATTGTCAATTTAATACTATTTGTTCAGAATATGATTGTTACAGTCTGTGACATTTCAAGTTCAGGATTCTATTGTTTCTCTTGAACAACTTTGTCAGTTTGATGTCATGTATAAACATTAGTTACCTTGGTAACCGCTTAAGTATTAGATATGGGCAAGATGGGTTACAAAAACTACAATTCAAGTTAAAGGAATTACATGACTTATTATGCATATTTACTTATATAAGAAAATCATCATGTTTCCCCTTGATGTTCAATGTATTATATGCCATTTATGACAAGTTAAGACAGTAGTGTTATTATATACAAGCCTATGACATTAAATCCTGTCTTTAATATCTTAATTCAGCACACTGCTTCATCTTATATGACGATTATATATTTTATGTCTAGAGTTACTAAAATCATACATTACATAATTATGTGTTTTTTTGTCTGTTGCTTAGTTATTTGAGAGACCACAAGCTGTAATGCTTATTCTTATTATTACCTCCTTCCAAGCATGTTTATACAGTCCATAGACTTTAAATTATGAGACCCTTCTAGTTTATTATTTGTTATAAGTATATTTCCATCCTTACTTCAAGCATGGGCAACAATGTCCATCCAGTTTTGCCAGAATACCATTCACTAGTTCTTGTGGTGTGTTTCCACGCTATTAAAATATCCAAACCAATGTTTGCCCTATTCCATTTTACCAGCCTGTTCCATGCAGTGGCCACTCTGCCAGTGAACCAAGCAACACACCATCCATTCCCACAGATATTTCCATGAAGGATATCTGATGACTTCTAGCACTTACTGGCAACCCCAAACACCCCTAGAATCACCTATCCCCATATGCCCAACACGTCCGAGCAAGCTCACCTCCCAGACCACTGCAAAGGGTACTGCACAAGACCAAGTGCTCTTAGTATTTCACAGTAACTCAGTTTTCCACACTTATGTAAGTCCTTAATGTGTTTGGACCAAAATACATTTTAAATATAAAATTGCTCTTATATTTTTTTTTATCAAGAATCAACTTAATAAGCTAAATAAAGTGTTGGTAGACCATCAATATGTGTACATCTGGTTTAAAACAGCCCTTTTATTATATACATATGTATTTTTTTAAACCAAAAACTTAATTGCCGAGAATCATCTCCGAGGCTCCTCAGAGAAGTTAAGCATTATCGTCACTCTGTCTCTGTTACCATAGCAACCTGGGAGCATCTGTTTCTGTTAGTGTGTCTTTGTACTGCATACCAGAGGCTCGAGATGCACCTGAAGCAAAACTTCACTTCACTGCAGCTACAAGCCTAAATTCCCCCCTTTCATTGAGGCAGCAGCCAGGAAAAGAACGGAGAGCAAAAAAAAAAAAAACTCCCAACAAGCCGCACAACAAGAGATGACATATTCTTCCATCCTTCCCACCTCTCACTCAGCAGATGTATAAACAAACTATTCTCTGCCAAAATATCCCAAATCACAGTTTTATCCACCCCCTTCTCCCAGATCCAGGCTAAAACACCAAATGTCTCTTCCTAATACAAAAGCATCAGTAAACCTCAATCACAAGCCACAACCCACAGCTTCCCGCAGAAAAAAAAACGGCAACATACAACAGCTGCCAGATACAGCTACATCCACATACACCATGTCAGGCTTAATCAAACAGCACTTGAAGCTATTATACCTGTCATAATTGATATTAACTATGTTTAGACAGAATAATGATGATATTTGTACTAAGAGATTGCTACTATTATTTAACCAGGATATACATGACATTTCTAAATCATACTTTAACTGAAGAAGGCATTAGTTTCCATGACGGCCATTTTTTTCAAAACACTCTACTGTTACTGCTATTATA
The DNA here is from genome assembly GCF_019279795.1 of Protopterus annectens. Classification (NCBI taxonomy): domain Eukaryota; kingdom Metazoa; phylum Chordata; order Ceratodontiformes; family Protopteridae; genus Protopterus; species Protopterus annectens. The sequence goes on from NC_056735.1 coordinate 480,715,608, forward strand.
TATGATGTTAATTTGTTACATTTGAGTCTGAACTCTGATGAATGGTACCTTGTTGAATTAGTTAATTAATTACTTAAATTATTACAAGTAAAAACAATTAAAAATGAACAAGATAAGTATTCATTGAGTTCAAGAAGGGGAATAGAAATGTCTATGTTTGTATTATATGTTGCTTTGTTTGACTTATATACAATGTAAATAGTAACCCATCTTGACCTACCTTTGTTTGTGAAGAATTATCGGACTCTTTGAACATTCTGAATAAATCATTACTGTTTCTCAGTTGTTTAAGAAACCCTCCTTTTTTAAATAAAAACAGATGACAAGTGATGTACCATATCAGTTGATACTTTGAGAGATGTAGTTGTAAGAGTTATTTTTTTGGGACAGCTATCTTGGAATCAGTTTTTTGTTTCTTCTTTCTAGCATCAGTCCAAGGGTTTGTTTATTTTATTCTTTTAAGAGTAGGCACCATCCATTCCATTTCTTGTAGGATAGACCCTATGTTGTTGTTTTTGATGAATATATTAGCTTTTTCTAAGTCATTAAAGGTTCTCATCTCATTGGCAAAAGGTATTTTTATCTTGGCTGGAAAGGCCAGCTGTGCTTTAATGTTGTTTTGTTTCAACAGTTTTATTATTGGCCAGACTTTTTTCCTTTGTTCTAATATTCTGGAAGAATAATCATTGCCGAACCTTATCAGACTTTGATTGTATTTTAAGGGTGATTTTCTCCAAGCAGATTTTAATATTAGTTCCTTGTCCAGAAATGAAAGACATTTTATAACTATGATCTAGGTAGAGTATTGGTTGAGTTAGAAGTAGGTTTCCTGAGTGTTCTATGCCCCCTTTCAATTCCAAATGAAAGTCCCTCTTTCAAGTCTAAAAATTCAGGAATCCAGGTTAAGAATGAAATAATGTCTTCTCTTCAGTGCTTCAGGCAGACCAAAGGTCCTTATGTTGTTTCTCCTTTCCCTGTTTTCTAAGTCATCTATTTTGTTAAGCAGCCATGAATACTGTTTAAGCAGAAATTCTTGTTGAAATTCTTCCTCTTCAAGTCTCCCTTCAATGTCATTTAGAGAAGTCTCTATATTTGTTATTTTTGTATGATGTTGCTGTAATAATTCCTTAAGAGTATTAGTCTGTTTTTGAGAATTAATTTGAGGTTTTCTAAGTCATTGTTAAAGCCATCCATCTTCAAAGATAGTTCCTGCAAGGTAGATGTCATCAATTGCAGTTCTTTTTTCTGGAAGAGAATTCCTTGAGTTGTTCATATTCAGTGACTCAATATATCTCGAAGTTACTTGACAAGCAAATGTTTGTACATCTCCACCAAAATTGATATTTATATAGTTTAGTAGTTTATCTATAGATTTCTGATGTTTTAAACTTGAAAATAATAACATTTTCCTATATTATTATACTTGTTTATGGAGCTCTCAAAATTCACTGCTCAGATGGCCATCTAGCAAAAGGCATCACTTCCAGTTCTTTAACCCAGGACCCTGTGCACTACAATCACAGCAATGTACCTCTACACCATCTGAGCTGTTTATATTTATATAATATTTATAGAATAATTTTATTTATAGCTAAGTACCCAAGCCTTTTCTATCTGAAGGAAATACCGGTTCCCTCAGCTATGCTAAGTGCTATGATATTATACAAGTTAGAATTCAAACAGCAAACCTTCATGGATAAGGCCACCAAGTTCTTCAAGTTGAGACTATCTGATTTTGTATTCATTATTAAATATACACAACTGAGCTCTACATTTCTATCCCCATAGAAAACCAATGGATTACATCAGATTAAATCACTTATTTCCCCTACTGAATAGAAGACCAACTAAACAGTAAACATTTTTTCTACATTCACATCCCCAACACATATAATGAAAATGTTTCTCGTAAATCCTAATGACTACTTCTTTTAAATAGTGTTGTAATTGTATTTTTATAGCCCGTTTTCTTTCTAACTCCAAACTCTTGTGTGATTTAATTACATGCCTGCAATTAGGTCCTTCCTGAGAAGCTACAGAAAGTTATACTTCAGATTTCAATTACAAGTTTCATACAATTATCTTTTGTCTTTCATCTTCTTTCATTCAAAGAGGAAGACTACATGAGCCATAAAACACACATACTGCAGAATAAACAAAGCTTACATTTAGTTTCCAAAGCTGAAAAGTCTAAAATAATAAAATAATCAAAAAACATCTAACATTTTTGATCACTTTTCTGTATTCTGCCATCACGTTTTTTTTTAAACCTAAAAAGGAATCTATGCAACAAAAGATACCCTTCCCAACCATTTGTGTTATTGTCACAACTCTATGCTTATGAAATACTTACTGTTCCCTCCTTTCCTATTTCCTGTCTACTCCAATTTTTTTTCCCATTTATATGATGGACAGGTTTGCCATTTTGCTGTGGACACCCACAGTGGTTTATCTGTTGGCCACTCTGCTGAGTTGTAATGCCCATCTTATGGCAGTCAGACAGTAACTGCAGCTATCACTGCTTTGCATTCAGCAGCATACAATGCCTTGGGCACATTAGCATGTCTTAGCTCTGATATACTCCACATCACCCATGCACACTGTTGTAATGCTGCTCCTGCAGCATGTTGTCAAGGATCTGGTCGTCTTGTTACCACTGTATCTCTGTTTCCTTATAATGTCCTTTGCTTGGCATGCAGGTGCTTCACCTACTATATCAGTGATTAGGTCCCAAGTACTTTGTGTGGCAAGCTCTTTGACTATTTTGTCTATGAATTCCAGCTACAATATGGAGTGCTATAAATTAAAAAAAATAAATATATATATGTATTTTATGATTTAATGAAGTGGTAACACTAATGTATTACTGGATTCCATGAAATATAATTTGTGAACGTTTCTGCTTTCACAGATATTTCTTAAATGATGCTATCAATTTTAAATGTGTTCTGAAATGACAAACCATGAAATGTCAACTTGTTTACAGCAAAATGCTTTATGAATATTTTTAAGGTTTCTATTTATTTATGCATTCACACATTTTATATTTTTGTAACTTCAAATACATATATGTACACATACATTTTTTTGTAACAACTGCTTTGACTTTACCCTTTTTCTTACACTGTGAAATTTTTCTCTGGATGATTTTTTACATGTGATCTGACATTTGCCTGTACATATAACATTACTGCAATGAATCAAATCAGACTGATGAAGATCGTGTTGGAATAAAATGAGGCACTACTGTCTTTTATTGTTTTGTCATAATAAAGCCCATTTCTTTGTTTTAGGAATAAGCTTCTGGCATACCTCTAAATTGTCCCTGATTTTTCAGAATCACCATAATATTCTCTCATAGTTTTGCTCTGTCCCTTTTACATTTTCTGGTAAATCACCAAAGATTAAAATCAATAGTGCCAGACATTATAGTTTCTTACTTCTAATTGTTCAAGAAATGCATGTTGATGCAGAAATTGTTATATTAACATTTTAAGTAAAATAGAATGATATTTAAAAATTGTTCCTGATTTGGGGTTTTTGACCACACATTATTTTTAGCTTTGTCCGTGCTGGACCAAAGCAGATGGGACCTAATTCAGGTGTTATTTATAATTTACTCAGTGACCTCCACATTTAGAAGTTTTGGTCCACAAATAGTTTGGTTTTATATTTATATCCCTATTAACTTATTAATGGTGCAGGTGCAGCATATGCGTTATATACTCTTTACATACATTTAGGTCAATATACTCTACTTTAACCTTAAGGAAAATGTGCATCTTTGCCATGCCCCCATACATATCATGTCTTTAATAAACACATTTTTTCAGATAGTGTGTCCCCTTTGTACAGCTGTGAAACTACCTTGATGGGTGAAGTAACTGAATGAGCTTTTACTGCAATCATTCTAAACACAGCACAGTAGTGAAGCAGGAATCTAGAAATAAGTTTACAGTTCCTAGAAAATAATGGTTAGGAATCTATATGGGGCACTAACATGAAACAGTAAGCATAATGCTAGTTTATTTTTAAAATGACTTTCTGAGAGTTTCCCTGTGAATCAGCTTTCATTCTCCAACAGAGTAAAATGCAACATATTTACTTAAGCTCCACACTCTTTTCGGTTTTAAGAAATTCATGTAAAGGTGAAAAATACATTTATTTAATTCTAGTACTGAGGCAAACTCACTAAATCCAGACATTTTTCTTCCTCAATGGTAAAACATAAGTACAAGGAGAAATGTAGGAGCCATAAAGTATACACTGACAGTACATGAGTACTGGAGGATTGAATATCAGTTCTGATTTCCATGTCTGCAGCTCTGTTTTAACCAGTACACTAAACTACTTCCAATAATTATTTATTCATTCCTTTTTGCATATACATGGAACATTTGTATATAGAATGAATACAATAAATAGGCAGTAGAAAAAAATCAGGACTCTTTTCTGTTTAATTTATTTTGCTAGTGACTTGTACCTTTGACACAACCAACTGCAAATAATCCATTACTTAGTTAGCTATTATATAATGATTTATTGCTAGATAGCTTCTGAATAAAACATAATTCAAAATGCAATGCAGCATTTACTTACAATGATATCTTTTTAAGTAAGGCACTACTGCTTAAAGCCTTTCCTAAGATACCACACAGACATCAGCAGAAAGATCAGTAATAAAGCTCAGTAATCTTGACAGCTTTACAGTTGAGACTGGCAATACATCTGCTGTGCAGTGACAGATATGCACCAGGGTTACTGTAGTTAATAAATCTATCTCAGAGAGGAACGGGGGGGGGGGGGGGGGGCAGAAAGAGAGAGAGAGAGGAGAGAGTGTGTGAGTGTATGTGAATATACTGTAGCTACTTTAAATTCCAGTGAAGCAGTCTTGTGTAGATTCAGTTAACTATGCACAGTAGATATATATTTCAGACTGACCTGACAGAATTCAAAATAGTAAGAAAGGTAACAGGACATAAACATCAGAAGATGACGAATACAACAAAATGTTTAAAAAGTTGAAATTCAACATGAACTGATGTTTAGCTGGGATTTCAGATTGCATGGCCTAATCTGGATCCAGAAAGACAGCAAAGCTTCTGGCTGATCAAATACCTTAACTATGAAAAAGACAAGTCTGTAACTCAGTGCCTACTTCAATGAAGACTTACCATTATGTTGCAGATTTTATAAATGTCTTCATAACATTTTTATCATACTGATCTTGCAAGACTGACAACCCCAATGATTGTTTTAGTGTACCATTGCATGAAATTATCATGCTGAGTTGCCAAGGTCCACAAATCACTAATTACTGTGATTGTTCAGGATCGCAACATGCTGATAGAACTTGTACAAAGTGATGTCTTTCCACTATAGTACTGACTGTTTTAAGCTCTATACTTGCAGTAAGTGTCATAAGAGCTACCACTCAGAGGTGTCCACACAGCAGTCTGAATATTAGATCACCACTTTTACACTTCTCAGACATGAATATAAAGCTTAACATGTATAGATGATAAAGAATGAAGAGTGTAGTTTACAATCTCAAAGTTTTCCCAAGTTGCTTGATTTAAGTATGACACTTCAATTTATTTGGCTCATCTGTCAACAGGCAGAATTAAAAACTTTAAATGAAAAGCTAGACAATGACAGTCCCCAGCCTTTTTCATTTTGCATTACCAGTTTACATCTAACAGACCTACAGAGTTTCTATGAAGAGGTTTCTGTGGAAACAAAGAACAAAGACAAAGATTCCCTGAATAATAGGTACCACTAGGATGTCACCAAAATATCAGCTTGATTTTCATTAACAGCTACACTAAGTGCAGCTATTGTGTAGTAGCGGTATTTTGTATTTATGAAATGGCTCTACACTTAGTGCAGAGCTGCAAAACAAAGGTAAATGGCAGAGTATGTAAGTAGCTGAATTACATGCTAATTAACCAATCCAGCACGGAGAAGATATTCAGGAAGCTATAAAGCATCATGCATACTCAATGTAACCATTTGCCCTGAAATTCAAAAGTCTGTATTACAGCCAGGATTACACCTAAAACAAAAGTAGTTGTTAGCAGTTGTTGCTGCCATCATTAACCTATGTATGCAACCGGATTTAATTTAAAGTGCTGCTGCTGATAGATCTTTGTCAAGATTAGGGATAGTGTTTAAGACCCCATTTAACTTATTATGGACTTCATGATACAGAAATTGTGAAGCAGTACTGGGTAAGCAAGGAAACACTAGAAGAAATATGTAATTTTCTGCCATCCTCACTTGAGACCCCAGGGAAATCATGGAGAATACATCCCTGTGGAAACAATGGTATGAGTACCATTATATATATATATATATATATATATATATATATATATATATATATATTTATATATATATATAGATATATTTATATATATATATATATATATACACACACACACACACATATATATATATATATACATATATTAGCTACAGGTACATTTTAGAGAACCACATGGGATATATTAGGGTTGTCATAGGATTCAGCTTTCAGAATATTACAGCAATGCAGTGCTACAACATGCAAGGGAGCATATCTGTTTCCCAAAAACCCTACAGGAAAGAGTAAGAACCATGCACGAATTTTATGCAATAGCACACTCCTCTAATGTTCTGGATGCTATAGATTGCACTCACATAGAAATAAATGCCCCACCAATGAACAAGGAAGGAGGTACATAAACAGAAAAGGATATCACTCTATAAACTGTCAGGGTGTCTGTAATGCCAAGGGATCAACTGCAATATCTCTAAAGGTAATCCAGGCAGTTTTCACAGCTTATGCATATGACAAACCTGCAAGCTGTACACAAGGTTTACTAGGGCTGATTTTTCACAAGGGCATCTAGTGGAGGATGGGCTCATGACACCCATGGGAAACCCACATAACCTCACCAAGCAAGGAAGAAGACGGTATTATCTAATACTCTAGGTTGCAAACTGGTATCTGCCTGTAATTAGCCAACTCACTTGAGCACTGTCAGTTAAATATACCCACTGATTGAATTAATTTTACTGTGCTAGCTTTTTTACCCCTCATATTTTTTTTCTAATGCCTTTTACATTTGCGCGCCACTTGGCAGCATGCAAACACACTGCATTGCCTAAGTAAAAAAGTGAAAAATTTTGTTTAGGCTGTCTTCTGTAGAGCAAACAAGCCTGGCAGCAGTGAGCATCCATCAGCACTCTGGATAGCATTCATTGAATAAATTCAACTGTCAGGGTAACTTCCTCTGGCACAAGGTGTAAGTGCAATGATCATAAAGACCAAAGACAGCTGATACAGGGTTTGAATCCACTTGACAGATCCTTTTACAGAAGGAGTCATAATGCCATTTGCCACCACATTTTGCTCAGGAATATCACAGTAAGTGCACATCATTATTATAACTCTAGTTTACTGCAAATAAATGTGTTATTACTGTCTGAAATAAAAGCCCAATATAATGTTTGTAAATTATGTAAAACATGACACTGATAATTTTTAATGTAAAATGCACATACATAGGTATGATATGCACAATATTTTTGTTGTAATTATTGAGTTCTCACATATTATAAGTATGTGTTTATGGCAGAATGTGTTACAAAGTATATATGTAACCTAAATAGAAGTTATGTACTTACCATAACGTTCCATGTTTGTAGTCCATCTTGTCTACATTCTTGCTGCATGGGTTCGGAGCCAAATACTTGGCCGATACTAAAGCTCGAGAGCTTTTACTGGCTCGAGGCTAACCCCTATCCCATGGTGCCTCACGGCAATTCCACAGATCTTGTTTGCAAGAAAGCAATAAGTAAATAACAGGTATGACATATCAGAGCTTTATACATACAGACAAAACATTTTGTAATACAATCCATGCCAGGTGGACTACAACTAAAAACCAAGTCAGACAGCACCAGTATAGTCCATCAGATCCTCCAGAAACAAGAAGGGGGTTTGAGGGAGGGACGCAAGAATGTAGGCGAGATGGACTGCAAACATGGAACGTTATGGTAAGTACATAACTTCTTTATGTTATGTAGTCCTATCTCACCATAATTCTTGTTGGATGGGACAGCATCCCTAGCACCTTTATCCCAGGTGGCTCAAGTGAAGAGACTCTTCAGCACAGTGGACCCAAAGGATGATCTGTCCCGGGAGGCCAAATCCAATTTGTAATGAGTGACAAAGGTATGAGGTCTTGCCCAAGTAGCTGCTGCACAAATAGTATCAATTGGGAGCCTAGATCTAAAGGCACATGAAGTAGATACAGCTCTAGTAGAATGGCCTTTGACTTTGATGAGTAATTGTTTGCCAGCAGTTTAATAAGCAAAGGAAATGCAATCCGAAAGCCATTTTGAAAGAGTAACTTTGGAAACAGGCAAGCCATTATTCTTGTCAAAAAAGAAAACAAATAATTGATCTGATTTTCTGAATTCTTTAGTCCTGTGTAAATAAAATCTGAGAATTCTGTGAACGTCTAACTGGTGTAGTCTATACTCACATTTATTAGAGTGGTTCGGAAAAAACACTGGTAGCTCAATAGTTGTGTTCAGATTGTGTTCTGAGCATACCTTGGGAAGAAAGGAAGGGTTGGTCCTGAGTGAGAGACTATCCTTGTGAAAAATAAAGTAAGGTGGTCGAATAGTAAGAGCTTGCAGTTCTGAGTCTCCTAGCAGATGTTATGGCTACTGTGTTTTTCCATGACAACAATTTCAGGTCTGATGAAGAGGAGGGCTCAAAGGGTGCAGACATTAGAGATGAGAGGACTAAGTTTAAGTCCCAGGGTTCTAATGGCTGTTTGATTGGAGGCCTGAGAAGAAGAACTCCTTTTAAGAAGGTTTTGCACAAGGAGTGCGACATGATTGGATTTCCCATGAAGCCAAAATGGAAATTGGAAAAGACAGCTAATTGAACTCTGACTGTAGCGGCTTCATGAAAAAGTGACGCTAGAAAGGATAGAATAGATTCTATAGGAGCAATATATGGATCTAAGCCTTGGTTCATAGCCCAAATAGAAAACCTTTTCAATTTGCTGGAGTATAGTTTCTGAGTGGAAGATTTATGGGATGAGATCAAAATGTGTTTGACAGAAGGAGATAGGGGAATACACCATCTATTTGTGGAACTGGAGCAGCCATGCTGTCAATTTGAGGGTGTGGATGGAGGGATGGAACTGCCCCGACTGATGAATCAGGAGGTCTGGAGATGGGTTCAGAATCCAAGGTTCCTCCAAAAGGAAGGGCCACAGGAAGGGAAACCATACTTGTCGAGGCCAGTAAGGGGCAATGAGGATCAGGGAACTCCTCAGCTGTTTTGCTTTCTGTATTACCTTTGGGATAAGAGGAAAAGGAGGAAAGGCATAAAGAAGTCCCGGGGGCCAATCATGGACTAGGGCATCCCTGGGTGACATCCCCAGATGGGGAATGAGAGCAAAGTAGCTGCTGCATTTAGTGTTCAGGTGAGTGGTGAATAGATTGCAGCAAGGCTGGCCCCATCTGTGAAAGATCAATTTCACAACTTCTGGATTCAGGGACCACTTGTGAGGCATAAGAATTGCTCGGCTGAGTTTGTCTGCTATTACATTGGATTTTCCTGGGATGTGCGTTGCTACCAGAAAGCATTGAGAAGGCCTCTCAGCAAAGCTGGTAAGATTTGGTTTCCCTTGTTTGTTTATGTACCACACGACAGACATGTTGTCTGACTGGATCGCAATTGTAGCGGTGGGAAGGGAGCTGTGAAGTGCTTGCAACGCATACAGTTCCACTCTCATCTCCAGAACATTGATGTGCAAGTGGTTCTTGTGGTTCTGCCAAGTACCTTCGACTCTCATTCCCAGATAATGCCCCCCCACCCTATCTGGAAAGCGTCCGTGGTCAAAACTGCTTTCCCTTGGGGAGGAACAAGTGGACGACCTAGGAGAAGTTGTTCTGTGTGCAACCACCATGTCAGAGCCTTCTTGCAGGTGTTTGTTATAAAAATCTGATGAGACAATGGAAGGTCTTGCATCGACCATTGGGCAAATAACAGCTATTGAAGTATCCTCATGTGTAGATGGGCTAGAGGAACTAATAGGATGGAGGAAACCATAGTCCTTAGGACTTGAAGGACAACCCTGGCCTGAACTTTTTGCTTGTTTAGCAAGGATCTGACTTGAATGCGAAGAGACTCTACTCTTTCTGGTATTAGTCTTGCTGACATGGTGGTTGTGTCTATTTCTGAGCCTAAGAATACAATGTGCTGCAAAGGAAATAAGGCTGACTTTTTTAGGTTGACTGTGATGCCTAGACTGGCGCACAAGGATAGAGTCTCGTCCCTGGTTCTGATGAGTTGATGCTTGGTGGTAGCAGTGAGGAGCCAGATGTCTAGGTACGGAAACACCTGGAATCCTTGATGTCTCAGGTGAGCCGTAACCACTGCCATGCATTTGGTGAACACTCCGGGGGCTGTAGTGAGACCAAAGGGCAGTGTTCTGAACTGAAAATGACTGGCTCCCAGTTGGAAGCGCAAGTGTCTCCTGGAGCACCTGTCCATTCTGATGTGGTAATATGCGTCCTGGAGATCTATTGAGCATATCCAGTTGTCTTTCCGAATAAAGGGAAATATCGACTGCAGAGTGATCATTCAAAACTTCGATTTATTTACGGATTTGTTGAGCCTGCTGAGATCAAGAATTGATCTCCAGTCCCCTCTTTTTCAGAACTAAAAAGAATAGAGAGTAAGTGCCGGATCCTATTTGCTCTGCGGGGACTTTTTGGATGACTCTTTTTTGCAGCAGCGAGATGACCTCTCATGTTGCACGGTCTAGTTGAATGGCTGGTATGTCTGGTAGAGACCGGTTTGTTGGGGGTTCAGAAACAAAGGGGATCAGATATTACGGTGTGTACCCAACGATCTTGTGAAATGGTTAGCCAGGTGCTTGGATACAGTGATAGACGACCCCCAACTGCCTCCAGAGACGGACAGTCGGGCAACCCCTCAGAGGCGATGGAAGGGACGATCAGAGAAGGTTTCTCTGTCTCCCTGATGTTGCAGACCTCCTCTGCCATGTGGGTGGTGTCATCCATTATATCCTCCCTGTCTGCCTCTAGGGGAGGGTTGACCTTGTGCCCGAGGGAAACCTTTTTGGGATTTACAGAACCACATTTTCCCTCCCATATTACCCTTGGGATAGGGTCTAGATGGGAGGGAGAAATGGACTCCGATGGCAGATAAGGTTTTCCCTTCCTACTTGCACCTGGTCAAAGTCTCTTTCACCTGGGGTCCAAAAAGAGATGAACCATCAAAGGGGACGTTAGTGAAAGAAGACTTGAAGGATTCCGTGAAATTACAAAGATGCATCCAAGAATGTCTCCTGAGGGATATTCCTGCTGCGGCTGCCTTACTCGCTCCATCTGCCATGTACAATATCAGCCTCATGGAGGAGTTAGCTATAAATGTAAGGGTGGAGAGCTGTGCAGAAACTTATCCATGGAACCCGGAGCTACTGAAGCCTGGAGGGTATCTCCTAACTCCTTCAGGAGATCCCTCTGAAGATGAGTAAAATGGGTAAGGTAATTCAGTGATCTTAATGTAAATGCCGCTGAAAAGAAGGTATGCTTCCCATACCTATCCATCGTCCTGGACTCCTTGTTAGGAGGATGGATATTTGACGATGTTTCAAATAACTCCTTCTTGGTGGCCACTGCTACCCACCATAGCATCAATGGGAACTCTTGCTAAGAAAAGTCTTATCCTCAGGTCCTGTCATAAATTTATTTGGCCTCCTCGGGACGGGCTCCACTGAATCTGGGGAGGTCATAAGGCGGTGTCACCCAGAAGGTGGAAGATCGGGAACCAAAGGCCTCAAGATATATTGCTTTATCCTCAGTAGGGTTAGCGGTCTTCCAATCACCCCTCTGTCTAAGGTTTTTTAGGATGTCAGAAAAGGAGACATCCTCAGAGCGGGATCTAGTGGACCCTTCTGATTCCTCTAAATCAGTGTCAGAAGTGACAGACTCAGGTGAGTCAACATGCTTCCTCTTACACAGTCTCTTCTGAGGGAGCTCTCCAGTGGGATAATCTGGGGAGGTCTCTGAAGAGGGGGCACCTCCAATGGGGGCTGCTTGGGCCTCTGGTTCCCTATACTGTGGGGGTGACAAGGGGGAAGAGGTTGCTGCCTGCTGCTGGTAGGACACAGGTTCCAAAGGTATGGCTTTAGCAGAAGATAAAGTCTTCTCTATAGCTTCGAAACCCTTTCCACCCCGCTCCGAAGACCTCTGCTCCACGTAGAAGGATGGTCAGGCATCTAGCAAGGGGAAACAGCTCCAAAACAGAAGTGGGAGCTGAGCTGAGTCGAGCCGAGGCACCAAGAGGGAGGGTCAGTTCCAATGAAAAGCCAGGGTGACTGTCCCCCACGGAGCTAACTCGAGACCCTCAACTCCCAGATTCCTCAGCTCCAGACTGAGCCACCAAGGATAGAGTAATCGGTTCTGAGGAAGCGGGTTGGATCCCCGGAACTGATGGATCCAAAACTGAAGAACCTGAAGTAATAGGCTCCGAAAGTGAAGCAGTTGGAGGAGGAATAGTGGCAGGTAAGGGTGTCGGCTCTGAAGCGTTTGGGTCCTTTCCTTGCCAGAGCTGGATCTGAAAGCAACATCTTCACCACCCAATCGATGTCCTCATCTGATAGTGTCCTGGAGGATCTGGTGGGGACAGAAGGAGATCTCCTCCACTCCAAAATAGGAGCTCTCAAGGTGGGTGACACGACACCAATGTTGTTGTTGTTTGTCTTTCGCAGAACTCCAGTCCGCTAATGATTGGCAGTAGATTTTTATGAAATGCCGAGGTGTCATCTAGATGCCCAACCTTCAACGAAGGCATGCCCATTTACGCATGCATGTCTTTCAAATGTTACCCAACCGCGAGGAGGACATGTAGACTCCACACAGAAGGCACTCCCAAGCCACGCCGAGAATCGAATGGGAGAATCTCTTGCTGTGAGGTAACAATGCTACCACCGTACCACTGCAGCATTAAGGGTGACACAACATCACTATCACGTAAAATTTTGAGTACCGAAGATTGCTTCGGAACAGAGGAGACTGACGGTACAGATGTGGAAGAAGCTGAATCGGAGCCAGAACTTCTTGGCTCCGACGCTTTAGTCTTTTTCGATGGCTCCGAAGCTGGTGACGAAGATTTTTGCTTTGAAGACTTAGGAGCTGCCTGACTGAGTTCCAGCTGTTCCTGGAAGGAACTGTTCATAAGACCCCTATCAATAAGTTTTCGTTTCCTCTCATTCAAGACCCTGGTGCTAAATGCATGGCAAAAGGTACAGGGCTCTTGCAAATGAGCTTCACCTAAACAGTACACGCAAGTGGTGTGACTGTCTGTCAGGGACATTTTTTGTGAGCATCTATCGCACTTTTTAAACCCCCTGTGCTCTCTATCCTTTTCTTTAGACAGACTGACTAAAACTATAAACTAGCTAGACAGCAACAATAACAATAATAACTAAGTACTAACTACTTACCTCTAACTTAAATGGACCACACAATCCTAGGGGAAGAATAGGGGTCAGAAACTGTCAATAACAGTCACACAAGAGATAAAGTATTAAAGACTGTTAAAAGGATAATGAAAGTCAGGAAAAAGGACTAAATTTAGTAAATAAACTGTTACTTAGCCAATGAGCTGGTAGACACAACCTTGAAGCTTTTGCGGCAAACGAGATCTGGGGAATTGCCGTGAGGCACCATGGGATAGGGGTTTGCCAGTAAAAGCTCTCGAGCTTTAGTATCGGCCAAGTCAGAGCTAAATATCAGCTCCGAACCCATCCAGCAAGAATTACGGTGAAATAGGACTACATAACATCCTACCATTTCTTACTCAGGACATGCATCTTGAGATTTACAAATCCAATCGATGCCAATCTCATAGAAATGCCGTCCCATGACTATGTGAAGTCAGAGACATACAGTCATCTCTTAAGTATGCAAACAGTCAGTCGTAAACTACTATACCTCTAATTAGCATGTTAATGAGTAAGTTCTCTTGTGATATTGACAGTTAATCAGCAAAGTTTAACATTTTATCCTTTATTTTCTCTTTGGGTAGATTCTCAGTTGGTACTATTCAATCTTACCAGGGTCCTTATCCTTTATTTTCTCTTTGGGTAGATTCCCAGTTGGTACTACTCAATCTTACCAGGGTCTAACTCCCAACACGCCAATATGTCACAAGTCATACAAATTTTCTTCAAACAAACCATGATTATAACTAACACCATAAAGCATATCAGTGTTTAACACTGGAACATGTCTGAAGAGTTTGAGCATCACACTTAGCCAAATCTCATCGTCATTTTTAACACCTCCTGTATTTCTTGATGTACTCAATGACTTTGTGTCTGGCAAGCCATTGCTTTGCTTCCAATTGCACAACTACAGTTGGCAAGGCTGTGTATCTTTGCCCACAAGCTGTTACACATAAGATGTGAACTGGGTGGCAGTTCAGACCCATATTTCTGGCTTCACTGCTGCAGACATGGCTGGCAACAGTAGAGAAGGTGTAACATGTTGAGCTACAGATGGAGGCCACTGCAGTGAGATAAGTGTCCAGTATAAGCCTGTGGCTTAGAATAGCTTGGACAAGGACCTCACAATTGCAAATGGTATCCCACGCACTAGGAAGCAATGTCGTCACCACTACAGTGATATGAAGAAGCGCAAGAGGGACCTCATTAGCTGATAGGAGGATAAATTTAGGACTGCAAACACCTCTCAGCTGTGCAAGTATACTGGACCATAAACTGCCTCTGATATGGAATTAATTATCCAGCCAGCAATGCAGTTATTTATTACATACAGTTATTTTTTTTTTTCTTTTTCTACTGTATAGCTACAGCAGAGATTACAGAAGACTGTAAGAGACATCAGGAGAAATTAACTCATCTCAAAGAGGCACATATTAAGTATGCATCTGTTCTGATTGCAAGGAATATGTTTTATCAGCCCATCACTGTATATAAACATGAGCATGCATAACTTTTAACTTTTATATAGAGTCTACATGCCTGCTCCAATAGCTTCTGGTTAATGCATTAGGCAATGAATACATCAGATTAATTGTGTGGGTTGAATGCCCACAAACAGATCTTTGATTTTTTTACAGGCTAATATTTATAAGATATTTTAACTTCAATACTGTATAGCATTAACAATTCAATGTTTGAAGATGCAGTTATTACCTTAGAAAGCAAATATTTGACATGGCACAATAAAATACATGACCATATTAGTCATATCTTACATTGTGATACACTGAATTTTAGGACAAACTCATTCCTTTCCATTATATCTGGATGTGGCTAAGGTATTATTTATTTTATTTTTATTTATTTCACATGTGTTTACCAGGAAAGTCTGACTTGGAACAAAGCCAATTTTCAGTGGAGGCCTGGGAAGAAATGCTCCAGATGTAAGTTTTTGAAACATATAGTGTGTGTGTGTGTGTGTGTGTGTGTGTGTGTGTGTGTGTGTGTGTGTGTGTATACACACATATATATATATATATATATATATATATATATATATATATATATATATATAGTATAGTTACTGTACATATTTCTCATATTGTTATATGTATTTTTATCTCTCCTTTTTATTATTTTTTTATTTTATTTTTATACATTGCTGCAATGGGAGATAGCCCAAACCCTGGGGATTAGCCTGCATGCTTCCAGAGGTGACTGCTGTGGTGCCACCACTACAGGCAGCACAGATACCCAACACATATGGACCACAGCCAGTCAGTGTTGCCTTCATAAATCTTGCCCTGCCTGCTCCACCGCATCAGGCTCTGCCCTTGCTGCTGGTGCAGTAGTACCTTCTGGGAGCAATGATAGTGGAGGCATGATTTTTTTCACCTGACAGGGTTGTTGGAGATGATTATGGAGAGGGGCCTTGGTGCTCAAATTGTTAGGCTTGAAAATGTCCTGTGTCATATTACCAAAATGATGCCACATCTGGCACTGACCCAGGCAGCTGACATAGGAACCAGTGATGACAGTTCTGAGGGGAAGGACTAGATTGTCACTGTTCTCACGCTAATTGTGGATGCACCTCTGAGGTCCCCTACCTATCACCAAGCACCACCCCTGTCTGTCTTGTATGCCCTGTATGTCATCTGTGCCTATTAACAAAAAAAAAAAATCATCGTACATATCTCTGCACTTTGCCCATGTATCACTTTGACACACTTGATTTGGTCTGTTGTCACCCATTCCGGATGTGGTGACTCTCCAAAGTTATGAAATTGTGTGTACAATAATACAGTTATGTTGTGAAGAAGTGACTAGCTGTTGTGCTTTTCCACCACCCTCCTCCAAACTCCTGCATTCTTTCCCCTGCATCTTACCCTCTGCTTTCCATCCGCATGTCCACCACTGTCCTATCAACCCCCTTTTTCAAACATTTAATCTGGTCAAAAAATGGAATAACACACACAATACACATGGCCAGAAATTGCCCATAGAAAAGCCTTCCCTTTATCCTCAGCATTTGCACAGAGGTTGACATAGTGCAACAATGCTGAGTGACAGTGAATGCCATTCAACTTCCTATGGCAAAAGCTGAAGATTTTAATTTCAGCTGCAGTAGTCTGATTATTTTTAAACAAATGTGCCTAAATCTGTTGCAGTACAAAAATACAGAGGAAAAGCAGAGTAAAGCCCCTACTTTAAAACAATTACTCTAACAGTTCTTAGGCTGCTGGATGTAAAGAACTAAGAGTTCCTATGTAGCATGCAGAGATAATTTCCCTGTTTGTCTTTGTACAGTGTCATGGGTTTGATTACAGTTGTATGTCAAATTATTATTTTATAACTACAAATATCTATATTACTTTCCATTTACAACATTTCATTAACATACCATTTGAATAATGCAGCAAGCCATCATCTGCAAAAAAAAAAAAAAAAAACATTGTAGCCCCAACAGGGAGACTTAGAAGCCATCCTTATCCTGCTTCTGTCTTATAACTCATAAGCTACTTGGTCCTTGCCTTACTCTCACCCTGTCTATGTATCTTCCTCCCTTCTGCATCATTCATCTTCCTACTCTGCATCTGCTCAATGTCTGGCACCAAGCAAGAACTGCAAATGAGCCTAAATGGAAGTACACAGCTTATGACAAAATTTTGTAAGTTTTTGCTTTCAGATGCATTACTGTGATATTCTTTGCATTATTGTCCTTAGCTGTTTTGTCAAGTTAATTTACTTTTGAACAAGCTGAAGTGTTGAATGTATAGCTTACTGTTATCATGAGGGTAATAAAAAGCAATACATACATTCATTCATTCTTCTTTTATGCAGTTTGTTGTCACATGGGAACTTTGTAAAGTAAGAGTTCCTATGTGGTATGTTTAGATAATACTCAGATCTGTAAAAATGTCTTGGAACACTGTCAAGGTCTGAATCCAGATGTATGCCAAACTGTTTTTGAAAGTTTTGTATTACTCGTGTGAGTGAGTGTAAATGTTGGACACACCTTTTCTTAACACACCATTATCCTGCTGTTGTAGTAACATGATTGCTCCCTGTTGTAAAGCCTCTCTTTACAGATCTTGCATGATTATACTGATAAAGCAAGCAGTAACACAACACAAATATGTGCAGAAATGAAGCACGAACTAATGTGTTAGTATAGCTGTATTGTGTATTCCTGTCACCAACTGTCTACCACTTTCATCTTATCCACTTAACCTCTTTGACTCAAAACAGTTTCCATAAGCTGTTTCCAACAGCAATAACTTGCTTTGTCCCTCATGTGTTTCATAATACACCTATAGCATACACATAATGATTGACTAACTGGAACTGTCATGACAAATGTGTAAATCATGACACCTGAAACACAACCATAACACAAATCTGTTCTGCATGCTATGAGATTAACATGATTGTATTTGTATAATGCTTCTTTCTGAGAAAGTTGGCACAGAGCACCATAGACTACTGCTAATTCCCATTCTAAGTTCAATGCTTCAAGATATGATGACACATGCACTAATACTTTGTCATCAGCAGTGCAGTTGAGCTTGCCAGCATTGTGCTTCAGGCAGAGAGTAAAAACATTTATAACAAATAATTCTTCATTTAGGTTGCACAATGTCTGTACATCTGTACAGATTTTTGACAACAAGTTATCTGGATTTCAGAGTGATGTTGACTCAATGAAGTCAGGCAGTTAATGTCTACACTTGTAACTGTGTTACAATGTTGGCTAACCTAGTCACACATAATCCATCACTGTTACTCTGCAGTGCACTGTCCTATTTAGAAAGAGTCTGTTTATATTGTTAACTCACATTATGCAAGCATGAGACAAGACAAGTGTGCAATCATCCTAGAATGAAGTGGCAGGAATGCTTGATTGATAATCCAGTGATTTACAACTGTAATTGTCATTGGCATCCCATACTGTGAAACAAGTACAAGTCCCTCATGGTAACACAATGTACATGAAGGACAGTAAATAAATATTATTGGACAAATTTGTCATTACATGGAACAACTACAGTACTGTTACATTGGTCTGTCCACACATATGCATTTGTCCGAAAACCTGTGATGCACAGTAGCAATTTTTTACTAATTGCAAATGTGCTTTTTCACACTATTAAATTCAGACTTCTTCTGTGATAATACTGTGCTCTGTAGATTGTGCAACTAGGTTTCATCAAGGGCAGGGTATGCCTACTCAACCTGGTGGACTTTTTTGAGAAGGTCACCAAAGCAATGGATCAGGGCAAAATAGTTCACACTGCATTGTTAGACCCCACTCTGATGGAGCTCCTGCATATCCACAAAACAAACAGCACCAGAATTACCCATTCTAAAGACTTAAACATTGCCTGTGATATAAATAGGACCTGTTTGAGATTCAGGTATGTATCCCAGATACTGCCCCGTCTCTGGAACACGTTCCCTATTCCTGTAAAGCAGAGGCCTTTGCTAACCCAGTTCAAGTGTAACTTGGACAACTTGATGGGAAACATGAAATTCATCCATGGTTTTTCACCTATGTCTCTAATGGGCACAGGCAGCCTGTAAATGGTTCATCTTGCAGGTCCCTACTTGTAAATGTTTCACCTCCCAAGCCCCTGGTTACACTTATCAAGGGTACCACAACTTGTCAGAGAGCTGGGATGCATGGCTAGGCTTAAAAAGGCCCTTGTGGCATTAGCCTAGTAAACACCTATGAACCTAAGGCAACACTTTAACTTTGAACATAGCTCACTCTGTAGTTTAACCCACTTTTAATGCAAACTTCTTTTTTACAACACTGTGATGAAGTCATCTTGAGAAAAGTGCACTCTTTCCCTTTAAGAGTCAGACTTGTCCTGTGGCACTTAGGTTCATTGTTCATAGGTTCATAGTTTATTTAGTACTAAGCTAACTGCCCTTGTGAGCCATTTTAAGCCTAGCCAATTATCCCTTGTGAGACTTAAACCCTGCACCTTGTGTTTGTAAGGCAAACACCTTAACAATTAAGCCACCCTCCCAACTTGTGGCTAATACTCTGCTCTCTAGATTATATAACTAGATAGGTGGCATTTGCACCTATTACTGTGCTCTCCAGGTAGTGTCACCTAGATGGGTAGGATGTTCAAATCTCACAATGGGGAACTTGTGTATGTGGCTTCAATGTCAGTTAGCTATAGCATCATGATCAGTTGTGATGTATCACTTTCCACTCAGCAGAAAAAGTTTACCATGGAAGAGGATGTCTCTGCCCTCTTAACCCACTTTTACCACAAAGATCTTCTCCCCATACCATTGATAACTTCGACATGTCAAAATTGCATACTCTGCCCTTACAACTCACAGTTCTCTTGTGATACTTGAAGCTAATTCTGTGTTGTACAGATTATGTAAATAGACATATAGGTGGCTCAAATCCAACACTGGGTAAATAATGTCAGTGTGTGTGTACTGTCATGTAGAATTGTGTCTCTGACAACACTCCTTATGTAAAATTCAACTTAGGAGCTCTATTTTCCCTGGCAGAGGACTACCCTATAGATTTGTATTATCCCCAGGCAATAAACATTTCTGAAAACAAAATACTTACATTATGCTATCAAAAAAGAACCACATGAAAGTGGTCATATGAATTACCCTGTAGCACTGGTTGCTGGTAGTTTGCTCTATAGACTTTGTAAATATAGAGGGAGGAGGTTTGAATCCAGCAGTAAGGGATGACTGGCCATGGCTGTTTGTCTGTTATGCTGTGTAGAGAATGCTTGTAATGAATGAAGTATGTGTAGTGTTACTGTGCACTTCAAACACCTTTATACATTTTTAGAAGAACATCAATATATGAAAGAATGGTGATGTCATCCATTCAAATGTGCACTATCATAATTCTAAAAGAATATCTTGTGTGGTGTGTGTGAATCAGGGCGTGTTCTGTACCTTGTGATCTTAGGTAGTCTGTTCATATTCAGCCATTACTCCTTAGAGTCACTTTTTGTCACTATGTCTGTGAATGTGCAGCCAGGTAACAATGTTGTCAGACAGCTATCTACTGTCTACATGTATGGATGAGGATTTCTACTCCTTTTTCACACAGAAGTGTTTTCTTTGTTGATAATGATATCATGGGATAACATTTGTTTTCCCATGAGAACTACTCAGGCTTTTCCTGTGGCATTAGGGCATGATCCTCTGTTGTGTATGCTTGTGCTTTAGTATATTTGTTTGAATCTGTGATTTTCCAAACAATGTGCCTGATTACCACTCTCCTGTCACAGTGATGATTGTATTATGCATCTTGTATATCTGGGTATGCCTAGCAGCAGGCAATGCTGTGTGAGAAACCTACATATTATTATTATTTTTTTATTTATTATTTTCAGTTTGATTACCAGGGAAGTCCACTGCGCCATAAAGTGCCCATTTTCAGTGGAGGCCTGGGGAGAAAAGCTCCATAAGCAATACAATACAATAAAGGTTACATTATGTTAAAGGTAAAATACATGTATAAAATTCATACAGTCAGGAAATGCAAATGCATAAAATGTACATCATAAGACACAGTTAACAGATAATAGAGAACACAGTTTACAGGTATTTCGAACATATAGAAATGTTATTTTAAAAAATGACAGGCACACATCTCCCTTGCAGCAATAAAATGATGTCATGGCTTCAAAGACCAAACCAACTCACCCTTGTAGCACCAGTGGCACAATGGCACATTCATTCTTTCCAATATCACGTAACTTCTGTTGTCACATAGTCAGGTGTCCAAAACCCACGTTGCTTGTCTGAAGGCATTGCATGTCCTACTGATATGCATGAATGACAACTACAAGTGTTACATCGAGTACAGTTACAGTGGGAGAAACCTCCTTCAGCCCTTTTATATTACACAAATTTCAAATGAATCATATGATGTAATGACTTCACAAAGGTGGAGTCTCACTGTTTTGTTAAGACTTCCACTGTAGCACATGTGATTCATACACTTGCTTGTAGGTGGTGAGCATACATAGCTTGCTGTTCAGTTCCAGCCAATGGTAACATTCTATGAATATAATGACATTACACAAACAACGCTTCTTGAAGTTCTTATTCCAAATTTTTATTTATTAATTATTAATGCAAATAATATATATGTTTGTGTTGGTTACAGGCTGTTATAGCAGTGTTCACTGTAATGTCATGTGAACACGCCCAGTATAATCTTGTTTTAGATGTGCTCCATTTACAAATGCTGCAATGTCATCAGAGCTGCACTGTCATTTGTCACTTGTATGTTTGACTGCAGTTATATTATTGTTTATGATGCACATGTAGATAAAATACATGCTTGTCTAAGACCTGTTAGTGTAATATACTCCCATATCTATAGCTGTCCAGTGACAAATGTTAATACATGCCCCTTTCAGCTGTGTATGACACAACTGCCGTATGGCTCGTGCCTTGTTTATACAACATGGAGTGGAAGATACAGTAAAAAGAAGTTATGTCCTTACCATAACGTTCCATGTGGAGTGTTCAGCTTGCCTTTGTTCTTACACACGGGTTCGGAGCCGATCCTCGGTTCCGAGTCGGCCGCATCGCAAAGCTCTGCATCTCAGAGAAGCTCGAGACCAGACTATATCCCACAATCCTCCCTACCATTACTCAGATCTAGTTTGCAAACAAACCAGACCGATAACCCAATACCTCAGGTGCAAGAACTACACACTCTCTCAGGCATCCAGAGACACTCTCTCACCATAGCAAAATAACGAAGGGTAGTAGCATATACCCCATGAGACACAGGACCATATACCCCAGAAGGGGTTAAGACATTTCAATCAGAGTCTAGTCCTACCCGTTCTTCCAAAACACATGGGGGGGAAGGGAGGGAATGTAAGAACAAAGGCGAGATGAACACTCCACATGGAACGTTATGGTAAGGACATAACTTCTTTATGTGAGAGTGTTCAATCTCGCCATTTGTTCTTACACACGGGTAGCGTCCCTAGCTCCATCACCCCGAGTGACTCATGGAAGAATGTTCCTAAGCACAGTGGAACCAAAAGATGTCCTGTCTTTGGAGGCTTTGTCAACTGTATAATGAGTGATGAAAGTATGTGGCTTAGACCATGTGGCTGCTGCACAAATCGTGTCCAAAGGCAAATGAGCTGCATGAGCCAAGGAAGTGGAAATGGATCTGGTAGAATGGGCCTTAGGTTTGGTAGGTAAGGACTGATTTGACTTATAGAGTATACAAAGGCTATACAATCAGCAACCCATTTAGATAATGTACGTTTTGTAATTGCCATGCCCTTTTTATTGTCTGCAAACGCGACAAAGAGCTGATTTGTCTTCCTGTAACTTTTAGTCCTATCCAAATAAAATCTTAACTGCCTGTGAACATCCAACTTGTGCAGCATATACTCCAACTTGCTAGTATGGTTCTTGAAGAAGGTAGGGAGTTCTATGGATTGGTTAATATTTGTGACGGAACATACCTTTGGAAGGAAAGATGGATTTGTATGTAAAGAGACTCTATCTGGATGGAAAATCAAGTAAGGTGGTCTGACCAATAATGCTTGCAGCTCTGATACTCTTCAAGCTGAAGTAACAGCTACGAGAAAAAGTGTCTTCCACGATAAGAACTTTAGGAGGCAGGATGAAGCAGGTTCAAAGGGTGGCAACATGAGTAGTGACAGTAACAAATTTAAACTCCATGGAAAGAAAGGCTTCCTGACGGGCAGCCGAAGATGGAAGGTTCCTTTCATAAAAGCCTTACAAAGTCTGTGAGACATAATGGAAGAACCGTCCTCACCAATATAGAAGTTCGATATGGCCGCCAACTGTACTCTTAGTGTGGAAGTAGAGGCTCCTTCGTGAAAGAGGATAGATAAAAATTCCAATACTTTATGTAAAGGAGCTACCAGGGGGTCTAAGTGTTGGCTAGATGCCCAGTATACAAAGCGTTTCCATTTACTCCTGTAGAGTTTTGTAGTGGAAGCTTTATGAGAAGCAACCAGAATGTGTTGAACTGCCGGAGAAAATAGATCAGACCTGGCTAGGCAGGGAAGCGGAGCAGCCAAGCTGCTAGTTTGAGGGACTGAAGAGACGGGTGAGGAACTCCCGATGAATGGGTCAGTAGATCTGGTACTGGGTCCAGAATCCACGGTTCCTCTGTTTGATGGGCTCGAAGAAAGGGGAACCATATCTGCCGAGGCCAGAATGGGGTTACGAGTATTATTGTCCTTTCCAGGTTCCTGGCTTTCTGTAGAAATCTGGGAATCAAGGGAGTAGGTGGGAATGCATATAGGAGACCCAGGGGCCAATCGTGTATCAGTGCGTCCCTGGGGACATCCCCCGGAGGGGGTAGAAGGGCAAAGTAGCTTCTGCATTTTGCATTCAATGGGGAAGCAAATAGATCTCAGCAAGGCTGGCCCCATCTGTGGAAGATCTTTTCCGCCATCTGTGGATTGAGGGACCACTCGTGAGGTAACAGGATGGCTCTGCTCAACCTGTCCGCAATGACATTGGATGACCCCGGGATGTGCATTGCTATCAGAAAGCGACCCGTGGACTCTGCCCATTGCCAAATTCTCATGGCCTCTCTGCATAACGGGTAAGACCTGGTTCCCCCTTGCTTGTTTATGCACCAGACCACAGACATGTTGTCCGTCTGAACTGCCACTGTTCCTAGAGGTAAGAGGGCTTGGAAGTGTTGCAATGCCAGGAACACCGCCCTCAGCTCCAGAACATTTATGAGCAGGCTGTACTCCATGTTGGACCATTCCCCTTGGACTGTTCTTCCCTGAAATAGACCCAGCCACCCTATCAGAGAAGCGTCCATGGTTATTGTGGCCGTCAGACTGGGTAGAACAAATGGATGACCCATAGTGAGATCCTGACTGTACACCCACCATGAGAGGTCTCATCTGCAAGAGTCTGTTATCAGAATCTCGTGCAGTAGGGGTAACTGCTGGAATGACCACTGCGCGAAAAGCAGCCATTGGAGGATCCTCATGTGTAATCTTCCCATAGGAACTGCGATCAGGGATGCTGCCATTAGTCCCAAAACTTTCAACACCAGTTTGGCCGGGGCTTTCCTGCTCTGTAGTAGAAGAAGAACCTGTTGTTTGAGGGTTGACGCCCTTATTGGAGGGAGCTTTAGCAGTGTTAATCGTGTATCTAGGTCTGCTCCGATGAATGAAATATGCTGTGAGAGCGATAAGCAAGACTTTTCGAAGTTTATCGAAATCTCTAGGTGGGAACAAAGGTCAACTGTGTAGTCTCTGACTTGTACGAGGCGACACTCGGTGGTAGCGGTGAGGAGCCAGTCGTCCAGATAGGGAAACACCTGGAATCCTTGTCGTCTCAAGTGAGACGCAACTACTGCCATGCATTTGGTGAATACCCTGGGGGCTAAGGTGAGTCCAAAGGGCAGAGCTCGAAACTGAAAGTGACTGGCTCCCAGCCGGAAGTGCAGGTGATCTCTGGATGGTCTGGCCATTTTGATGTGGTAGTACGCGTCTTTGAGATCTATTGAGCACATCCAATCGTCCTTCTGTAAAAATGGAAGGATCGATTGAAGCGTGGCCATCCGGAACTTTTCCTTCTTCACGAAGGTGTTGAAATTGCTGAGATCTAAAATTGGTCTCCAGTCCCCTGTCTTTTTTGGAACTAAAAAGAACCTTGAGTAAGTTCCGGATCCTCTTTGGCCCGCCGGGACTGGTTGGATGACTCTGTTTTTGAGCAGCTTTGAAATTTCTATTGCTGCTGGGCTTCGCAGATGGGGTGGCACATCTGGAAACCTTCTTTGTTGAGGTGGAGTTGATATGAAGGGGATTTTGTATCCTCTGGTTATAATGTTTTTTACCCAGGAATCCGAAGTAATATTTAGCCAGGCCTGTGGGTATAAAGCCAAGTGACCCCCGACTGCCTCCAGAGCAGGACAGCCGGGCTTCCATTCAGGAGTGCTGGAAAGGCTTCCCAGGGACGGTATCCCTGTCGCCTTGGTTATGCGGACCCCCTCTGCCGCCGGGGCGGCATCTTCCATTTCTACCCCCCCCCTCTGCCTCTGGAGGGGGCATCACTCTGTGTGGCTTGGAAAGATCCCTGAGTCTTACGGAACCACATTTTCCTGCCTCGTTGCCCTTTGGGGTACGGTCTAGTTGGAGCGGAAAAATGGACCCCGACAGCAGACAGGGTCTTTCCCTCTTGCTCACACCGAGTCAGAGTCTCCTTCACCTTGGGCCCGAAGAGTGTGGCACCATCAAAGGGGGCATTGGCAAAGGAAGACTTGAAGGCTTCCGCAAAGGAGCACAGTCGCATCCAGGATTATCTTCAAAGAGCAATCGCTGAAGCTGCAGCTCTACTCGATCCTTCGGCCGCATACGAGATGAGCCTCATGGATGAATTTACTATGGAGGTAAGGGTGTTAAGTTGTGCTGTTACCTTATCTGAAACAGCAGCATCTGTGTTACCCTGGAGGATATCTGTCAGCTCCTTGATGAGATCCCTCTGCAGATGTGTGAAATGTGTCAAATAGTTTAGCGAATGCATGGAAAAAGTCGCTGAACTAAAAATGCGCTTCCCGTATCTGTCCATAGTCCTAGAATCCTTATTAGGAGGATGAACAGATGAGGAAGACTCAGACATCTCCTTTTTCTTGGCTGCCACCACCACCATAGCGTCGACCAGAACTCCCTTGGTGAGATAAGTCTTGTCCTGGGGGGGCGGTGATAAATTTGATTGGTTTTTGAGGAACTGGTTCCACTATGTCAGGTGTCTCCCACACCCTTCGAGCAATCAATTCCATTAATTCATCGAAGGGCGGAGTCACCCAGGAGGTAGAAGGTTGAGCCCCAAAAGCCTTTCGCAGCACCGACTCATCCTCAGTGGGGGCTAGGGACTGCCAATCACCCCTCTGTTTCAAGATCTCCAGGATGTCCGCAAATGACACATCCTCAGAGGGGGATTTTTTGGACCCCCCTGCCTCATCCAAGTCGGTGTCAGACATTAGAGATTCCTGCGGGGAATCTATGTGCCTCCTCTTGCACAACCTTTTCCTCGGGACCTCATCAGAGGGAGCTTCTGGTGAGGCCTCCAAGGAACAGGGGGAACCCTCTGGGGGTGGCTGAGGCAATGGGGCTCTACGCTTTGGATGGGTCGTGGGGGCAGAAACAGAAAGCGGCCCTTTAGGGGAAGGAGAGGATGCCTCTGATGAAGTGGTTGTCTGTGCATACAATACCTTCCTCATAAGGTCAAAAGCCCCTGAACCCCGGGCCGAGGACTCCCCCGGTTCCGAAGAACATGTTAGCATCCCAGACACGGGGGCCATGGGCTCCGACCCCGAGGACGGAGCCGAACCAATCTGCACCGAGGCCCCGAGAAGGAGAGTCGGCACCAAAAGGTCAGTACGACTCTCGGTCCCGGAACCGAGGAGAGACCGTCGGCTCCACGACTCACCTACAGGTTCCGAGGGAGTCGAAGTCAATGGTGTCGATCGTGCAATGGACAGTTTCGGCACCGAGGGCTCCACTATCATCAGCTCATCCTCTCCCGGCTCTGAAAACTGGATGGGTCTCGAAGGAGGACCTGTTGGAGACATGGGGAGGCCTTCTAGTTTTGACACCAATTGGGAGGAAACTGCAATCAACTTGGAAAGGGCCGTGTTTTTCATGAGTTTCTGCATGACACGATCCACATCT
Organism: Protopterus annectens; assembly: GCF_019279795.1. Classification (NCBI taxonomy): domain Eukaryota; kingdom Metazoa; phylum Chordata; order Ceratodontiformes; family Protopteridae; genus Protopterus; species Protopterus annectens. Next base: position 480,742,858 of record NC_056735.1, read on the forward strand.
GTCTCAGATAACGGTCTGGAAGAACGGGTCGAAGAGGCCGATGATGGCACCAACCAAAGAATGGACGGTGGCGGCAGCTCCGACACCGGTTCCAAGATCTGGGGCTCAGTGAAAGATAAACGTTTGACGCTCGGCCCCGAGGTCTGTGGAACCGGCGAACGAACCTTCGAAGATGAACTCGGAGCCGATGACATGGGCTCCGACATCTTCGACCCCTTCGAGGACTTAGAAGCCTGATCCGATTTGTCTAAAGCCTCCTGAAAGGCAGGCTTAAGCAACCCTCTATCTATAAGCTTCCTGCGTCTATCTGTCATGACCCTCCCGCTAAAGGAATGACATATAGAGCAATCCTCTTGCAGGTGGAGAGGGCCAAGACAGTAAACACAGGACGCGTGGTTGTCAGTGATAGACATCTTCTGCCCACACTGACATCTTTTAAAGCTGGATTTGGCTTTCTCTGACATGACTGGTAGCAGTAAATGACACTCTATTAGGTTTATTAACAAGAAAAAACTAACTTCTATATATGAGTATATATATATATATATATATATATATATATATATATATATATATATAAAGTGAATATCTATACAAAGTGTTGAAAGAACACTCAAAAACAAAACACACTAAGAGAAAAAAGGGTAGGCCACAAAAGGTGCCTTAAGAATAATATTATACAATATATATAATAACACACACACACACTTCCTATGTTATAACTAACTATTAGAAACTTTTTTTTTTACACAAAAAAGAAAGTAGCTTATCTGAAAATTAGCGAAAAATTAGCAAATTCTCTCTGGTCCGAGCTCTCCTCAATCCGATCTGTCGCAGCGGAAAACTAGATCTGAGTAATGGCAGGGAGGATTGTGGGATATAGTCTGGTCTTGAGCTTCTCTGAGATGCAGAGCTTTGCGATGCGGCCGACTCGGAGCTGAGGATCGGCTCCGAACCCGTGTGTAAGAACAAACGGCGAGATTGAACACTCTCACATTAGTCAGTTATCACACACACATACATTCCCTATATATACATGTCACATTCAATAACCACTCTGCGAATGGCCCATAATGTAGCTACTGTCCTTGCTAACTATTATCTCAACTCAGCATGTTTTCAGCAGAAATATCACACTTACTCACATTTCTTACAATTTTGCATAGGGTCCCTCTCACATCGATTGTTGTATGTCCATTTTTAATTTATGCAAATGGGTACACAACTCAGGCTCAGATGAGGTCACAGCAGATATGATGAAGATGCTGGGTGAGATAGGGGAGAAATGGTTCCTGAGGGTACTAATAGCAGTGTGAAGATAAAGGCATATCCCATATGACTGGAGAATAAGCATACTCATGCCAGTGTACAAGAACAAAGGGGACATCCACAACTGTGGTCAGTACAGAGGCGTCAAGCTCTTATCACATTGCATGAAAGTTCTGGAGAGGGTGATTGATACATGGATACATAGAGCAGGAGAATGTAAAATGGGAGATGAGCAGTTCGGATTCAGATCAGGATGCAGCGCAAATGACCCGATGTTTGCAGTGAGACAGATACTTGAGAAGAAGCAAGAAATGAGGCGAGAGTCCAACTAGGCCTTCCTAGACTTGGAGAAAGCATATGGCAAGGTCCCAAGTAAGCTGATCTGGGAAGTACTGTGGTGGTTTGAAGTCCCAGAAACATTGGTAGAATTAGCGTAGGTTATGTACAAGGACCCAATGACTCAAGTACAAACAGTGTTCGGCCTCACATCCTAATAAGGGGTTCCCACTGGGAGTAGGTGTACACCAGGGTTCAGCTTTGAGCCCACTGCTGTTCGTACTGGTGATGGACTATGTGACACCAAGGAAATACTGCCAGTCCAGCTATCTGAAATTTGTAAATAATCATATGTCATTTGTGAATTGTAATATGATTCATATGCTTGTCTTACAAATGTAAGAGAACTATATGTTATTTGTATATTAAATTACTGCTGCAGAAGTGTGTGTTGAACTGTATGCTATGTACTGAGCTTCAAGAATGTGTCCATAGTGTACCCTACTGGAAAAGAACAGAAATGTATATAAACTATATACATGTGCAAATGTATGTTTTAACAGTAGAAGCCGAAACATACAGAGTTAACTTGTAAAACTCTAGGAAAATAATTTGGAATCAAAGTTCTTTATGATTGTATATTTATCTCTCAGTTTCCATAATGGAGACAGGATGTATAGAGTTAAAAGTTTATTTCTATTGTCTTGAAACAGAAATAATTACTGGGTTTAAAATGTAAAGTGTTTTTATTGCTCTGTGACTTCATAGCAGCTGCACATCTGGGAGATAAGTATTTGTAACACAAAGATGTTAGTATCTGGTTAGCCTGGAAACTGAAGGCAGGTGACAAAAAGTGATGTAATCCAGGCTAAGCCAGCAGTAATATGTGATATTAATTTATGAACTCTCTCAGAGAGGAAGAGTTTGCATTTTGCATCTTGTCCTGGACCTAGAAACATTCACTCAGCACTTCTGCCTGTGTGTTGCTCTGTAAGTAAGATTTAGGCATAGTGTTTCTTTTAGAGATAGATGGGAATATAGTAAGATTAGTTTAGATGTTTTTTGTATTTATTTGAGACTGTCCTGCAATGTTGTTTTAAAACATTTCCTGTGATTCTGAACTCTGTAGTTACTGTGTGGTTGAGTATTGTCTTTTTCTTTTATTATTTATTATTAAATATTTAAATCTTTTAATTGTGACTGGCTTGTTTAGAGATATTTAAGCTCTTAGTGTACTTGCATATGTATTTGGTGACATTGTATAGGCCACTCCAATAGCCTTGAAAGTCTTGGTCACACTTACCATTTGGATAATAGTAACATTACACAGTAAGATTGGGCATCCTTTGGTAAGGGCTACTGATAAGTAAGGGTGGCTGATGGTAGCTGGTACTACTTTATAGTCTGGGCAGAAGGAGGCATAGCTAGTAAACCTGTGCCAGCCTTTCCCAGGTGTGTGTTTGTTTGCGTGTGTGTGTGTGTGTGTGTGTGTGTGTGTGTGTGTGTGTGTGTGTGTATCAGCCAAATCTCAAAATGTGTGTGTCAGTTACTTGGACAGGGACATGAAGCACTGGTTGGACAGAGAGGGTATTGGAGGTCTTACCTTGGCCACTCAGCTGAGATCTTAACCCTATAGCTGTGCCAGTAGGGAGTCTTACTGGGGATCTGGAGAAAGAGAGGGAAATTATTCCCAGACTGACTGTCATCTCTGTGTGCTGTTAATTGAAATTGTACTTTACTGTGTGTGTACTTGTCATCTTCCCAATATGTATGCCCCTCACTGGTGCTAGTGGTGAGGACTGAAGCTCCTTGATTACTGGGCCAGTGCACGGGCATCACAGACTACATTAGCAAACAGGGCGAAGGGGACAGAGCAACAAATTTGTTGTATACAGATGATGTGGCATTACAGACAGACTCTGAGATAGAAAGGATAGGATAATGGAATGCAAAACTGAAGGCACATGAGATAAAACTAAGCACACATAAGGCATTGGTAACAGCAGCAAATTGGAGAAATCAGAAGTTGAGAATAGAGATAGAAGGGAAGATAGCGGAACAGGTAAACAACTTCAGGTATCTGGTAGGGGTGGCTGAGGAGAAGGGAAGTCTGAATGAAGAGGTCAAAGCTAGAATCAGAGAGATTGCAGCCAACTGGCATAGAGTGTCAGGTGTAGTCTATGACAGAAGAATGCCACAGAAGCTGAAAAGTAAGGTGTACAAGACAGTGGTGCAACCAGTACTACTGTATGGTACAGAAACCTGGGCAGTAAAGGCAGAACAGTTAAAGAAGCTAGAGGTGATGGAAATGAAGTGCCTAAGAAAGTTGGTAGATGCACACTGTGGGACAGATGAAGAAATGAGAACATAAGAGCAGAAGCCAAAGTAGATCCAATTGCAGAAAAGATCAAAGAAAACAGATTACAGTGGTTTGGACCTGTGCAGAAAAGCAGAAGACAATCTGGTGAGGAAGATTTGGGACAGACAGGAAGAAGGTAAGAGGAAGTGAGGACATCCAGCAAAGAGGTGAATAGATTGTGTGAAAGAAGGTCTGCGACAGTCAGGCATGAGTGTTAAAGAAGGCAGGAGTGTGGCACTAAATTGAGAGAGTTGGCGACAGTTAACACGATACCCTGATCTCATGTAGGAAAAAAATGGGAAAAAAGGGGCTAATGATGACGATGTTGATGTACACAACTGGAAACAGGATTATTTATTATTGCCCTCAATATGGATATATTCTTATTGACAAATGTTTCTTTCTGGCATTATCACATATGAATGCATTAACTGAGTACATTTTTTCCATTTAACCTCCCCTCATAATTATTCCTGCACTATTCACAATGTATTCTGTGTAAATTAACCCAATTTCACATCCCCTGCATGTACACACTTTAAAGTCATTTGTCTTGGGTATACTAGAATCGCGAAAGCTTACTTTCGCAAATCCACATTCATCGACACATAAATGTCGAAGTCCTAAAATGCGAAGAGCGAAAAAAGTGAATCCAGAATGTCGAACGTCCTTTTTTTGGCCACCAGGGTGATCGTGGGGATGAGGAAATAAATCCTTTCCCCCCACTGTAGTGCGGTCTCGGAGTTGGTATATTTAAGTAGTGGGGATGTGGGGGTGCAGGGGGGCTTTCCCCCCTACAAAAACAATTTAAAATGTGTTTTGCTTTAGGTTTGTTCCATTGGATTTACCTTACCTGTATGGCGCTGTTGCTTCCGGGAATACGTTCAACGTTGTCATTTTCGTGTTTTTTGTCCTTCGCTGTTTTTGGATTTCGACATTTATGTGTCGGTGAATGTAGATTCGCAAAGCTAAGCTTTCGCGATTTTAATATAGACCCATTTGTCTTTACTTTATATAAGATGTCGGCATGTGCTTGCATAATACATTTGTCTAAAAGCAAGTATTTTTGTTTACATTGTATGCTCATGTTTACAGCATCATTTCATGGCTACCAACACTGCTGCTGGCCATAAAACAGTGCTTAGAATCATGTAAGTCCTATGAGCAGCATGCATATTCAATGACTGCTACTGCTCATTGTGCTAAAGTGCTGCAATTGTGCAGGCTTCTCACAAAGCCTACATAGTTGTTAAGGAATCCCCGCATGAGTTTTTCTACCAAATGATTCTGAGCAGAAAAGAGAACAAGGGGGAAAAACTGCTTCTCTGCTTCTGTGAAGTGTTATTTCACCACAATTACAGCTGTATAAATTCCCATTTCTATATGACTATAAGGAATATAAATGTCTTCACTCATGTATGGGTATTTAAGAAACAGCTGGGAAGCCATACTTTCAAGGGTTGTAAGAAAAGTCCAACATGTTGCATCTAACTTTATTACAACAGTTGCATCTTACTTTATTAACTCCAATAAGCCATAGACATTACATAAGTCAGCAGCTTGCCATATTACAGCTTGGAGAAACTTACTGGTTTCCATCATTGTTTTATTGGAGTAAAAAATAAGCTGCATAGGGTACAAAACTTTATCTAAACTCTTTATGAGTTTTGCATCAATTACTTATGCTATAATCTTATAATCAGTATTCAACAATGAAATAGGTCAGTAGTGTTCTGGCTTAAAACAATCTTCCACCTTTCTTAATTAAAATCATTTCAGAAATTTCCATAGTTTGTGGTTTTCCCCGATTTGGAATAGTCATTGGGTTAATTAATACAACTAAATATAGGGTTATCTCTTCACTGCAGATCAAATACAATTCAGCTACATACCCATCAGGTCATATAAGTACGATAAAAACAATTATGTAAAAGGAAAACAGAAAAATCATGTCCACAAGCTGTCCATAGAGGGTAACTAGCAGGAATGCTCTAGTTGCTCTCCTTCATGGCTTATTATGTTTTTGTATTTCAGCCAGTGTTTGTGTTAGGAATTGTAGCAAGGATCTAGTATGGCTCTTTGCTGCAGTTTATGAAAAGTGTTTGACATTATAGTACATAACAGCTATTTGCATAGGCTGAAGCTACAGCTCTAATGCAAAGTACCTTACCCAACTGCATTATCTTCTTTGCGAAGGGAAATTATAACAGTGGATCACAGCATTTAGGTGGACTCACAAGCAATGCTTGTCAGTAATAGGAAGTGGATAGTTACAGGATCTTGTGCAGTGCGGACATGTTAAAACCTTACCTACCAACAGGACAATTTTTCCAACTTGTAATGTTTGGTTAATGTGTAGATGGCTATCCAGATGAGAGCTTCCAAAATATCTTCTGAATAAACATTTTTGAAGGAAGCTTTTCAAGTTGCTGTTTTTCTGTTAGAATGTGTCCTAACACTACCTTGCAGAAATTTCTTATATCTCATATACAGCATAAGGCAATATGGTTATCCTGTCCCTGTTATAGAGTGTGTTTTTTGAAAAGATTTGACCTTCTATAATATACATTCTCTTTGATCATCTACCACATTTAGTAGATATTCGGGCAGATTCAATAAACCCTGCATGGTCCACAAACACCATGTGCACATCGGTAGCTCACTGTTTTTTATTCTGTAAATGGTTCTACACTGTGTGTAGAGCTGTACAACCATGGTAAATACTGTGGCATGCTAACTGCAGCATAAGCAGCTGAACTTTATGCTAATAAACCAATCCAAGATGGAAGAGCTTTTCAATAAGGTATAAAGCAACCATGTAAACTCAGAGCTGGTTTTCCCTGTGAATTCCAAAACCTTCTGAAATACAGCCATGGAAAGGAGTCTACACAGAAAGAATGTTTGGGGCTGATGTTGAGTTAATTAATATGTATGTGCAACAGGCTGAAGTCTATGCTGCTGCTGCTGTTAATAGACCATGGCCAAGAAGGAGAAGACTTTTCAGACCCTGGTTAACTTATCACAATCTGCATGAGGTGGAAATTGTAGAGTTCTACATGGTAGATAAAGACATACTACAGGAACTCTGCAACCTCTGTCATCCTCAACTCAGACGCAAGGCAAATCGAGGAGAACCCATATCAGTGGAGACAAATGTATGGGTAGCACTCAGAATTTTAGCTACAGCAACCTTTCAGAGACTAACAGGGGACATACTGGGGGTGTCACAGGCATCAGCATCCAGGATCCTCCATAAATTTCTGAATGCTATGCTCCAACATGCCAGTGACCCCATATATTTTCCTCTTACTCCTGAGGACAGGGCCACAGATATGCAGGAGTTTTACCCTGTAGCACACTACCCTGAAGTACTGGATGCCAAAAATTGTGCACATATAGAAATCAAGGCATCACCCAAGGAACGGGGAAGGCTCTACATTAATAGAATGGGCTTCCACTCTACTAACTGCCAAGTCATGTGTAATGCTAAAGGAATCATCCTGAATGTGTGTGTGCTGGCAACTCAGGCAGTTACTACGACTCACATATCTGGCCCCCAATTTTATCAGATGTTCACTACGGGTGATATCCCACAAGGTCATTTACTGGGGGATGCAGGTTATGCACTGGAACCATGGCTGATGATACCCATCAGAAAATACACACACACACACACACACACACACACACACACACACACACTAAAGAACACCATAACGAGGCACATGCTCAAACCAGAAATATCACAGAGCATGTGTTTAGGCTACTGAAGTTGTGGTTCAGGTGCCTAGATACATCTGGTGGAGCCCTGCAGTATAATCCATGTACATGTACTGAAATCTTCATCATCTGTGCCATACTACACAACATCATCCTGAGAAAGCAGCTTCAGCAGGATCAACAAGGAGAAGGGGTACACATCCTACCATCAATGGCAAGGCCACCACAGCCACAAGCAATTGAGGAGTCAGAGGGGGAATCAGCAGTTGCTGTGGGTGTAGGAAGACGTAGGCATGATCAATATGCCCTCGCACTGGCTAAGAGGTAACACATAGCACACTCACTTGCCATCTAAGGGGCTAAAACCTTCATCCTACACACATGCATACATGCATACAGTAACATTGATGCCAGGCAATGATCACAACCTTTACCTACCCATGTAATGGCTGTGTACTCGTAGCACCAGACAGATTCACCTTGTGTAATAATATGAATGCATGGCATATCCTTGCATGTTGTTATTTGGTAATGTAAGTCCTGGAATCTATCAAGGTCCAACCCAACAGTCTCATACTAGAAGGCTTCAATTATCCCTCCATCAACCGCGGAAACTACTCAAGCACCAATGCACTGCCCAACATTTTCTGGAATTCATCAATTCCAATGCCCTGGACCAGCTCATTCTTACCCCCAGTAGAGGAAGCAACATCCTTGACCTGGTTATTACTAACATGGGCAACTGTTGCTCTACACCAATAGTCAATTCCTCCCTGGTTAGATCCAACCACAAACTAGTCACCATGGAAAGCCACATCTCACCCACACCCCCCGCAAAGGTAATGACAATGAAAAACTTCTCCAAAGCTGACTTTGGACTCCTAAAAACAAAGTTGGCTAACTTCACGGCACCCATGCCAATGGAAAATAAATGCATGACTGCCGAATCATACACCAAAGCACAGTACGAATACTTACATAAATGCATGGAACTAGCTATACCCAATGAAACCAAGACACTCTCCTCCAAAAAAAAAGGAAGCCAGTCTGGTGGTCCCCTGCCATTCATAAACAATAGAACAGAAGGAAGAAACTGTTGCAGAAAAAGGTGAAGTACCAAGACTGGAAAAATTCCCTTATTAGCCTAAACAAAAAGTTGAGATCCCTCATCAAAACCTCCAAAGACAGCTATGAAGGCAGAACTGCGGCAGACATTAAAAACAACCACAAAGCCTTCTTTAGTTATATCAAGAATCTACATGGCAATACCCAGATTTGCCCTGAGTTACTGCACAATGGTACCTACTATACTAAGCCAACAGATATTGCCAACATACTGGCCGAGTGATTCAGTGCCAACTTTACCCCTCTCCCTCCCCCTCCAAAGGACCAATCTCGATATCGGAAGAATGCCAGGCACCCTGCATTACTGCAGCACAGGTTAAAGCTGCATTGTCTAAGGCCAAGAATACAGCTACCATGGAACCCAACAATATCCCTGACTGTGTTCCTAATGAATGACAAAGTGAACTAGCACCACATCTGTGTGCTCTGTTCACTCACAGCCTCACCTCAGGCTTTGTCCCTACCAAATGGCGCACTGCTACAGTCATCCCTCTCCATAATGGAGGAGGGACTACAGACCCTGGAAATTATCACCCCATTAGCCTGATGAGTCTGATATGTAAGGCAATGGAGCGCATCATCATGGACCTAATTAACAAGGATATAGGGAATCTCCAAACTCTAGATCCAATGTAATTTGGTTTTGTGAAAGGTAATTCATGCCTGCTCAACCTGGTTGACTTCTTTCAGTGGCATGAAGGTAAGGCAGTTCATACAGGCTACCTCGATCTGGCCTAGGCCTTTGATACCATTTCTCACTCAGGAGTTACTGATAAACTCACTAAACTAGGCAACAACCCATATATCATTAGGTGGGTTGCAAATTGGCTCACAGATAAAACACAGTGTGAAACTAACGGACTCCCAAGTCAGACTGCCCGCCAGTCACTAGTGGAGTCCCACAGGGATCGGTCCTGGGTCCTCTCCTGTTTGGCATCTACTTCTCAGAAGTCCAGGCTAACATGGAGGGACCCTGGCTGACCAAATTCATAGATGACTGCAAGCTGGGAGCCATTATTAACTCCCCACATGATGCAGACATCCTACAGAAAGGCCTCACTGAGACCAGTGACTGGTGTCAAACCCATGGGCTTACGCTTAATGCCAAAAAATGCGCCATCATCCCCTTTGGGAAAAACTCAGTTCCCACTAATTACCACATCGATGGGAGCCCACTGAAGGCATTATAAGAGATCTGGGGACACAGGCTGACAGCAACCTCTCCTACGACAACCACATTGCCACTGTGGTCAGAAAGTCCTTCTATGTGGCACATCTCATTACCAAGGGTTTTACATCCAGGAAGAAAGAAGTCATCGTTTCTCTCTACTCTTCCCTCATTAGACCAATCATAAGAGTATAATGCCCTATTTGGCATGTACCTCACTAGACACCTGCAACAGCTGGAGAGGCCACAAAAGTACCTCACAAAGAGGATCATAGGCCTTAAACACATCCTACATGGACAGACAAAAAAGACTCCAGCTATTCTCTGTCTCATGTTGTCTACTAAGAGGCGATCTCTGCTTGACTTACAAAGCCATGTCTGACCCAGCTCTGTTAGATATGCCACATCTAAAGAAATCCCAATCCCTCCAACACCACATGCTCCAGAGAACCTCATTACCACAATCAACAGAACATGCTGGAGGGACAGGTTCATAACCCAGAGACTGCCCATACTCTGGAATAAACTTCCCATACATGTGAAATAACGCACCTCACTAGCCCTCTTCAAGAGAAATTTTGATGAGTGGATACGGAATAGAAAGTTCACCCTGGGGATCACTCCAGTGGCTCTGCTTGATAGAGGCAATGGGAACTAATGATGGGTGGCACATTGCCAGGGCAATTCTATGGGCTAGGCTTGTAAAGGCCACTGGGACATTAGCCTAGTGCACACCTATGAACCTATGTAAGTAAGTAAAAGGTGGGTGGCTTGTACAGCAATGACTTTAACATGTGACAACAGAGACTTATATGAATACATGTGTCCCCTATCAAGTAATAGGCCTAAGGCATAAAAGATTCACACATTTATACCTGTCAAAAGTACTGATGGTCATGAATGTCCTCAGTTTGGCCTCATACTTTTTGTACTGGAAAATCATTAAAGAGACAAGTTAGAAAGTAATGAGACACATTTCAGTTTCAGACTTTCCAACTCTCAGAAGATTATTAAAAATACTGATGCAAAAAAATATTTTGATTCTATCAACTAACTCTTTAAGACCAAAATATGTCAAAAGTACAATTAGCAAAACAACATCACAAATGCAGCTATACTAAGCACTAAGTCAGCTATGCACCCTGAGCATCAGACACAAACCTTATGTGTCCCTGAATCCAAAAGATAGAAAACAAGGATATGGCCCAGTCATCATCGGCTGCATAAGGTGTTGTGTGTGTGTGTGTGTGTGTGTGTGTGTGTGTGTGTGTGTGTGTGTGTGTGTGTGTGGGTGGGTGGGGGGGGGCAGGAAGCCTAGGCTGACACAAAAGGTAAGTGAGTGCATGTGAGCAGAAACAGAAGCAGGCAGACATTCAGATAAAGTAACAAATGTCTAGTGCGATAGAATGACCTTTAAGTGTCATGGCTAAACCATGTAACTGTTGTGTGTGTGTATGGGCCATCCAGGTGAAAATGCTGTGTGAGTGTCTGCAGGAATGCAGCCAAGCTCTGTGCTAACTCTACATCTTGCTATGTTGGACAGGTATAAGCCATGCATAGTAGAGGTGGCAGTTCATTGTTGTCGTACCCGACCATGAGAACTGGCACTGCCAGGAGCTGTGCTGGCATGTCCATGCACACAGTCAGATGCACTGCTGCTACCTGAATGTGACTGATGTCTGCTGGATGAGCTCCCCTCACAAGGACACCCGGGACCACGATCACATGGCATGCAGGCTGCCACTCCAGGCTGTAGACACCTCAACCACTGATGGAGCAGTGGAAATCATGCCACTATGGCAGCATAATCGGGCATGGCCACATCAGTTAACAATAGATGATGTGGCTGACTTACACCCACGTGGATGCCATCCCCCTCTCAGCAGATGTTCCATCACAGACACCTCCTGTTCCAATGTGTTTTTCATCCGATCCATTGAATCAGCAACACAGTGGAGACAGTCACACGTCACACTGTGCCACATCTACAACCCTAAGCATTTCTCTACAGACCTATTGGGACATGCCTGCACCTCTATGATGGCCTTAAACATATGTCAAGTGGCACAGAAAGACACACTTGGATCAGGTGGAGGATGGACAGCAGGCCTCCTCCAAGCACCCCCAACAACCCTCCTGTGTGGCGCCTTGCCCACACTCTGGCTACTGACAGAGTCAACAGGTACTGAAGGAACCAAACCAAAAACAAGCAAAGGTTACTGATGATCAATAAATTCGGAGATGAACTTTAGCATACAAAAAACTTAATTCCACGATTTCGTCACAAATGCACACATTCCATTGAGCTTTCTGGATCCCTGACAGTGGAGAGGAACTCTTCAGTTGGTGTCACTGGTGGCTCTGTAGCAGACCTCCACCTCGGTAGCCATCTGTTCACAGGCCACTGCAGCTGCTCTCCTCCAAGCCAATGAAATCATATTAGTGGCCTTATGGCACACCTGATCATATGTCCTGCTCTGACCACCTACTGGTTAACATCGGCTACTATTTGCTGCCAAATTTGCATTAGGCCAGACATATCCCCACGTCCCCTTTAAAAGCAGAAAGGCACCATGATACCTAAATGCTTCCATGATTACTTCTTTTTCAGGGTCACTGAAGGTGAGGTTTTGGGGTTACTGGAATGCCTGGATGCCATAGCCCTAGGTGACATAAAACACAAAAGAAGGATAATACACATCAGTATCACATAAATAAAAGTCCTGCTTTGATATAACACATAAAGTTAAACATATTTCACTAGTACCCATTGGAGAAACATAAAACAGTCAAGATATTCCAATATAAAAAAAGGAATGGCAAAGTTGTAATATAGTACAATCACACACAAAGAAAGGGGAGTAATAATAGCAAAATCTTGTTTGTGCCACAACAGAAATGCAAGTTTGCTCCCCCACCCCATTACAACAGGAAAATGACATATTTGGTTACAAACCATCACTGAAATGCTAAAAGTGCTATCAAATAAACTCTCCCTGAAACATGTATACAGATTTACCACAGAACATTCCATTTTAAGCAATTGCCAGTCATGTCTACCTGTGGCCAGCACTTCTTTAGAGGTGTGTATGGTCCATCCTGGAAGGCTGACAACCCTGTGTCATTGACAATATTGGACATTTACACTTCATGGAAATAACAACAGAAGAGCGTACAGAGAAAAACAGTTGTAAGATTAGCACTTGTGAAGACAGTTAATAAGGCTGTGCATCTGGGAAAGTAAAATGTCCTGCCAAATATGCCTATGCCGTCAGTGCAATTGTACGAAATGCATACGGATAAAAGTAGTAGTTACTAATTCATATATATGTATTAATAGATTTTTCTTACTGATATTTCAGCATATGCAGTATAAAGATCAAAACTGCAAGCATACCTTATCAAGATCAATAGTCTTCTGTGCAGATAAATCCAAAAGTGATATCTTCGTCTGTACTATCCGCATAAACAAGTCTCCTCACCTTCAGATTCCCTAGCTACATGGTTCCCCTTTTATAGTTTAGATTCATGGCTGTGAGCAAGTTGAAGATGCAAATGAGGTGTGAACTCATTAGAATTGCTGCATCCCAAATACTTGACTCCATGTAGCTGATGTTAACATAGCGCAGGTACTCCCTCAGTGGTTGCTGCTAATGGATTGTAACTGTGAATGATTAGTGGTAGGGAGAAGGAAAACACAACAGCAATTTAGACTCCCCTATCCCCTACCTCCAGCGGGTGTGTCAGCCAGGTTAGACTTACAAAGTGTAGAAATAATTGCATTAAGGTTTTAAATGTAAGTAAGCATCACACATTTCACAGTTTCTGTTCAGTAACATCCAACCTCCACTTCATGTCTTGACAACTGTATATGATTGCCTTTTAATATCCCCACACATTTTAAGGACAATGATACATAATGCCTTACAGATGGCCTGTCTCAGATTACTGGTCAGATATGATAAGAATAGGCAACAAACACACAGAGATAAGACAGCTGCATTTATGCAAGCAATAGTCAGAAATAGTTGTATGATCACTCAGTGCACTACTTCAGAAATTAATACATGTTCAAACTACCACCATATGTTTTGTTAGTACTGTAGATGATGTTGCAGTTGGTTGCATGCACAATGATTTTAGTTCTCTGCTGCAAAGATGTCTGTGTGGCAAAGAGGGATGAGACATCCTTATTGTGCTTTGAAGGTCCATTGCAGTGAGAGGTCAAGTCCAGACCTGCATAAAAATATTTCATGTGTACCAACATAAATTTTGTAGTGTTGTTTATTTAATAGATTTATTTTCTTCATTTCATGTAATTTTCCCTTTGTGTGTTTTTCTTATTAAATGCCAGTGTTTGTGTGGTGCATGGCTTAGTGCAAACAAGGAAAATGGAGCAACACAATGTATGTAAGACTTAGCTGTGCTTATCTCAGTTGCGGGATGCTTAGGAGTACAAAAAAAAGGACTAGAGGCCCACACAGGAAGCAGACAGAACACCTGCAGACAGGGCATAGACAATGTAAAGGCGAAGAAGGATACATTGTTGCAATTTTTGCTTTTCATCATCCAACACTGCTAAGTGACATTGTACACCAGTTAGAAAGCTTCCCCAACACTTGCAGCCATTAAACTTCTGCAAAATGGATGCAGGCAGTCAACAATTTAAAATGGATAATTGTATTAATTCTGTTAGGTACCACACAAAAATTTTAAATGGCTTTGCATGGCAATTAACACACAGAACTTAACAATGAATAGAGAACTATGGAAATGTCATTCAACTATTCCTGTGGCAGCATGTGTAAGTGTAAGGCTGAAATACAGGAGGTCCTGTGTTCTAATAGAAGAAATTCCAGACATTTTTACTATTGTTACATTTCACATTAGATTCAGTCTCACTTAGGATACATTAAACACAATCATAAATAGTGCAGCTGATCTGAATTATATGTATGAGGGATAATACACACTTACTGTGTTTTGAAGGTTAAGACTTATGACTGAGAGTATACTGTCTACTATGTTTCTGTAAGTATAATTCTGATATCTGGACTTGGATGGCCCTCACACATAAGTAAGACACATACCCAAATAAATCTATATACAAGGACCTTGTCAAGTCAAACACATACATGGTTAACACCTCAAACTGTCATCTATATTTATGAATAATTCATGATTATGTCTGTGAATCACTTCTTCCGTGGCAAAGATGGAAAATCACCACTGAAGAAGAAAATGTTTTTTTCCCTTATGTATAGGTTTGAATATCACACTGTACAAATCAATTTTATCACTGTATAAGGCCAAACCAAACATGTTTCAGGTCATGAAATGTATTTCCCCAGTGGAAGTCTGCAAAGTTAAATCACCCAACAGTTACAGCAGCAGACACCCCACAAACTATTGTCAAGTGTCAGATTAACCTTCCAATTTTAAAAAAAATGTTCTCATCCTTGCTTGGCACTGTTCCTCTCCACTTAACATCATGCAACCGAGGATGGCATCATTGCTCTGGTTTGCGCACCACCAGTAAACATGATAACAGGAATTGGTTTGAAATTATTTGCCATTCCTCTACTTTTGGGATTATACATGTCTGGTGTTAGAGGGGAAGGTTCCCAATTTAGGGCATGGAGGTGGAGTGTTCAAAAGTCCAGAATATTTACTGTATCCTGGTAAAGTGTCACAGTAAAGTCTGAGGCTTGGAATAGCCTGGCCAAGGCTGTATTCAGTGTGACTGGCATCCCACTCATAGGAGAACACTGTAGGCACCATTTCAATAACCTAAAAATGTGCAAGAGGTATAAACTCAACCAGTGGTTGGATGAGTTTCAAACTAGTGACATCCTACAGTTGTGTAGGTATGCTAATAAAGAGAATTTTTAATACACAAAAAGTTAAATAATATTCAAGACTGGTATGCATACTGCTTTTCAATTTTCTTTTATTTTCTCAGCTAATCCTGAAATTGAGTTGAATCAGCAGCCTCATGCTAATCATTTGTAGAGACTGACGGAAGCAAGTGATAAGTATAGAACACAAGAGAAGTATTATTGCAGCTTTAAAAGCCAAAAACAGAAATTATTTTGTTTTCTATACAGTAATAGCAAAATAAGTATGCATATCCTAACTGTAAAAGCAATGTGTAAGCTGTAGCGCAAACCAACTTTAGGAATCAAGTACACAACTGTAGACAGAGGTTATAGGTTCAAATACCACAAGTAACAACTAAACAATACTGCATTTCTTTAACTATATTACATAAATTAAACTGTATACAAGTGGCATAAATGCCCTGCTGTTAACTGTAATCTATATAACTGGATCAAGCATATATGCAATATATGCACATTGTAAGGATTACCTTGAACAATCCATAATTATAGTTTGTAGTTGTTAGGGAGTATACTTAAATATAATAGTTCAGAGAAAATAGATGTATAATTATGATAATGCATTGTATGTCACATATAATGGTACTAATTTTAACTCTTTTTTCTCTCACCCCAACCCTTACCCCTTTTTTTTCTATCTGTCTTCAAAATGTCTCCATGTCATCCATCACAAATCACTAAATGCTTTACAGCACAGCAAGGTAGGCCATCCCCAGTGGGTCAGCCTGCCCCTGCTCCACCGGCTCCAGCACCGACGCCCAGCTCATCTGGGTCCCAAACTGGCAGTACTGCTTCTGCTTCCCCTGCACTACCTGAGCCCTTAGTTAGCACTACCCTGGCAGCTGGTTCTGTAGTACCCTCCAGGAGTACTGGCTGAGGTGGGGATTTCATCTCCCATTAGGAGATGCCATGCCTGGTGCACAGCATCATGCACAGCACCATTAGTGTACACCTATGCCAGATGGAGAGGCTCCTTTCCCTCACAGTCCATAGGAGGAGAAGACATCAAGCACTCCAGCAGCCAGTGGAGTAAGGGGACAGTGATGAAAGTCCTTTGGGTGAGGACTAGATTCTCACTGTCCCCGTGTGTTATGGTCATGAGCTTGTGTTGTCCCCTCCTTCACCCTAATCTGTCCCCCAACATTTTGTGTCCCTCACCATCCTTGTGTCTTGTCTTGTTTGTTTGCATTTGCTTTCCTCACCTACCCAACTTAACTGACCCAGAAATACCAATGTCCTTTACCCAGCATTCCTTTCTTACAGAAGTAAAAAAAAACAAAAATGGGCACCTGTCCCACAAAAAATGTTGTCCCATACATAGCTCTCCATTTTGCCACATGTTTTCTTGACACACCTAATTTGGTTCAAGGCTATACACCATGACTGCATTGTTGTCATCCCTCTTTGAGGATGTGACAGTCCAAATTCAGCAAATATTCTGTGCATATTTTCAGTTTACACTGTTAAAGAAATGGAAAAGTATGGTTCTTTCCTCCCAGCCTCCTGACATTCCTGTATTGCTTTCCCTTTGTTCTTCCCCTGCTTGTCCCCCACTTCGCCACTTTCCTATCTACCCCAGTTTAGCACCTATAATCTGGTCATAAAATAGAATCACACACAACACACATAAGTACCAAAAAAGGCAATTAAGCCCTTCACTTTTTGGCCTCCATGTTTTCATGGAGTTTGGCATCAAACACCAATGCCAAGTGATAGCAAAAGGCTTTTTCTTCGAGCACCTACATCCGCGCAATGCTTCTTAAACATGCTGTGCTATGTCAAATAAAAAAAGTAAAAAAGAGTAAAGTATAATTTTAGTGCACTATCACTATTTATGTAAAAGTATTACATAAACCTGGATTCAAACCCAATATCATCTGAGCTCAAAAAGGATTGTGTCAATGTATGTACACCTGCTGCCACAGAGTCAGCTATGTAGCAGGTGTGTTTCATACACTCGGTACTAGCTCTCATAATTTTAGCAATGAGCCTCACATTTGCACACTGCTTAACTACACACAAACAGGGAAAGCAGTAGAAGTGTGTATCTTGCATGCAGAAACACTTTGTCAACAATTCCGCAAACCTGCTCCTTGGTGTTGCACTATGCAAAGTAAATAATAGCACGTATTACTTTTATTTACTGTCCATTTAGTCTTTATGCCATGAAACTACATGTAGAAACATGAAAAAATTTTGGCTTTATCTAATAAAATGTCACATATATACAATGCAGCCATGTGTTTACTCCCGCCCATGCACTGCAACCTTGGTCTCTCAGTACTTGTTCACAAATATATCAGTTACACTATATAAATAACAAATGTTGTGTTGCACACCATGCACCTCTTTAGAATGATAATACACACTCAGATTTTCAAATATTTGTAGTGATGTAGACACCGGTTTGCATATAGATTGAAAAGCTGTCTCTTACAGTATACCTGCAAATTGAAACCCAACCATCAAATACTACACATTGCACACTCAGTCTAGTAACATGCAGAACGTGAAATATCTGAATATGCCTACACATCCATTTCATGCAAAACTCCCAACATATTCACTCCAACATCCAGTGCTGATGTCATCCACCATAAGTTGTCCTACGCATTGTAAAAGTCAGACTTGTGCCATGGCACTTGCATAAAGTACTGAGTTCTCTAGTCAGTGTACTTAGATAAATAGGGGTTTTGTTCTCACTGCAGTCAAATGGGAGGTGTGTGTGTGTGTGTGTGTGTGTGCGCATGCACGCGTGTGTGTGTGTGTGTGTGTGTGTGTGTGTGTGTGTGTGTGTGTGTGTGTGTGTGTGTGTGTGTCTAGCCAAAGGAGCATAAGTGTCTATCTGACAGTTACCACTCCAATACCATGGACTGACAATAGTTTGAAACTTACACATGCCTACACATCCATTTCATGCAGGCCTCCCATCATCTTCCCTCCAACATCCAGTGATTATGTCATCCACTATAAGTTGTTCTGCAGCCTTGTAAAAGTCAGCCTTGTGTTGCGGCACTTGAGTAAAGTACTGAGTTCTGTAGTCTGTGTAATTATGGAGGGGTTATGTTCTCACTGCATTCAACTGGGGTGTGTGTGTGCATTTGCTTGACATTAGAGAGAGCATTTTACAACAGCATGTGGAACACTGTTATCATTTTCTCCCCAACAGACACTGCTGATGTCATCACCTACAAAGTGCTGTCTGACACTCTCCAAGTCAGACTTGAGCTGTGACACTTGCCTTAAATACAGAGTTCCGTAGTCAGTGTACTTAGGTAGGGTTCTGTTCTTACTGCAGTCAACTGGGGTGTGTTTGTGTCTGTGCACTTGCTTAACGTGAGAGAGAGCATTTTACCCCAGCATGTGGGATACTGTTATTACCATCTTCCTCTTGCTAAATGCTGCTGATGTCATCAGCTATAGCTGATTTGCAGATGTGCAGTATTCCCATCAGGGCGGGGTCAGAGACTGGCCTGTAGGCCAGGCACAAGTCACCTCATTCTATATGATACAGACTACAATGACAATGGTCTCAGACTATAACACATTTTCCCACATGCTTTTGGGAGATTTGATGTATTGTTTTGCAAATTTTAGATGGGCCTGGATGTTTTTCTGTGTAAAAAAAGGCTTCTGTCTTGCAACCCTACCCAATAGTCCAGACATATGGAGAATTCAGGCGATTGTTGTCACATGTAGTACACAACCAGGTCTTGCCAGAAATTCCTGGCAGCCTTTGACCAGTTTTTGTCTTGTTTTTTCCATCAATTTCGAAGGAACATCCAGTTCTTTGCAATGTCACTTTTGTCCCATATTTTCTCCACTTTTTGATGGCTGTCTTCACTGTGTTCCATGACATATCCAATGCTGTCGAATTTTTTTTTGTCCTCTTCTCCTAACTGATACCATTCAACCATTAGATCCCTTAGATGCTTTGTAAGCTCTCTATGAACCATGGCTTTTGCTGTAGCAGGCAACTGAGTAAATGTCTGGAAAATCCTATTAGGACAGCTGAACTTTATTTGGGGTCAATCAGAGTCTGTTTAATTGATGGCAGGTGTGTACCCAAGAAGACTGAATGCTGTAATTAAATCTAAAGATGCTTCAATAAAATATTTGTTTAAGAGTGTGTACCCACAACAAAGTATTAGTTTAAGGGTGTGCACACTTATGCAACCAGCATATTGCACATTTTTTATTTTTTATACTTTTTCCCCTAACAGATTTGTTTGTTTTTCAATTGAATTGTACAGGTTATAGGTCACATTAACTCATTCATTCCAGTGGAGCACAGGAGGTTTGCTCTGTAACTTCCAAAGGGAGGAGCCTAAGTCTTTTGACAGAATCAAATTATGTCTTCACATTTCCAACAAATATTAATATTTCGGGAACCATAAGGGTATAGACACATCTTTACTCTCCTTATTTGTGAGGTAGACCAACATGCCATCATAGACCTTTTCTAAATGGACATTAGTAATATCCCAGCTGTGTGCAACAGACATGTGTGAGTTGGTAGTCCTACATCCATGTCTGTTTCATCTGCTACATGTCCTCAAAGAGGTCATCAAGGGCATACATGATGGCAACACTATCATACTGTGGAACTTGACTAGGCCAAGGCATATGACACAAATTTACACTGAGGTATTCACTCAACTCTTTCAAATATGGACATAAACACCTACGTTACCAAGTGGGCAGACCACTGGATCACACACGTGGCATCTAAATATATTGAAATATGTGAAGTAACCTATATCTGTGGTCCAGTGATCAGATCCGTACATCACGGCTGTCTGCTAGGCTCTTTCCGATCCATTATTTAAGTCACAGATGTCAAGAATGACATATACATCATGTGTCTAAACAGCTGTCTGGAGGAATACAGATTGTCGGCGATCATTGATTCCAACTGTGATATTAGTATAATACAAACAATATCAACACACATCAAAGATTAAATAAAATAAAGGCACCAAATGTCAAGGATGAGGACTAAAAAGCACTTCAATAAAAAACACTGTACTATAAAAGAGTAAGCGCTTCATCAGACTGAATAAAATGCCACATATCACATCAATTTATATCAATTAGTAACCAATCAACGAACTTTGAACAATTTAAAGTGACTAAAACATGAGCATAGAAAGAAAACTGTAAAAACATGTATCTTACAATATACAAATAATCCTGCAAAAACACTTAGAAACATGTACGTATGTATATATATATATATATATATATATATATATATATATATATATATATATATATATATATATATATATATATATATATATATATACATATATATATATATATATATATATATATATATACATACATATTTATATATATATATATATATATATATATATATATATAAATACACATCCAATAGTAAAGTAGAACAAAAAGCCTCAGTGTTTAAAGGGATGTCTGTTAAGAAAAGGCTTCAGTGAGGTAGCTCCATTAAGACCTGGGGGTTTATATGCCTGAAAAAGCAGTATCCAATTTTGTTCAGCAGTTTCTGTTATATTCCTAATGTCACCCCCTCTAACACCTATATTTATTAATTCTAAAGCCATAAATTTAAAACTATATTCAAGACCAAAGCTAAGCACATGTGTTAATGCGTTATTTTCTTTACAGTTCCTTATGTCCCTGCAATGTTCTAATATCGTGTCTTTAAAAGTGTGATTCATTTTGCCAATATAGAACATTTGGCAAACAGTAAAGAAACAAAAGTACACTAAATTGGTAGTCCTGCAATCAGCATGAAAATTGAGTTCTATTTTAAAATGTTCAGTGGGGTGTCTATAGAAAGCCCCAGTATGGATATATTTACATGCTGAACAATTTCTACATGTGTATGTACCCATCCGATTAGATATATATATATATATATATATATATATATATATATATATATATATATATATATATACACACACACACACACACACACACACACACACACACACATATTATAACATAAGTGCCTCTTTAGTGACCTATTATTCCTAAAGGTAAAACGGGGGACCATATCTATGACGCCTTTTAACTCATCTATAGTGTTAAAAATATTCCAATTTTTTCTAATAATATCACAGAAAGGATCAATGTTACTAGAGAAAGATATAGGAAACTTAGACAACATTGTTCTCTGTGGACTATGAGTCAAAGTTTGCTCTATATCAGCCACCCTTTCACCAAAAAGAAAGGTTTACATTTATTTTGTCTCTCATTCCATGTTACATCAATGCAGGAGTTAATTTCACGTTCCTTATAGCCCCTACTCAGAAAGTTAGATTTCAATTCCTCTAAAGCTATCTGTAGCTGACGATCATCATTATGTACCCGCATAATCCTATAAAACTGTCCCTTCATTACATTGCATGAGATATGCCTGGGGTGCATACTTTCCCTATGTTATAAATTATTTTTACGAACAGGTTTCCAATATAGGCTTGTCTTCACCTTTTGACAATAAGCTTTATTAACAGTAACATCAAGAAAGTCAATGTGGTGTGAAGAATATTTATACATAAATCTTAGAAAATCAGTAGAGTTCCCCAAAAAACATAATAAAACTTTCCAGTCTATCTTTTAGTTATGTACTCACCATAACTTTAGATGTTTGGGATCCATCTCGCCTACATTCTGTACTGATGGGCTCGGAGCCGATCCCTCGGCTCCGACTCGGCACGCTTATGCTATAGAGCGAGGCCTCTTATTGGCTGAGCTATCTTTATCCCAGGATGCACCACCACTGATCCCCCAGATCTTGTTTGTCCGCATTCATGCACACATGCACAACTTGTTTATATAACATTGTTAGATGTTTCAAGATGAAACAACAGGATTCGGACCTTATGATATCCTCTGATCTCCAAGGAAGGGGGAAGGAGGGTGGGTTATTAGGAATGTAGGCGAGATGGATCCCAAACATCTAAAGTTATGGTGAGTACATAACTAAAAGATGTTATGTGATCCTATCTCGCCTACATTCTGTATTGATGGGACAGCGTCCCTAGCACCTAAATCCCGGGTGGCTCATTGGAAAACACTCCTGAGCACTGTGGAACCAAATGAAGCTCGTCCTCTAGATGCCACGTCCAATTTGTAATGGGAAATAAAGGTGTGTGGGGAAGACCATGTAGTCGCAGCACAAATGTCACTAATAGCAAGCTTAGAATGAAATGCTATAGAAGTAGCCATAGCCCTTGTAGAATGAGCTTTGACAGAGCTTTGACAGAGGTGTAAGCTCTTTGTTAGAATAAAAATAAGCTTGAGTAATACAGTCCCTGATCCATTTGGCAATAGTGACCTTTGTGACAGCTTTGCCCAATTTATTGTCTGCAAAGGACACAAACAACTGATCTGTTTTCCTTGATTGTTTGGTCCTGTCTAAATAAAAACGTAACTGCCTGTGGACATCTAGTGTGTGGAATATGAACTCCGCTTTGTTAGAGTATTTTGGGAAAAAAACTGGAAGCTCTAACGATTGTTGTAAGCAGAAACTAGAACAAACTTTAGGGACAAAGGAAGGATTTGGCCTGAGGGATACTCTGTCTTTGTGAAAAACCAAGGCACGTAACACTATATCGAGATCCCATGGAGGTGCAGGATGAGAAATCGGAGGTCTTAATAGAGCAGCACCTTTCAAGACAGTCTTACACAATCTGTTGCTCATTAAAGGTGGGTCTATCGATTGGTGAAAATTAGAAATTGCTGCCAATTGTACCTTGATGGTAGAAACTGAAGAGCCTTGATTGAAAAGAGAAGTTAAAAATTTTAGTACTTCTGCCACGGGAATAGAAATGGGGTCCAGGCCCCGGAGTTGAGCCCAAATAGCAAATCTTTTCCATTTGCTAGAATACAGTTTCTTTGTAGCAGACTTATGGGCCGAAGACAATATGTGTACAACATCTGGATCCAATGTATGACTCCTAACTATAGTCGGAAGAGGAGGAGCCAAGCCGTCAATTTTAAGGTGTGTAGGGACTGGTGGAATAGTCCCGACTGATGAACCAGTAGGTCTGGGATCTGATCCAGGAACCATGGACCTTCCAGAGCATATTTCCGAAGATAGGAAACCATACTTGACGGCCCAGTAAGGAGCAATTAAGATCATTTTGCTCCCCAAGAGAGATGCCTTTTGAATCACCCTGGGAAGGAGAGGAACTGGAGGGAAGGCATAAAGCAAGCCGGTGGGCCAAGGACGGACTAGCGCGTCCATGGGGCTCTTCCCCGGAGCCGGGGTTAGGGAGAAGAATTCTTTGCACTTCGCATTCAGAGCAGTCGCGAATAGGTCGCAACACGGAACTCCCCATTTGTTGAAAATCTGACTTGCAACTGTCATATTCAGAGACCATTCGTGAGGAGAGAGGATGGTTCTGCTCAATCTGTCGGCTATCACATTGGACTTGCCCGGTATGTGAGTAGCCACTAGGAAACGTTTGGTCGAGACTGCCCATTCCCAAACTCTCATGACTTCTCTGCAAAGAGGGTAGGATCTGGTCCCTCCCTGTTTGTTCAGGTACCAGACAACTGACATGTTGTCTGAGTGAACAGCAATTACGCCCTGAGGGAGATAATCGTGAAGGGCTTGAAGAGACAGAAGTACTGCCCTCATTTCTAAGATGTTGATATGAAGTAAAGTCTCTTCCGGGTGCCATTTGCCTTGGACTGACCTGCCCAGGGAATGCCCCCCCCACCCCATCTGGGAGGCGTCCGTGGTCAAAGTGGCCACCGGAGGAGGTAGAACAAAGGGTCGTCCCTGATCCAGATTGGAGGGCACTAGCCACCAGCGAAGGTCCCGTTTGCAAGATTCTGTGATCCATATGCGGTGACTGAGAGGGAGTTCCTGAAAGGACCACTGAGCTGAAAGAAGCCACTGGAGAATTCTCATGTGCAACCTTGCCAAGGGGACTAGAAGAACCGTGGCGGACATGGATCCCAGTAGCTGCAGGACCATCCTGGCTGGAGCTTTGGACCTGGGAAGTAAGGCTCGAACTTGAGTCTGTATGGTTTGTATTCTGTCTGTCGGTAGATAGACCCGCATTCGGTATGAGTCTATCTCTACCCCTATGAATCTTATTCGTTGAGATGGCAGCAACACAGACTTTGGCCAATTGAAGGTGATTCCAAGGGAACTGCCCAGTGATATAGTGGCTTGAAGGCTCTGTAGTAGTAGATGCCTGGAGGTGGCAGTTAGGAGCCAGTCGTCTAGATACGGAAACACCTGGAATCCTAGATTTCTCAGATGAGCAGTCACGACTGCCAAACACTTGGTGAACACCCTGGGGGCTGTGGTGAGACCAAAGGGCAGCGCACGGAACTGAAAATGACTGCCTCCTAGGCTGAAGCGCAGATGTCTCCTGGACGCTTGATGTACCATGATATGGTAATAAGCGTCCTTGAGATCTATGGAGCACATCCAAACACCCTTCTCCAGCAATGGGAGAATGGTTTGTAGGGTGACCATTCAGAACTTGGACTTTTTGACTGAACGGTTTAGGATGCTGAGGTCCAAAATGGGCCTCAAGTCCCCGGTCTTTTTTGGCACCAAAAAGAATCTTGAGTAAGTCCCTAATCCGATCTGGTCTGCGGGGACCGGTTGGATGACTCCTTTTTGCAGCAGCTTTGAAACTTCTGAGGCTGCAGTATCCCGCTGACTGGGTGGAGGGTCCGGGATTTTTTTGGACTGGGGGGGTGAAAGAATGGGATGGAGTAACCTCCGGCGATAATTCGAAGCACCCATCGGTCCTGAGTAATACCTTCCCAGGCCTTTAGATGCTTCGAGAAATGACCCCCGACTGGCTCCGGAGCTGCACAGCCGGGCAATCCCTCAGGGACTATGAAAGGCTGAAGAGCCACGAAAGGACTCGCGGTCTCCAGTGTTACGAGGGCATCTGCCGCCTCTGGGACGGCGTCTTCCGGAAGAATTTCCCCCTCCTCTGCCTCTGGAAGGGGAATCCTCCTGCTGCGAGGGGTAAGGCTTCTGAGATCTACGGAACCACATTTTCCCTCTTTTAGCCTTGGGATAAGGCCGAAAGGGAGTGGAAAATTGTGCCCCTACGGCAGTCAGAGTCTTACCCTCCTGTTCACAGCGGGTTAGTGTGTCCTTTACCTTGGGTCCAAACAGGGAGGACCCATCAAAGGGGGCGTCGGCAAAGGAAGACTTAAAGGCCTCCGCGAAATGACACAGGCAGAGCCAGGCTTGTCTCCGTAGAGCAATGCCTGTACCCGCTGCTCTACTCGCCCCTTCGGCCGCATAAGAAATGAGCCTCATGGACGAGTTCGAAATGGACGACATTGTAGCCAGCTGAGAGCCAACCGTCTGGGCCAGCTCCTCAGGCAGGTTACCCAAGAGGGTATCGGATAGCTCCTTAATCAGATCCCTCTGAAATCTGGTAAAGTGCGTAAGGTAGTTCAAGGACCTCAATGTAAAGGCCGCTGAACTGAGGGTGCGCTTTCCATACCGATCCATGCTCCTAGACTCCTTATTAGGAGGATGGATGGACGTTGAAGCCTCTGCTACATCTTGCTGGGTAGCAGATGCCACCACCAAAGCATCTACAGCCACACCTTTAGTTAAAAACTCTTTTTCAGGGGGTGCCGAGAGGAACTTGTTCGGACGAGCAGGCACCGGTTCCACAGAGTCTGGGTGTTCCCATGCCCTTCGACAGATCAAATCCAAGAGCTCATCAAAAGGCGGAGACACCCAGGAGGCGGAGGGTTGAGTCCCGAAGGCCTTCAGGAACACTGACTCATCAGCAGAGGGAGGTTTGGACTGCCAGCCGCCTCGTTGTTTTAGGGCTTCCAGGATGTCTGCAAAGGAGACATCATCCGAGGACGACTTAGGGGACCCCTCTGCATCATCGAGATCAGTGTCTGATGTAAGAGACTCATCAGGGGAGTCAACGTGCTTCCTCTTGCACGATCTCTTCCTGGGGGGTTCTTCCGAAGAGGCTTCAGAAGGACCTCCAGGAGGGGGAGAAACCCCAGTGGGGGTAACCCGAGGCCCAGGGGCTCCGCTGTCTAAGGACAGGGGGACTGCCAAAGACCCAGTCTCCGTATGCAGGGAAGGCGCTGGGGAAACCGTGGAGGCAGCCAAGGAAGATTTGGCTAATGCACTCCTCATAGCCCTGAAGGCGGGACCACCAGAATCCTGGGAGGGTCCCACCTCCGTGGCCACGACAGTGGACGGCACTCCCGCCGCCGACGCACCAAGAGGGAGACTTGGGACCGAAAGCATCAATCCCAAAGCCTCCCCCCCAGGGCCGAAGGAAGAAGTCCGTGTACTGAACTCCGACCCAAGAGCCGGAGTTGGAGCAAGGGTCGGGCCCGACCCTAAAACCTCCACCGGTTCCATCAGTGCCGGCTCCAACGGTGCCGAAGCTGTTGGAGGAGGAACCACAGTAGGGGAGTGGACCATCGGCTCCGAAGCCGAATGGGCTGGAGCCGAAACTAGCTTTTGGAACACCGGAGACTGGAAGAGTCTAAGGAGCATCCTGTCGATGTCCGAATCAGACATCTTGGATGATCTAGAGGATACCGATCGGGCCCGAACCGATTTCTCCATCGGCTCCGAAGGGCTCGGGGACCGGCTCCGAATGGACTCTACCACTATTGGCTCCGAGGGAGATCTCAAGGTAATTTCCCTCGGTGCCGATAAGGACTTCGGCTCCGAAGGGGAAGAGTCTGAGCCGGTAACCCTTATCGGCTCCAATATCAGTGGAGCCGATGAGGGTGACCCGCCTCTCGATGCTCCAGTCCTTGGCTCCGAAACCAGAGGGGTCGAGGCTGGAGGCATCGAGGCAGACCGTTCCGCCCTCGGCTCCGAAGTCCGTGGAGCCGATGGAGAAGTCTGCTTAGATTTTTTAGTGGTCGGTTCCGACTGACTGGTCGGAGCCGACGCTTTCTTCTTTTTAGAAGGAGAAGGAGAGGAAGATAAAGCCTTCTCGAAGGATGGCTTGATTAACCCCTTGAGGATTAATTTGTTCTTCCTCTCCTGGAGGACTCTTGATGAGAAAGCGTGGCACACACTACACGACTCTTGTAGGTGCTTGGCACCTAAGCAATAGACGCACGAGGAGTGGTCGTCCGTTATGGACATTTTAAAACCACACCTCGTGCATTTCTTAAACCCGGAGGGTTTGTGTTCTTTTGACATAACTGCTTTAGACAACAGAACCTATCTAAATAAAACACAGCAAAACTTAAACAAACCAAGCAAAAAAGTAAAGTTTTGTTTGATTTTGTTTTTTTTTTTTTTTTAAACAGACTATACAATTAAACAACACAGAGAAAGAGAGTCAAGACCCTCTAACTTAAACGGGTACTTGACCCAGGAAAGAGACACTAGCAACAGGGGAAGGCCCCTCTAACTAAAACGGGAAACCTTCCCTGACTAAAAAAATCATGAATTTCTCAACAGAAATTAATCAATCACACTCGTATAACAACAATAGCTGTTAAAACAGCTTTTGGGTTCAAAGTAAGCAAAATTCTGACAGGAAAAAGCCTAAATAAATAGTACTTAGCCCAGCCAAGTTGAGACCACGTCTAAGCTTGTAAGCGGCAAACGAGATCTGGGGGATCAGTGGTGGTGCATCCTGGGATAAAGATAGCTCAGCCAATAAGAGGCCTCGCTCTATAGCATAAGCGTGCCAAGTCGGAGCCGAGGGATCGGCTCCGAGCCCATCAGTACAGAATGTAGGCGAGATAGGATCACATAACATCCAATGTATCTCCCCATAAAAGAAACAAGTCATCAATAAAACGCACATACCATAACACATTTTCAGAAAATTCATTAGAAGACAATGCATAGTCCTTCTCCCATTTAGCAAGTGCTAGGCTGGTGTAGCTATTGGCACATGCTGTGCCCATAGCCACACCAACCTTTTGCACAAAAAAATTCTTGCTGAAAAACAAAAACATTGTTTTCTAAGATAATTTCAAGTAGTGTGCATATCAAATGAACTTTATCATTGCTAAAGGAGGAGTGGTCATTAAGAATCATCCTAATAGTTTCAATACCCTACTCATTGGGGATCACGGTAAAAAGAGGTTCAATGTCTAGTGTCACCAGCTAATAGTCCTGTGTTAACTTTTTAGTTACCATATACAACCTCTCCAAAAATTATCTAGTGTCTCTAAGTATTGTTTCATGACTTTCTAATAGTGGGTGTAGGTTCTTCTCTACAAAGATAGAGAGGGGTTCAGTCACCCACCCCCCACCAGACACAATTGGACACATGGGTGGACATTCAAGATTTTTGTGAATCTTTGGCAAGCCATATAACATAAGGACCAATGGATGTTCAACCTCAAAGTATCTTAAGAGACTTTCAGAAATGATATCCAACATTAACATATCAAAAACATAAAAAGAAACATTTTCATTAATCCCATTCACCACAGTCCTAGGCACATTTAAATAAGTATTTGCATCATCCAAAAGTTTCTTCATTTGCATAATATACAGATCCCTTTCTAAAATCACTACTCCCCCAACCTTATCAGCTTGTTTAATGACAATGGAATGCATACTTCTAAGTCTAGTTAGTGCAGTATATTAATCATTACTCAGATTAAAAATGTAGCTTTAACCAATGTTCATATACCTGTCTAATCTGTTTTTCACAAATGTCTATAAAAGCATCGACCATAGCATTGGGTGGGGGTATACAGGTACTCTTTTTTTAAAAGGTTGTTCAATAGTAGCATTGCCTTTAAATATAGTTTGTAGTGTTAAAGTCCTGCCATAAAGCTTCAAATCCTTCAAGATATCAACCAAATTAGCTTTCTAGGCTGGAATGAATGAGAGGCCTCTATTTAATAAACTCAGTTGTGCCTGAGTTAACTCAATATTAAAAATATTAAAAACAAGGTTACTGTTACCATCACTATTCATAATCATCTGCGATGAGTTCTCATCTGGGTAGTTTCCATGACAGGTGAGCTTTGCACTTTGCCTCTCCTTCCCCGGCTCTTGGATCTTGTCTTTATCGGCAACAGCGTTGATAGAGTGAACGGAACAACAGAGCTGCTCCTGTTCTTTTGATCTAAGTCCCCAGCTGTTAAAAAAGGCACTGGTTCAGCCCGAGCTTCTAAATTGTTAGAGGAAACATCAATGCCTATAGAACAGCAGGCTTGAAAGCCTCCATTCTCTTTGCATCTAGCTCCGCCTTGCAAATCAGAATGGACTTCCTTGTTGCATCCTGAAAGGCCTTCTATTGGTTGAGAGCCAGTCAATCGCACCTGACGTTGCATAGTATTGGTGGATTTGGTTGTGGGTTACAGTGGTAGATCCGTAGCATTCAAGGCATCAGAAACTGGTCTATTAGGTTTTGGCCAAGAAAATACTGCCCCACGTTGAAAATCAGCTAAGTCCCTTTGTAGCGTATTTATCTTGGCTGATTGCAGACTTTTTTCATAAGAAATAATGCTGTCATGCAATGAACCCAACTTGTCCCCTATGACAGCAGTAGGAAAAGTATCATAAATGTTATTTTGTAGCATAACAATTCCATTTTGCAGCTCTTTTTCTAATGGAGTAAAAAAATAAATTAAGAGCTGCAGATATTCACTACTAAAACATAAATTTAAACTCTGCCATTTCAATAGCAACTCAGGAAATGTCTCTCCTTAGCTAGGGATGTTCAATATCTGCAGCCCCCTCGCCACTATTTTAAACTTAAGGCAAGCTTCCAAATGGAGCCACTGCGAATGCAGCCATTTAAATTTATATAATTTATTTTCAAGATCTCTATACACATGTAAGAAGTTAATGTGTGTACCACCAATATCTTACAATATTCAAATAATCCTGCAAAAACACTTTTTTACAGTTTTCTTTCTATGCTTATGTTTTAGTCACTTTAAATTCTTCAAAGTTCATTGATTGGTTGCTAATTGATATAAATTGATGTGGTATGTGGCATTTTATTCAGTCTGATGAAGCAATCTTAGACATCGTGAAAGTGCTTACTCTTTTATACTACAGTGTTTTTTATTAAAGTGCTTTTTAGTCCTCAGCCTTGACATTTGGTGCCTTTATTTTATTTTATCATTTCGTTTGGTTTATTGGCACCAGTGGTACTCACTGGTCCTGTTTTATTGCTACACATCAAAGATTGCTGCCCCAGCCATGACAACACATGAGATGAAACAAAAACATGGGGGGATTTGTTACATTATGAAAACAAACACATGACTCAAGGATGTTGTAGACATCACACCCTATAAACAGACCAATTAGTATGTGACGTGTACAGGGGTAGATGGTATGTGGAGTGCCCACCAGCATGTGGCCACAGTGCTGACTACTCCCTTGTATGAAATACAACTACTGAGTATATGCAGGATATCCACATCAAAGGCCATAATACCGCCATAGGTCACAGCCTTCATCACACCAGTAACTGAGTACAATGCACCCTGCTTCATGTACCTCCCTAAATATCTTTCAGTGATGTGTAATTGAAGTGTACCACCTCTGCCACAGTGAGCCTTCATACATCTTATTGGCCATAACTAAGTATTCTTTTTTTGCATAAACATTATTGTCTGAAGGTGCGGCACTCCCAACAAGATGTTATATCATGTTGGTCATGCACACAGTATATACATAGGTGTTTGACAGCATTGATGGCATGGGTTACATTCATGACCATGTGGATTGTGCCATATATATCCGCCATGCACACCAGTCAATTAGCCTGTATTGATCATAATGTCGCATACAGGTATAGCAGTGTCCCTCCTAACACCTCCAGCAGATGTTACAGAGTCAGAACAGTGGGCTTTATTGCCCTCATAGATTGCTGACATGTCACAATAGTTGCACATGTGTGTTCATGCAGAACCATATATGCTCACTCAGACTCACATATGTTGTGTCAGAGACATGAGATTAATGGTTTTATTCTGACATTGTCCATGATTGTGCATGCTTCTTTTACTGTTGTCCATGAGTCTATAACACAGTCCCATTTGTTGGAAACCACTGATGACATTACAGTCATATTCAGACAAATCAGTTTGCACAGCTTCACAACATGCACCTAACCCAGATTATATATAACATCCCTGATAGATGTCCTCTCCATTGTTCATGTCAGAGTGCTTATATCACAAAGACATCTTCTCCATTACATCACCTTATCTGTCAGTCACATAATATACATGTTCACTGTGCAGTCCGTATTGTAACATGTTGATATGTGATTAGTGCTCCTGCTACAACTGTCTTCCATTTACAAGTCCTCATATGCAGTACATTACAATGTTTTCCTGTCCTCTTAACCATGTTTTCATTCCAACAATTCATCTGTGTGTCCCTATTCAATACACACACTTTGCCTGATTGTTTATTTTACATGGCAGTCCATGTACCCTTAAGGATCATTTACACATCTTTTGTACAGAATTCCTGGAGTGGGATTCCACAATATTCTGCAGTGTATACACTATCCTGTACTGTGTCTGGACCATATACATTGCTATATAATACACCCGGGTAATCACTGTTGCATTCCTTGCAATTTCACTAAGCTAGCTGGTTCTGAGGTAAGCAAATGTGCTATCCATATTGCATTACACGATTTCCTGGCTGGCAACACTGTTGCCAGCCACAAAACTGCTCTTGTTTATGTTTAAATGTAATGCGCAGCATGGATATGTAATCACCTCTGCTGCTCATCACGCAAACACAAACTCCATGTAGCCTTTGTGCAAAGCCTGCACAGAGTTTATTGAATCCCAGAGATTATCTTCCGTTATGGTAGTTAAGATAAAAAAATGGAATTGACTGAACAAATTCAGATAAATTGCCAAAACAACTTTTGTCATGTAGGACAGATTACTTTTAATGACACACTTATGAAATACTGCATAAACTGGCTTACATACTACAGGCTGAAACTCTGAAATCTATCTCACTGGTTAACAGACACAAAGTATTTTCCAAAACAGGGATTTTGTTTATTTTCTGTCTGTTAGCTAAATTGGAAGTATGATTAACACTTCCATTATTAAACTAATCTGGCAGTTAATGAAGAGGATTAAGGCTATGAGTTGTTAACAGGCTAATTCCTACGGTAGAGGATTTGAGTCCCTCAAGCTTTATTTGTCTACTGTATGACTTTCAGCAAGTCACTTAACCAAACAGTGTCTTGGGGCAACTGAGAATTTGGGCTATGCTCCTTAATGTTCTCCTGGCCTACATGTCTAGTAGCTAATTATGAACCTTAATAACTAAAGAAGGATAGATATTGCAGGTCTCAAGTAAAGGACACCCTTAAGAAAGGCCTTAATATATGGACTTGCTGTTATAAGTAGTCTTACTAGAATGCAAGGAGAAACTTCAGAAATATACATGTGTTTGGATGAATATACCATATTTGACTGAAACAGATGGTTTATGTAATGTAATACTCTTAGAATACAAAAGTTCAGATGTTCAAAAACTTGTGATGCAGTCCAAAAGACACATTTCTGAGTTCTTAATTAATGTTTCCTTGTGTCTGGTCTTTTAGATTCCTTTAGGATACCCATGAAATAGGTACAGAAGGAATTACCATTCGGAATCAGAATTCTATCTTCCAGGCTGAAGAATTTGGAGTCACAGGAATGATATGTAAAACACAGCCTCACTGCTGTATTAGTAGGGGCCTGTGCATAGGCAATGGCCATGGAGAAACACTGGCTATGCATATTCACTGAACCAACACTTGGTGTTTACTCAAAAACCTAAAAATCATAGTGGTGGTAGTCTATACTCTGTATACATTGCTAAAATGTGAAACTCTCTTCTAACACCAAAACCATCTAATCTCATATATTATTGACAACCACCTCGAAAACATACCTGTCAACAAAATGGTCCTGCACTTATATCACTCCCACTGCTTAGCCCTTTCCTTACTCTAATCATTTCCCATCTAAGTGTTAAATCCCAATTAAATTATACCCATCACCATTACGAAATCTACTCCTTTGCAACCAAATTAAGCAGACAGAAAATCCTCACACATTCTCATCTGGTTACATCTCAAATGAATAACTAGTTGGATAAAATCTGTATATGCCTCATCTACTGTCTGTGCACAAAAATATCAGTGTGACTTTATATAGAAACATTAAAATTATGTTGAATGTTCTTTACATGTGTATATATACATATATATATATATATATATATATATATATATATATATACATATATAAATATATATATATATACACAGATAAATATTAGATATATCTATTCTATATCTATATAGATATAGATAGATTTAGATAAACAGAAAAGTGTGTGTGTGTGTGTGTGTGTGAGTGTGTGTGTGTGTGTGTGTGTGTGTGTGTGTGTGTGTGTGTGTGTGTATATATATATATATATATATATATATATATATATATATATATATATATCTATATAGTAGATACATATACAATTGTGCTGTGATAGAGCTAGTCACCCAGCGGTGCACACCTTGGATCTAGATGATTGTCACTGGTGAAGTGACACCCCGACCCCATGTGCAAAATGGGAAAAAGTAGTTATGGATGGATGGACATATACAACTGTAGCTGAGAACAGCAAACACTCATATGAGCAAATACTTTTTACTGATATAAAAAAAAAAATAAATGCTCATATAAGCAAACTTTCTCTTTTAGGGTGGTTTTGCCTGATGTTGTGTGATCTCGGAGTTGGTATATATAAAATAGTTTTACTGTCTCCCATTTTTGAACATCTAAGCTTCACCCTAAAATGACCACTCTTTTTATGTTTGCTCATTTGAGCATTTGATGTTACATAATACATATAAATATATATATATATATATATATATATATATATATATATATATATATATACATACATACACACACACACACACACATAGATCTTTCACTAGGCACCTTAGTGAAAGGCAGAAGCTCAGGCTTGCTAATTCCGAGTATGCACTACCTTGGCCATAAACAAATGTAGCTTAAATTACAGCACTTTACATTTTGTAAATGTCTGTCCTGTGGTCACAACTTCAACAACTACTGCACTCAAATGTTCCTCTAGATGCATGTCCATGCTGTCATCAAATGTGACAGTATAAAGCCCATAAAGTGAAAATGATAT
Source organism: Protopterus annectens (assembly GCF_019279795.1). Lineage (NCBI taxonomy): Eukaryota > Metazoa > Chordata > Ceratodontiformes > Protopteridae > Protopterus > Protopterus annectens. The sequence continues at coordinate 480,777,834 of NC_056735.1, forward strand.
TATGTCAGAATTTACCATTAACCATCAATGAAAAAAATCAGACTCCAGAATGATTTACTTATCCCAAACAGCATCAAATATTCAGGTCTGAACACATAAAAAACTGACAGTTCCAAGGGAATATTTGTCCAAACTTATTTTACTGGAAGAGCAAACCTGCTGCAGTGCATGTAACTTAATCATTCTCTAGGACAGGTGACTACTGTAGATACATAGTAAGTATTTGCCTTTCTGCTTTCTTCAGGAAGCTCACAGTAAAGCCTTGGTTTTGAAACAGAATACTATAAATTGCAAAACTTAGGCAGTAAAGTTGAGTCTTCTAATCTTCTAAATCTACATATATTAAGGTTATTTCTTGGTGTGACTAAATATAGTTTAAATGAATGCTCACATCAGTCCTTCTAATTTCAACAATTCAGTAGGCAAAATGGTTAGTCACGAGAGCAGCAAGTGCCTCAGAAATTAATGTTATCATGCACCCTATAGTTCTAATGTGGACAGTAGTATCCTGAAAAAAAGTCAAGACAACTAAGCTGCTGAATCCAAGTGCCTTAACTTGGCATAAAAGGGCAGAACGTACTAACACTCTGCAAACATATACCTTTATTTTAGAAACATTTGAAGATAATTATTTTATTGCGGTGGTGGTGCTACGGTAGTGTTGTCGCCTCATAGCAAGACGTTGTCCCGTTTGATTTTCAGCTAGAGCGTCTTCTGCGTGGAGGCATACGTGAATGGGGCGTGCCTTCGTTGAAGGTTGTGCATCAGGGCTGGTAACCCGGTACGTAAAAATTCACTACCACTCATTAGCAGACCGCAGTTCCGCTGTGGCGACCCCTAACCAGGAAAAGACAAAAGACACAAACAAACATTGAAGATAATTATTTTAGAATGGTTACAGGTGCTGACTACAAAGTTAAATCTCACTTTTCTGTAAGAAATGTACCACTGGTGTTTATGAAGAAGGCAGTAATTCTAGTTTTATATAAGAATATACAAACATCCCAACTTACTGTAAACATTCAGCTGTAGAACTGCCTCAGTCTGGGTCCCAATGTCTCCATTAAGAAGTAAACCTTTGTAGCTGTCGCTGTCACTATCAGACAGGTTATCGAGATGTAGGGTTCCGTTTTCAGAGAAAAGCTCTGCTCTGCCTCGGTAAGGACCGTTATACAATGGGGAATCCCCAGCAATCAGAGTGACGATTCGTAGCCCCATCTTTTCAATGAACCAGGAAAGCTCAAACTGTGTAGGAAAGGAGATCTGAACCAGGAAATAAGCAGACTCTCCTTGTGTGCTGTTCACTGGGGTCTCAATCACTGTTATACTGACTATTGGAGCAGTAGTTAGGGGAAATCAAAAATCGCATTTGATTGTAGGTTATTGTTCTCTTTGAAATAGTATACTGTCCTTTTGCATTCTTATCAAGTAAAAGCAAAAAAAAAAATAATAAAACAGATTCAGCATATCAAATTTCTTGGCTCATAGCAGTTCAGTTCACAAACCTGCTGCAAAACTACCTGCTTGAGTTGAAGAATATAAGTTACAGACGCTATGCACAAAACCTCACCTCTCAACTGTCCCAGTTTTGGCGTATCCCTCCAAAAATATTTGTCTGCTAAACTGCTTAAGGTTACAGTCTAATCAAAAATGCCAGCCGGACTGTGATTATCAGTGTCATACTTTTTAGTGTTCTGAAAATGTATGCTGAAGTTAAACATGGATTTTTGATTCCACATCCCTCATCCCTAATTATCCATCAAAAGTTCACAGCATTGTCTCATGTCAGACATCAATTACAATTATTCCCCTAATTCTTTGACTTCGATTTTAAGAGAGTCTGGTTGGTGGTGTGTACCTACATTTTATTTCATAATATAAAATCAAAGTCGTCAACTTAATAATGAATTGATGTGGGCTGATCTCTGCAGGTCCTGACTAATAATAATAGTAATATATTAATATAATAATAATAATAATAATAATAATAATATATTACTAATAATAGTAATAATAATGAGCACTATCTAAGCAACAACACCACATACCTCACTACTGCTATAGTTTAAGGCATGTGACAGTGCTAGGATGCTGGCCCTCAGATCCTGCTAGAGTTAACAATGCTCCCTCATAACGTCAGTCCTGTTTATGGGTCTATGAAATAAATGCATTAAGTATATACAGAGATTCCCTATAACTATACAGGTTTCAGTACACAAAACCATGTTGTGAAGAAATAAGAAAACGTTCTTCAAAATTAGTCTCTGCAATGATTTTTAATGTTCAGATTTTAAGCTTGTACACTACACACACAGAAGCACCGAAAGGCAAAATGCAACTGTTGTGGAAAAGAAAAAAGTTAAATAGAGCACTATGCCTGCCATTTGTTCAAAACATTAAAGTTCCATTATGCAGTTAGGGAACGTAGCTGTTCCACTTACGGAAAAATTAAAGTAGCCATTCCACAGTACTATGTCTGCACAAATACATCTTTTTTCACCCGCTTACAAAAAGAGCTCTCGTACATGCAGCAGTAGCCTTACTATATTGTATTCCTGCAGTTTGTTCAAAGGTAAGCCGTTTAAACTTAAAGAGCGCCACAGTTGTAAAGCTGCTGCTGGTTTAACAATATACGTTCTGACATCATCACACTCCCTACACATGTTGACATCAGGAACAACTTAAAAAATCCCACATAATTCGAAATTAAAGGGCCCACTCGGAAATTCGTGGCACCTCAATATTTTGTCCTCAAAAACTGTATTTACCAAGGAATTTGGTACAGTTGAGAGGTATGCTACTCACTCTCCAGCTCTCTGAATATAACTGCCTGACTGATGCACACACCAAATAATCCACTAACTTTGATAATATGTCCCTTCATCTACTTTCCTATATCACATTCTCCACTGAGTGCATGAAAAACTGAAAAGATCATAGCCTATCTTAATTTTACTCCAACCTGCATCTTTTCTTCTTACCAGTATCTTGATTTGCTACTTACCAGTTTCCTAACAACCTCTTTTCTTTCTCTTTATGTAAACATGTGTTACTTACAATAATAAATACTGTATGTGTCTTCCTTAGTAATGAATACTGTATTGTTATTGTTTTTTTCATGTAACACAGGTTAAGCCTGCAATTGGTCATTCTCTGATTAGTGCTCTTTCCCCGGTAAACAAATACAAATTAAAAAAAGTACTGAATGCAATAACAATAGCCTCTAGCATATATATTGCACATACTTTCCAATCCTAACCTCTCTGTTTTACAACATTGCTATTTAAGTTCTGCTTATATCTGTAAATATATAATTAAGGTGCACTATGTGCTATACTACCCCTTCAACAATTGTGACAAGACAATTACATCTGCAACATATATCTTGTCATAGCACATGTTTTCATTAACTGTCTCATTAGTAACACTACTTTTAAGTCAGATATTATAATTTTGACCATACTTTACTCTTCTCTATCAACACTGTTGTTTGTAACATAGACTGTATCTGTGTATGTGCATACAAGAACAGAGTTGCTTTACTTCCCTCAACTTCACTAGCAACAATTCTAGACCTACAATGCATATCCCACTATCATGTTGTACTTTCTAATTAGCAAATACATTCAGTTATAACCTATTATCTTCTGCTGGTTGTTTGGGTATTTTTACATATATTTGTATATAGCAGTTACTGTTTACAGCACATACATGATGCAAAAACAACTGTTGCCTACCAACAGTAATTCACTTTTCATCAACAAAATGTAGTTTTGCTGAGACATGTATTATTATTCCACATTACCTAAGCTCATTTTAGTCTCTTTAGCTTGTACTTGGATATTTCTGTTTTACTGTACTGATCTGTCTTCCTACGTTTACTTTGCACTAAGTTATGCATTATTACAGCATATTGATTAGGCTCATCTTTAGCTTAGTTTCATTGTACTTAGATATTATGTTTTATTCTCTATCAGCTGAAGTGAGTCTATTCTGTCTTACTGCTTACTTTGCAACACTTATGTTAAGTCTCTCCATTTCATTTTCATGGTTGTTGCATTGCTCTTCTTAAGCAATGCATTTTCTATGTTGAATTTCTGTACCTGTACATTTTTATAATTTATATGCCTTAGCAGTGCAGTTACTATGACGGGTTTAGTACCAGTGTTACAAATATGATGCTTGTTATATTTTGTGCTTGCTTATTTAGTCAGAGTTGTGGCTGAAAACGCTCTTGGGCAAGTCTGCAAACCTGGTAAATAAATTTATTAATTTATTTTATGTTTATTTTACATTTATTGACTGGGATAGTCCGACTGGATATATGTCCAGGCCCGGGGAGAAAAGCTCCACATAACAAAAAAGAGACAGTATATACATCACTGAGTGATAAACTCAGGCAGACATGTTTAGAAAAATATAGACAAAGAAAACAGGCAGATATCAATATACACAATGTGCAGGATTACATCTGATTGGCAAAGACATATCAGAAAATGTGAACATAGAATACAATCAGATCTCATAATTCACAGTGCTTAGACATTCAAATGCTAAGAGGCACAGATACTTGGCTAAACAGCAGGTTGGGTAGCAAGACATGTATTAGTGAAGTTGTTAGACATGTTTAGAACAAGAGCACAGCCAATGAGATGTGAGATATTTTTTGAGTTCTCTTTTAAATAGGGGTAGTGAGGTTTCCTCACTGAATGAAAATAAGTAAATGAGTACAGTCTTTTTGAATGATTTACAGAATGACAACACTAAATATTAGATTCTTAAAGTGATTTTTAAGATGTTGGACCTTGGGTGTTAAGTATCTTTTTCCTTGTCCCTGGCCAGATTGTCATTTTTCCCAGTTCAGCAGTGATCATCTCAAAGAATAAATAACTGCTATCAACTTATCAAGAGAAACAGAATGCTGTCTTTTGTTACTTTAAGAAATATGCAGACCAGGAACCAAAGCAAAAACCCGCAGCAATATGATCCACTTGGTCTCCCAGACCAAAGTGCCATAAACATAAACTTGTACCTAAGGGGCTTCGATTGCGGAAATTTCCAGCGGGGGCTAACAGAAGGATCAGAGCTACATTGTAAGTTGCTCAGTCTTTTAGATAGACACGGGTGGGAATTGATGGAAGTGTTAATGACATTTAATCAAAAAAGTATGGATAGAAATTAACCAGCTGGATAGCAACATCAAAAAAGATTTATCTTTTTTTCATTTTATAGAAATGATTATGACAAACTGATACTGATAAAATTGTTTTGAATATTAAAAACAGGAAAGAAAATAAAATGTAGAGAGAAAAACATGAATATGAAAGGGCTACAGCATATCCGAAACCTCCTAAACTAATAACGATCAACAGTTTGATGAGGTTAATACATTTGAACACAATGTTTCAGTGTCTGAACCTGTATCTGACCCTTTAGACCCCCCACTATTAAGGAGGTCCAAGAGAATTATGAACCAAAAATAAGGACTACCCAGCAAAGTAGAATGGGTGGGAAGGGCAGGATGGGAGATTTCCCCATCAGAAAAGTAAGTGGAGATAATTAATTTTGATAATGTTGCTGTCCAGGATGGCTGTGAAATTTGTATTAACAAACATGGGGAGTTCAAAATATTTAATTTTACTAATGACCATCGAACAGAAGCATGCAAATTTATTTGACAAAGAGCTAACCTTTGTACCCACAAGTAAGGCCGATTTACTTAAAACTATCCTAAATTTTCAGTTATACACTAGGAAATTGAATCTTACTGTGTTATTTTTTAACCAACAACAGGTGGAGTCCAACAAGGAGCTAAGAAAGAGTAGCACTTCTCAGCCCCTTTACACACAGTTATCTCCATTTTCTAGAAATTGTGTGAACAATATATACTTTTAGAGTTGGGTAATAATAAAACAGCAATGAAATATAATTTAACCAGGAAGGAATCTGTGTTATTGAATTGTATTAGTTAAAATAAGGCTATTAGGTTGATGAAACCGGACAAAGGGGGTGGATTGGTGTTAATGGACTGCATAGATCACAACATAAAAATGGAGCTATTATTGTTAACAGACCAGTATGAGGAGTCATCCAGGAATCAGTTGAATTTAGCACACAGCAAGATTGATTTTCTACTATATGATTTATTAATGCAAGAACAAATTTCAGCCTCAGATTATAGTTATGTGAATATTGTACATCCCGGAATACCAGGAATCTTTGGTATACCGAAGACACACAAAAAACAGATGGCTCTACCCCTAAGACCTACAGTTGATGCGAAGGGGTCAAAAACCCATGGCATAGCTAAATTTATAGATACTATGTTGAAGGACGTATTAAGACATGAAAAACACATATATAAGGATTCATGGAATATTTTAAGTAATGTTAGACAAGAGTTTTATAGGGATGGGCAATTTTAGTGACAGTCGATGTTAAGGATCTGTTTTCAGTGATCCCACATGAAAAGGGAGTAACATGATTTATGCACTTGGTGAGTGCAAGAAGTACGTTGGACACTAAGTTAATTAACATTTTCATATTATTTATGGAATTAATTCTAGGTAATAATTTTGTATTTTTGATGGTATGATATACAAACAGAGAACAGGTGTTGCTATGGGTGTGACATATGCCCCAGTTTTTGCAAATATTGTGATGGTGCACTGGGAACACCCCTTTGTGTTCAATTCAAAATTTTCTGATGCCTGTTTTTTGTATGGTTGGTACCTAGATGATGATGATATTTTTGGAGAGACTCGAAAGAAAGGTTATTAAATTTTTTTATATTAATAACTACACATTTTTGAAATTTACGATGGAATATTCAATTAATATATTAAATTACTTGGATGTGCATATAATTAATGATACCAACAATAAGAAATTAATTTCCAGTATATATAGAAAACCTACATACATACTCAAATTCTTTGCTTCATTTCACTAGCTGTCACCCTTAACATCAAAAGAAAGCTGAAGTGAAAGGGCAGTTGGCCAGACTCTGCCGAATGATCTCTTATTCAACTCTCTTCATGGTTGAGAGTGAAAAGTTATGGCATATGTTCACTAAACGGTGTATTTGTGTGAATATTTTGCCAATATTTCTGAAGAGGTTAATACCAACAGGGGAAGATGGTTTTATGGCCCCTATTAGGACAAAATTCAGTTATAGAACAATCTAATAGAGACACAAACATTAATTTCAGTAAGAGTCTGATGCTCATGTATAACTGTGACAGTGACAGGATTATACAAATTATTAAAAGAAATTGGAATGTTTTTGAAATGGGTTGAATCAACCAAGAAATGTTAGGTACGACGACTAAGGTAGTTTTTAGAACAGAATGGTGGATCACAAATTACATAGAATGACAAGTACGTAGGTATACAATGTTGGTCCATGTTAGCAACAAGAAAAAGGGCACATATAAATGTGGATCATGTGCTTCCTGTTATTTGTACCATGAGGGAGAGATGGTTCAAATTTTAGGGCTTGGTCAGATTGCAGGAAAAGTCCACATTAATTGTGGATCAAACGGTGTGATCTACCTTGCAATGTGTAAAGTTTGTTCACGTACAATTTAGGAAAAACTGAGAAATCATTTAAAGAAATGATTTACAAACATATGTATGCAATTAAAAAACAGAATCAACCCAATGCCCTGTGAAAATATATATACAGAACAAAATGAAGGGCATTTTTTTTTGTTTTTTGGTTTGGATAGTATCAGACAGGATGAAAGGGTATTTCATGGAAGGTAAATTGGAGGTTAAAGAATTATATTGGCAGATTCAATTGCATGCCTCTGGAGTAAATGGCTTGAATTACATCATCTCCATCCTACCAGTACTAAAACTGAAATCAATTGGTTGTTGATAGAATTTTATCATATTGTAATTTAAATGTTATTACTTTTTATTTTTACTTTTAGTCATGCCTTTAATAGTAGTAAGAACTTGAAATTAGTGTTCATATACATTTTATATATATTTTATATGCATTTTGTATAGAATATTACTTTAAATGCATGATTGTCTTACATCATTTCCTGAAATGTGTCAATTTAATGAAGTGTGGATTCAGTATTTTGATTCTCTGATAAAGTCCCGGCCAGAGCATATAGGCAAGGATGAAAGCACTTAGGATTCAATATTTTTGTTTGTATTATTTACCCATTTAAGTTTTTTTTTTTTTTTAGTAATCAACTATTTAAAGTGAGTGGGGTCTTGTATAATTTATTTACCACCGACTGTTCAGTTGATGTGTTTCGAGTGAGTGGCACTTTCGTATGGGAGAGCAAATGGATCATATTACTTTTAGAATGTGTTTAATCTTAATCAGAAAAGTATGTTTTCTAGCAACAATTCAATTTTTCTTAATTATAAGCTTTTACATGCCAAAGTTCATCTAGTAAGCGTTTCAGCTTTTTTTCCATTATTTTGCTGATATTAGCACAGGTAAGGTAGACTTCCATAGGGCTGTTTCTAAGCTATACTATCATCTTCTAAGCATACACTTCAGAGATTTGGATAAACCTGGGTACGTATCATATAGGGAGTGGAAGAGCTCTAAGTCAGAGCTGTTTCAAAGCATGCTCTTTTCTTGACATTTACTGTAATCTCTGTGCCTAAGATGGAGGCTTTCTGCTTGGGAATACCTTGCATCAGTTGATTTTTACACCAATGAAAATTATTTCTTTTTTCTGAAAGACTAATTTGTGCTGAAGGTGTAATTAATGGGACAAGCAGTCATGGAACTGTTATATGGAGTTTGATGATATATTGACAAAAGCTGCAACATGATTGTTCTATTTTGTTTAAGGAAGGCAACTGTAATCTAGACTTGATAATATTTCATATTCTGATCATGAAGAGCAGCATTGATTTTAAGGCCTTTATACTGACTATCTTAACAGTGGCTAACAAAGCTCTTGCAAGGAACTAGAAGTCAGAAATTCTGCTGAGATCCAGGAAATGTTGGAAAGTAGTAAGACACATACATGCTGTGGAACTTAAGGTTGGAAGGAACAGAAATGCTGAGCATAGTATGGTCTGCAAGTGGGACGTTTTCACAGCAGTCAGAGGTGGGGCTTCATATAAACATGACAAAAACAGTCTCCTGATTTATTTATACTGCTCTCATATACCTGACCTCAATATACTTTGTTTTTTTTCTATTCCCCCTTACTTTTATTGACCTAAGCTGAGTATAATTGGTTGATTCTCACATAATGGGTACTAAGTTATTGTTGGTTATATTATAAAATGTATTGAGATACAAAGTAGTTATGTAATTTAAAATGCATGAAATTTAGAAAAAGATCAGCATTTTTAAAACTGTAATTCGCTGCCAGTTTGTATAGTTACAGTAATCTCTTGGTTAACCGGCACCCATGGGGACTGGCAGATGCTGGATAACTGTAGTTTCTGGTTGCTTGAGAGTTACTATTAAAAATAGGCCTGACTAATACTGTACCCTATACTATTTGTTTGGTTTGACTTGTTATTAGTTTGGGGAAAGAGGGAATGTATTCCTGTGTTCCTTTTTAAAACTCTAAAACTCTAAAACAAAAGGTATGTTTCTGCTGGGGGGGGGGGGGGGGGGACAGAAAGTGCAACACATGAAAATTGTACTGTATTTCTTCAATTTTTTTTTCTGGTTGCTTGAGAGTTCTGGTTAACTGAGCGTTTACTGCATCTGACTTTATAGTTCAAACAATATTAAAAGTGGTACTGAACTACTAAATGCTGATGTACCTTTTGTGGGATAGCTTTAATGGTATGAATAAGCAGGGTGCTCTCCATATCCAATATACTCTGGTAAGAACCCTCTTCAGAAAATGAAAATTGTGTTTTCAGAGTCACAATCCTGAAATATGTCAATAGGTTTGTCCTTCACAGGGACTAAGAACTACCACCGAAAGAATTTGTGACTCCTTTGACTGCAGGATTCTCCCTGTACTGTTTTTTTTAGTAGAAGTATTCACTCAATATCATGGTTTAGATGATGTGGTAGTGTTTACTTAGTAAACTGTAACTGCAGCTTCTGATTAAATTCTGATGCATAATCCTGACCTGTTGCCTGAAGTACCCACTTGCCTGTGGTGATCTGCAACTACAATGATATGTAAGTATACTGGGGGAAATGGAAAGAAAAAGGGAAAGGATGCGGTTATTTGGAACATCTCTGGTTATACCTACCATTCACTCCTGAAACTGAGGTTGCAGTGGCCTGCCCTCATCGTTACTATTTCTATCCATGAAGGTGGTAGGAATGTGCTACTTTTCTATAAAAGGGGTCTTCTTATTAGTGAAACATTTCCTTTGAAATTACGGTAATGGTAAATGTTTTTTTTCCTTTAAGGAAGAATTTATTGTTTCACTCTTTCCAAGCTCTGTAATATCACCATTATCTACATAGCAAAGAAGCATATCATAAGAAAATAGAACAATTAAGAGCTTTCACCTGAAATCATCATCAGCAAGTGAATCTGTTTACAGCCATGCAAGTCTTCTTATTGTTGCCCCCAGACAGAGATGGCCCTAAAGAGGCATTTACAGTGTTATAAGCATGCTTGCACTCTAGTTTTATCAACTGTAACAATTAGTCTTCCAATCTTTTGGGACATAGCTATTTGGTAGAGTCTGTACTGCGTCTTACTTATTCTAAAATGGAGTTTAAATAGGGCACCATGTAGTCTAAGTTTACTGCCTTAACAACCAGCCGGAAGATGCATATACTTTTCCCCTACTCAAGCAAATGGCAAACTTTAAAATAAAATAGTCAGATTTGGAGAGTATGCTGAAAAAGAGATTTTGGCAAGGTCAGACTTTTGATTGCTGTATAGAGCTTACCTGTTCCCAGGAGAATTGATATCATACCATTTTTAGCTTATGCCAGAGACCCATGCTAATGGTGGAATGGGTCAATGCATACCCACTGGCCAGTGTGTGCCGGCTATAAAGCCTACCACTCCTAGGTCAGAACACTGACCATTCTGGGTTCAGCTGTCTAGTCTATGCTACCGGGAATAGATATGTTGAGTGAAAGCTGGAAGTAAAACCAAGCAACCTGCCAAAAATGATATACAAATTGCAACACTGACTATAGGCTTGGTGAACGGATACAGCTTGAAAGTAGATGACAGTGATAGTAAGGAAAAGACTGGATAGCAAGGAAAAGATGGGATATTTTATGTATCCAAGAAATGAGATAGAGGGGAAGTACAGTGAAGTATCTTGATCTGGGAGCTAGGTGTTAAAAAAAGTCTTCTAAAGACAATGAGGGATAGCATCAAAATCAATGACAGATTCATGCCAAGAAGGAACAACCTTCATGATCTAACCCAGTGCTCCACAGCAGAGCTGTGATGGTGATGAGAAGACTGCATTCAGACAATAGTTGCAGGGCCTCTTTAATAAAACAGCATATAATGAGTTGATCATAATAATACGTGACTTCAACACCAATATCAGTCCATAAAGAACTTGATATGAGCCTTACCTGGGTCTACTACATAGTTGGGGCAATAAAAAAGGAGACTTACATCTGGGAAATGGATTACTGTGTGCCAACAAACTGATCAAGGGTGATAGTTACAAGATCATAAAGAGTGGCCAGTACACATCTCAGGTAGACTTTGTTCTACTAAGGAAAGGATACTGAGGTCCAATTAGAGACTGCATATTCATTCCTAGTGAAATAGCTGTCCTTCAGCGTAGACCATTGGTAGTCACAGTCAGCTGCAAGCAGTGATCAGAGAAGGCTTTAAGATCAACAGAGACTAGGATGAAGACCTGGAAGTTGATTGGAGCAAAAGCACAGGAGTTCAAAGAACTTCTTGCGACTCTAGCACCTCAGCAAGACTAGGTGAAGCTGAAGATGAAAGACGGTGTCCCAAAACACCATGTATGAAGATGATAGAACAGATCTGCAGCTTAGCAATGGTGGAAATAATGTGCATAAGAAAAGGTGGTAATGGAAGTGGAATGCAGACATACAGGAAGTTATCAAATGAAAGGAGAAGTGCAAGAAGAAAAAGGACATTGAAAACACAGACCAGGCTAAGAAGGACTACTTATTGGCTAAGAAATAGGCTAAGAGAGTAATTACAGTGGCAAAGAACAATGCATCAGAGAACCTCTACCAACTTCTGGAAAGTGACTCAACTTCTTCTTCTTCTTTTTCTTTTGCCTGCTCCCATTAGGGGTTGCCACAGTGGATCATTTGTTTCCATTTCTTCCTTTCCTCTGCTTCTTGCTCTGTCACAACAACTACCTGCATGTCCTCTCTCACGACATCCATAAACCTTTTATTAGGCCTTCTTCTTTTATTCTTATCTGGCAGCTCCATCCTTAGCATCCTTCTCTCAATATACCTAGCATTCATCCTCATGTCCAAACCAACGCAATCTCACCTCTTTGGCTTTGTCTCCAAACTGTAAAACCTGAGCTGACCCTCTAATATACTTATTTCTAATCCTGTCCATCCTCATCACACTCAGTGCAAATCTTAACATCTTTAACCCTGCCACCTCCAGCTCTGACTTCTGTCTTTTCATCTGTGCCACTGTCTCCAACCCATATAGCATAGCTGTTCTCACTACTATCTTGTAAACCTTCCCTTTCACTCTTATTGGTACCCATCTGTTGCAAATCACTCATAACACTCTTCTCTACCCACTCCACCCTGCCTGCACTCTCTTCTTCACCTCCCTTCCACACTCACCATTACTCTGAACTGTTGATCCCAAGTATTTAAACTAATCCACCTTTGCCAGTTCTGCTCCCTGCATCCTCACCATTCCTCTGTCCTCCCTCTCATTCACACACATATATTCTGTCTTAGTCCTGCTGGCTTTCATTCCTCGCCCCTCTATAGCATATCTCCATCTGTCCAGGGTCTCCTCAACCTGTTTCCTACTCTCGCAACATATCAAAATGTCATCCACAAAGATCATAGTCCACAGGGACTCCTGTGGATCTCATCTGTCAACCTGTCCATCATCACTGCAAATCAAAAAGGGCTCAGAGCTGATCCTTGATGTACTCCACCTCCACCTTGAATGCATCTATCGCTCCTACCACAGACCTCACCACTGTCACACTGCCCTCGTATATATGATATACCACTCCTGTATACTTCTCTGCCACTCCTAATTTCCTCATGCAATACCTCAACTCCTCTCTAGGCACCCTGTCATATGCTTTCTCTAAGTCCACAAAGACATAATGCAACTCCTTCTGACCTTCTACATCAACACTCTCAGAGCAAACATTGCATATGTAGTGCTCTTTCCAGGCATGAAACCATACTGCTGATCACTAATCATAACCTCCCTTCTTAACCTAGCTTCCACTACTCTTTCCCATAGCTTCATGCTGTGGCTGATCAATTTTATCCTTCTGTAGTTATTACAGCTCTCCACATCATCCTTATTCTTAAAAATCGCTACCAACACACTTCTACTCCACTACTCAGGCATCGTCTCACTTTCCAAGATTTTGTTAAACAATCTGGTTAAAAACCCCACTGCCATCTCTCCTAAACACCTCCATGCTTCCACAGGTATGTTATCTGGACCAACAACCTTTCCTTTCTTCATCATCTTCATAGCTGTCCTTACTTCTTCCTGGCTAATCCATTTCTAATCCATTGTACATCCTGATTCACTATCCCCACGTCATCCAACCATCTCTCTCTCTCTCTCTCTCATTCTCTTCATTCATCAGCCCCTCAAAGAAACTCAACAGATGGTACAAATAAGCTCTATTAGGCTGCAAGATAGAGGTAGAAAGACAAAGCAATAATCTACTCACTAGTCCAGAGGGCATCAAAGGCAGATGGAAAAAGTATATCAAAAAGCAGTTATTGAAGAAAATTTGACAAAGGTTGTACTGCTGCATGCACAGCCTATGATGAAAGAGGAAGGAGAATTGTAAGATCACAGACAGGACCTTTGCAACTTTCCTAGGGTCCAACAGGAAGTGCAGATGGAAACATAAGCTTTGCAAACCACCTTATGGTCCATACTAAACACCACGCACACAACAAAAAAGGTTGCTGAACCAAAACACAACAGCAACTCTAATAACCAACTATATACACCCAAGGGAGTGGAAGGTTTGGTATAATGGTTAAAGTGTATGGTTCATAGGCAAAAGTTGCAGGGTTTGATTCTCACCTAGGGTTATTGGCTAGGCTCAAAATGCCCCTTCAGGGCAGTTAGCCCAGTATTCACCTATGAACAAAAAGGGTATGGTGGGAGTGTACCATCAATAAGGTAGTGTGTTCTACGAACATCTAGTGTTACATTTAAGTGGAACTTGTGTAACTGTACTATGTTTGACAAACTACTTTACTGGCAATGCACCTTCTGCTTCCCTAGTTGCAGGTTTTCTGGCCTCCTTTAAGTACTGCTGAACATCCTCATGAAACAAGTGCCTAAACAGAGTCAAATGATGTTTTTTCCAAATCAGGGTGGACCAGTCGCCCCTGAGACTGTGTGAGGAGATCCAGCATGTGAGGAAATCTGTGGCAGTTGCCCATGATCAATGCCACTAACAGGAAGAACCAAGATTGCCTGAGCCAATAGAGGGTCACCACAATGATCTTTGGCATTTCTCTTTGATCTTTCAGAAATACCTTGTGAATCAGTGGAAAGGGTAGAAATGCATGTAGTAACATTCTTTTACAAGGGAACAAGAAAGCAACTGTCTTCCAAGCATGGCTGCAAAAGTGCCTGGTACAGAATTTCTCCAGCTGTCTGTTTTGAAAGGAGGTGACCCGACATTTCTGAGGCAATCCCTCATCTGGACTAGATCCTGGAGCACTACTAGCTTGAGCTTCTGCTTGTGCAGGTCTGCCCAGGATCTACTTAATTTGTTTGCCACAATGTTCTGCTCTGATGGTATGTATGATGTCTGAAGAGTCATAGAATATTGTGAAGTCTGCTTCCTGGCTATCATTGCCAACTAGCACAGAGGTAAAGACTTCATACCCCACTTGTTTATTGAGGTACCACATCACTCTCGTGTTGTTCATAACCACCAGAAGAGGACCAGGAGTCCAAAGGTGGTGAACGGTTTTCAAGGCATGAACTACTACCAACATCTTCTTGATATTGATGGGTTTCCCTGCATCCTTGGGTCCCCAAAGAGCTTGCATTTGCATCACCATTGACACAGGTCCCCAGGCAAACTTGAAAAAATCCATCTGGCTAGATTATACTGGCACCTGAGGGGAGAAATAAAGCCCTGTTTTGATACTCAACTGTTCTCTCCACCACAAACTCTCATCTAATAAAGGGCAGCAACTGGGATTCCAGGGAATAAATGTGCTGGGTCCAACAATTTCAGATAAAATACTGATTTTGTTTCCCACATGAACGTGGGCTAGTGGTATCATGAGAATCATGGATGCCATCAGTTCAAAAATGTTTAGGAATTTTCTCATTGAGGTGACATTCCTCTTAGAGAATTCCAGAAACATTGTATGGTATAACATGACCTTGTCTTTGGGCAGAAAGGCTATTCGATGGAGTCCGTGAAGCACCATAAGTTCATAGGACGATACTAGGCTATTGGCCTGGATGCCCTTATAAGCCTAGCCAAGAATTTCACCCATGTTCCCACAAAGTCAACACCTGTTTTCCCTGTCCAGCACGGACACAAGTGCGATCCCAGAGGGTATATTTTCTGTTTCCCATCCAGTCGTCCAGGTTCCTCTTAAAGAGGACTAGTGAGGTACTCTGCTTGAAATGCTGAGGAAGTCTATTCCACAGATGAGGTAATCACTGGGACACAAATCTATCCCGCCACTACAGAAAGATAAATCTGAGGGTGTCAGGCTTTACGAGTTTCAACTTGAAACCTAAATGGGAGAGTAAGGTCAAGAGCTTCTCTATTGATTCCAAACACCTGGATGCAGACACTGCACAGATCAGCAAGTCATCCAAGTGTGGAAAGATGTGAATGCCCACACTGGGCCACTGACAGGGCAAGGCATTTGCTGAAAACTTATAGTGTAGTGGATAGCCTAGAGGGCAATACATAAATCTGATAGTGTGAACCAGAAACAACAAATCTCAGATATCTCCTAAAGAGATGAGAAATGGGGATGTGATGATGGGTATCCTTCATGTCTAGGGTCACAATGAAGCAGTTATCCAACAACAGAGGAAGCACTGCCTGCAGACTGAGCTTCTTGAATTTGGGGACCTTGTTGAATGCATTCAGAAAAGAAATGTCCAACACCCATCATCACAACTGCTTTTTTGGGAACTAAGAAAATTCTGAAGTAGAAACCTGTCATGCTTTCTGAAGGAAGGGCCGGTTCTATGACCACTGAGTACAGCATTAGCTGGAGAATAGGAGGGAATAGCAAAGTCTGGTATGACAAATAAGGATGACCCTCCTCTGAATGGAGGTGAGTGGTCTTTCCAATGCCATCTGTAACCCCTGCCAATATTGTTTAACATCCATTTGTCACAGACCCCTGATGGCCAGGCCACCTTGTTGACAGCTGACTTGAGAGACAATGTACCCTATGTGGATTTGATAAAGACATAGTCATAAGTTGGGAGGGGGGTATATTTTTTAGGAAAGCAACCCGTCCTGATCAGTTTAGTGGAGTTGCTGTCCTGCTGTTTCCTTTTATTGCCTTGATTCTTGTTTGTCTGGGCTGATATTTGCTAGCCTGCCAAATGTTATCTTGTTTAAAGAGGGAGAACTTGAGAATATGATTCACTTTTGACACTGCTTGCATCAATTTACCTCCGATTTTCCATTTATGCTTTTCAGAACTGCTCTTTCAGAAAAGTTTAAATCAAAATCTGGTAACTCAACCAAACGTAGTAGGTAAACCCATCTTCAAGGTCATAATTAGGGCTCCATCCCTTTGTGCCACAGGGCCAGATTACCTTTAGCATTATTTTATCCTGTCCTTTGTATCATGTACCTACTTTTAAAGTGTCTTAATAGATACAAAGGGATACTTTCTGACCTATGACTGTTGTCTTATTTGAGTGAAACCTAAAAACAAAAACTGCCAAATCTTTTGATCTAGGTGCTATAGAAGACCACCTCTCAAATACCCCATATGTGAGGGCTTTACCCCTGCATTCCATCCCTTAATATAAATTACTGTGAGGTCTCATAACTTCAGGATAGGTCTCCAGTTTCACTGAAATGGAACATCAATGCAGCAGGTTAAAACGAGTCATACAGTTACTATCTTAGCACATATTACATATTACAAAAATAAGAAATGTGCCTTTTGTAATCTGGTTTGTCACATGTATTCAATATGAGTCATGCAATAATGATGACATTTGACAGAAAACTGCCCTTTACAGAAGCATGCTGTGGTTTATGTTTAACTGCATTTTTTAAGCAATGCTCTGTTGACCAGTATATCAATCCACTTTTACATTACCTTTTCCATCAAGAAGGTAAAAAAAACCCTTGCACATTGTTAATCATTATTCACTTAGTCCTTACTCATGGACTGCCACTAATTCAATTTGCTTCCAGATTCCTTGTATATTCCCTGTTGGAACTAAATCATTAGGTTCATAGGAGGTTACTAGGCTATTGACCCTAGGGTGTTTATAAGCCTAGTCATGTTATACTCTTGTTCCCTTATTGACCAAGTTGTATGGTCTGTATTTGCAACACGAGTCTATGTTCAGCAATGAATGCCCACATTCAAGAGTGACATAGGTGATACTGCCAAGGTAAATGTATGGTTTCCCAGCCAGTTGTGTAAGTAATGCTTAAACAGGGTCATTGAGGAGCTCTGTTTTACATGAATTGGGAGTTTGTTCCAGAGGAATGGCCATCTCTGGGAAACATATCTGTCTCTCTAGCATGTCCTGTTAATGTTGCACGCTAGGTTAAGATCCCTAGAGTGAGTGAATCTTGTCCCATTCATAAAGCAAAATTTAGTCTGATATTCATAAACAAGTACTGTGCACCTGCACATTGTTAAACCTTGAGCAAATCACTGTGTGAACAGCCACAGAGCTAATCAGATACACAGTAGATACTGAATGGTGTTGTCAGTCTAAACAAAGATCTACATAGTTAAAAAAATACACAAAGTTAATGGAAGAAACACGCTGAATGGCTGGAGCAGTGCTATAGCAAGGACCTTTGCAGATGTTACAGAAATTACAGTGAATGCAGGCTAGTGCAACAGAGTCTGGTAACTCTCACAAAGAAAGTATAGTGCCACATAGCTGCAACTCATGTTCACCAGTCCAAGAACAGAAGCACACAGCCACTAGATAGAGTACTATGGGTGTTCGCAGTAAAGTTCCAAGCCTATTCATCATATAAACAGGGAACAAATAGGGTAGAGAGAAAAATAGCAAAGGGGCAAGACCAAGCAAGGGGAGACACACAAGGGTAATCATAAGGCATGGTGGAAAGGATTTTTTTTTCTAGGAAACAGCCTATACCAGAAAAAAAGATAGGTGGGGAGGTACTGAGTGATGTCTATGGATGGGATTGAAGGAGAGAGATGGAAAGCAGGGCAGGCAGACATATACAGAACACAGAGTCAAACAGATAGGGGCAGTAGACACACAAAAGGTTGCATGGGGAGTGGATGGACACAGACCTTCAAAAGATGAGTAAGCAGTGAAGAGAACGGTTGAACTATGAGAATGACACATAAGGGAGGGAAAACACTAGGACAGAGAAAGGGTAGGATCCTGGCATGATTTGATAACAGGCTGTCCCAGAAAACAAGAAGCCCAGATATTACTCACCAGGGTAGCTGATGTTATGGGCCAGTTGATGCTCTCATAGCCCAAAGGGTGGGGTCTAATAGTTAAATTACTCCACCAGTCACAGCAAGAGAGTCCCCATGTTGCTAAGATGAGCATTCTGTTGTCACTGCACCTTGACACCTACCAGATTTTTCAACTGATGCCAGGAAACAATGGCAGACACCACTTGACCACTTTTAGAAGACAAACCTTGATCCATACCTCCTGAGAAACAGCTACAGTGAGCACTGACCCCTCTGGATCACATCTAGTAAGGAAACCAATAATCTTCCTGCTGAGAGGTAGACATGCTGGCTAGTGTAAATCCAACCCAGTGGCATCATGCAGTGTAGATGAATATGTGCAAGGCCTTAACTCCTAGTCTTCTACAAATGAACGTGGATAAGGAAAATAACATGGGAAAATTGATTAAACACATATGCTACAAATACAATAACAACTGAAGAGTGGACTGGTACAGATGCCATACATACTGTGCAACCAGGTGAGTCAATCCAACTTTCTGTGACCCCCAGTCATGTTATGCTGATATTTTTCTTCCAATGGAAAACAAAGTGTGCACTCCTATGTGAACATGCAAAACAATTAAGAACACAGAAGACTACAGTACAGACAAAAATGTTTATTTCAGGCTCTCTCCTGACCCTCTGCCTCTCAAAATTGAAGTAGGTTAGGGTGGCTCTGGCTTAGTCACTGCACAGATGCTCCCCAGAATGGGGGATGCCAATGAGATCACACACAGTCTTGGCAGGATAATGCCAGGCATCCAATTTCTGCATGTCCTTGTGCAGGAAGAACTGGAAAATTCTGCTCTTCCTGGCACACATCTCTGGAGACATGTATTCCACAGTGCCAGAAGTAACCACAGATACTCATTCAGATCTGCTCAAGGAGCAACACAGTAACCATCTACACACAGATACATGTTTGTCGATCACATACCGCTCAGCTTTGTGATGTACTACAGTCCTACTGTATGTCTCTCTAGCAATGCGCTAAAGCACTAAGAAAGGATATAGAACTGCACTTTGGTACTACAGGCATACATACGCTGCATGCATAGGCATACTGTCCACATACTTCATGATAGCTGTAATACAGTCACCTAGCATTAGCAAATTCGAGCAGTACAGTGTGTAATGGCAGTAGTTTACAGACAGTGGTGCTGCATTAAATGGCCCTTGCTGGTATGATATAGAGTGCAAGTGCCAAGTTTATTCAATACTGCTAAGAATGTTACAACTGTGGAATTAATGAGCTTCAGTAAAGATGCCCCTGACTTGGAGTTTCACAGAATTAAGAAAGGAATCCTGCCTGTTAAAGTACTACAACAAGAGCAACATACGCAGTGGTGGATATCAGTGAATGTGGGACAGATGACATGCTTTATATATAACTGGTAAGCCTATAACAATGCAATGGCACTGTTAAATCTCCCTTTGGCTGTTGCAGGGGGAGCAAACAATGTTTAATGGAAATCTTTGAGTGGATATGCCAAAAAGAGTACAAGTTCCTACAGCCCTGTGTTGAGGTATGGCTATATTTGTAAAATGGGGGAGGTAGTGCTTCGCACTAACTGCAGCTGATAAACAGATGCATAAAAGAGGGAGTGGGGTGGATCTAGGTACAAAAAAGGGTAAATGGAGGCTATGACCATGACTACTGCATATACATGGGAGACGACCATGATCTCATTGTGATAAATGCACAGTATGTTTTATCAGGGTAGAAGTGCACTTTCTTGTATTTCTATACTCCCCCTGCTGTGGGCAACATCAAACCCTAAGACCACATGCTAACACAATGAATGTGATCCCTGTCTCCTCATAAATTTCAAAAGTACATGATGACCATCTTCACCTTCCTGTCCCATCTCACAGTGTTGCAGGCACAAACACAACCCCCTATCTGTATCTGTGACACACACACAACCTCCTATCTCTATCTGTGATGATGGCATATAGTCTGGACTTGATAATTCATGTATCATTTCATTATGTGTTGTTTGTGTCATGGCACATGGTTGTGAACCTGACATGACCTCTTTACCAGTGCTGCAGTGTACTACACCCAACTCTTCCACAGCTGTCACACTGATGTGCTTTCCTCCCCACACTCTCTACCCTGCCCTTCTGCTACTGATGAAATGGGTGTGGACGGCCCTGCCAAGATGTTTGCCTGCTACTCTATCTGTCTGCACAGTACTGTGTAGCATGGTACATACAATAAAAATCTTGCTGCAGATGTCTGGACTGTATTGCAGCACTGCTACTGATATGCATAGGAAGCAGAATCATCTGTTCAGTAGGACAAGCACATGCTTCATTGTAGTTCACATGTTGACACATACTGCATTGAATTCCATTTCCTGTATAGTCTGGAGGTTGCAGGTAAGGGTCATCAATTAGGACTTGTTTGGCATTGTCTGCAACACAAAACAAACAGCATAAAATATGCAACCTACTTCCTGCTTGCATGACACTTACAAGTACCGACCTGTCTATCTAGCATGCGTACCTACTAACCAGATGACCTTTTGGAAGGTACCCAAATAGGAACATTTTAAATAGTTTGGACATGTGATAGATGTGTAAATCATGGGAATTGTCTACTGGGTACATGAATACATTAGAAATAATGCCCAGCCATTACAGACCACCTGGTAGCTCAGGGAGTGGAAACCATCGTTTGTGGTACATTGCAGCCCCTATGGACTGCTTGCAGCTTTCATGGTAATGTTTGAGACCTGAGAAATATGGGCTATGTCATAAAATTATTCCATGCTGCTGATTCTCAAATCTGCAGTCCTAGTGAACCAGATATGCTCCTGTATGTGCTGCAGCCTAATGTCATCCAGTTGCTTAACATCACGTTCCTCAACATGTGGTAACATAATGTCAAGCAACTTGTTCAGGATTTGTGAGACTGACACCTGTGATATCACTAATGTGCCCCCCCCCAGCAGTTCACTCAAAGTCCCTGTAGCTAAACTAAGATGGTTAAAGGTAACATACCTTAATATCCACAGGAATGGACATACCACACCCCCCCCTCAATTACACTTGAGGGTGATACAGTTCAACAGCGTCCCTTACAGCCACCATGTCCATGCTGAAGTAGTCCACAATCTGCTATCTGTGAGTCGGTGGTATGTGAACCACTGTCTTTGGCAGGGATGGACTTCCTATGCAGTATTGCACATACTGCCAATAGTGGTTGTTGGTGACATATGCTGTGGATTTCTACTAATACTAGCATCTCTCCTCCCCTGTATCCCATGATTCTTGCTGTAAAAGTGTGTATATGCCATGTTGCAGTATGCCCATGTTGCAAGCTCCAGAATGGGTCCATAATTTTTAGTGTCATCATTTACATATACCATGTGGCTCATTTGCATAAAGTTCCTTATTTTGCTGTCAATATCCACTCATCAGCATGGAATTCCAAACTAACTTATCTATGTCTTAAAATTGTCCATACCCTGCATCTTGTTTCTGACTGTGTTAATTTGCCCTCCACAATATGCTATGCATCTACAAATCCTGCTTTAGTTTCTTTAAGTTTTAACATGTATTCTTGTATTTTCCTTTAACATCTTTTTTAACATGCATTCTTGTATTTTCCTTTACCATCTTTTTGGCTTAAAGTTTTATTAAGTTTCATTTACCTAACTTTTGCTTCTAATAAATTTGTTACAGTGGTATTCATTCTGGCATTTAACACACACACACACACACACACACACACACACACACACACACACACACACACACACACACACATGTATCTTCCTCTCTCTCTCTATATATATCTATATATCTATATATATATATATATATATATATATATATATATATATATATATATATATATATATATATATATCTATATATGGGTCCCTATCAGAAGCTCAAGTTTTCAGAAACTCGAAATTCATATTCTCGAGATGATATGACCAAGTTTCTGAAAGCTCACAGCTTTTGAATGGAGATCGCAGTACAGTGCAGATTGTGAAATTTACCCTTTTCCTTACTGTAGTACAATCTTAGACCTGGTATATACAATAAGCAGGGGTACGTGGGGGCTTGCACAAAAACATAGATAAAAGGTGTTTTTTTTTAAGTTTTAGTTTTCAGAAACTCGATCATATAGGTTCATAGGTAGGTACTAGGCTATTGGCCCTAGGACCTATATAAGCCTAGCCAAAAAAGGTACCCTGGCTTTCACCACCCAAGAAAATTATTTTCCTGTGTCCCTGTCGAGCAGAGCCACAGAAGTGATCCCTGGGGTGAATTTCCTATCTCCCATCCAACCATCAAGATTTTTCTTGAAGAGTGCTAATGAAGAGCTTTGCTTGATATAGATAGGTAGTTTGTTCCAGAGTATAGGAAGTCTATGGGACAGGAATCTATCCCTCCAGCATGTTCTGTTTATTGTGGTGACAAGATTTAGGTCCCTTGAGGGTCTAGCTCGGAGGGATTGGGATTTCTTTAGGTGGAGCATGTCCAACAGCTCTGGGTTTGACATAGCTTTGTATGTTAGGCAGAGATCGCCTCCAAGTAGGCGATATGCGACAGAGTAAAGCTGGAGTTTTTTGCGTCAGTCTGCGTACGGTATCTGTTTGAGGCCAGTAATCCTCTTTGTGAGGTATTTCTGTGGCCTTTCTAGTTGTTGTAGATGTCTTGTCAGGTACATACCAAAAGGGGCATTGTACTCTATAATGTGTCTAATGAGTGACGAGTAGAGGGGAACAATGACCTCTTTTTTCCTGGATGAGAAACGTTTTATGATGAGGTGTGCCATATAGAAGGATTTCCTGACTACTGTGGTGATGTGATTATCAAAGGAAAGACTACTGTCCACCTGTGTCCCAAAGTGTCTTATCACATTTTCAGTGTTAAGTAGACTACCACCTATGTGGTAGTTCATGGATACAGAGTTTTTACCAAAACGGATGACAATGCACTTTTTGGCTTTGAGCTTGAGGCCATGGCTTTGACACCAGGCATCTGTCTCAGTGAGGCCCTTTTGTAGGATGTCCACATCGTTAGGAGTTTCAATTATGGCTCCTAGTTTGCAGTCATCTGTGAACTTTGTTAGCCAAAGACCTTTTGTGTTAGTCTGTAC
Source organism: Protopterus annectens (assembly GCF_019279795.1). Classification (NCBI taxonomy): domain Eukaryota; kingdom Metazoa; phylum Chordata; order Ceratodontiformes; family Protopteridae; genus Protopterus; species Protopterus annectens. The sequence goes on from NC_056735.1 coordinate 480,801,761, forward strand.
TTCGGAGAAGTAGATACCAAACAGGAGAGAACCTATGACTGAAACTTGTGGTACTCCACTTATCACTGGTCTGAAGATGAATTTGGAGTCTGCTACTTTCACAGTGTGGGTTCAGTCAGTGAGTCAATTGGCAACCCATCTTATGACATAGGGATTTATACCTAGTTTATAATTCTAGAGTGAAGGATGGTGTTGAAAGCCTTGGCAAGATCCACCTTCCCCTCATCTATGGCTTTGGTGACCGCTTCAAAGAAGTCTATCAGGTTTAGTACACATGATCTGCCTTTTACAAACCCAAACTGGGTGGGGTCCAGAGTTTGGAGATTACCAATGTCATTGATTATAAGTTCCATGATGTTACGTTCCATAGCCTTGCAGACCAGGCCATCAGGCTAGGGGGACAGTAGTTCCCTGGGTCAGTGGTGGCTCCCCTTTGTGGAGTGGAATAACCGTCGCTGTGCACCATTCAGTGGGCACAAAGCCTGAGGTGAGGCTATGATTGAACATGGTACTTAGGTGGGGTGCCAGTTCGTTTTGTAGTTCGTGTAGAACTCAGCCTGGGATGTTGTCAGTTCCCATGGATGCTGTGTTTTTGGCTTTGGAGAGTGTGGTTTTTACCTGTGCAGCCATGATTACAGGAACTTTGCATTCTTCTGGTATAGAGATGAGTCCTTTAGGGGGTGAGAGGGGGTTTTTTCAATGTCCTCCATTGTGCTGCAGTAGGCTCGGTCTAGTGAGCTTAAGCGAAAGTGCACTTCTGTTAAAGTGCACTTTCGCTTAAGTGTGGATGTACTTTCCCATTTTGAAAAAGTGAATTTTCGTTGTAGGAAAGTACACCCATATATATATATATATATATATATATATATATATATATATATATATATATATATATATATATATACACACACACACACACACACACACACACACACACACACACACACACACACACACACACACACATATATATTGACTTACTTAAGCCACTGTAGATCATTGTCGAATTAAACTGTACAGGCATACCTCCCAACCTTGTAGAGTAAGAAATTTGAACAAAGCCATAAATAATAAGGGGGAAAGGCCCAAATATAAGGGCAACTTTTAAATATTGCTCTTCCAAACTTAGAAAGTAGATAGAATAACAGTTTTGGCATTGGCATCACTTTTCTTAAGGGTATGATGTCTGAAACTCAAATGCCTCTTACTATTTTCTGACTTAAATCTTCAGTGATTTGCTAGAAAAACAATATTTTATGAAAAATGGACCAAAAATATGAGGCAAAAGTCTGGACATTCTTTGAAAATCAGTACAGTTTAGAGGTGTGTGTACAGGGGACTTCTACAAGGTTGAATAGGTTTAATCCAGGGTTTCATCTGGATAAAGATTTTATAGGATCATAGGATGTTACTTTGGCTAATGGCCCTAGGGCCCTTACAAGCCTAGCCAAGTTCTACCCTTATTTCCATGATCAGCACCTATTGCCCCTGTACAAGACACAGGTGGAACCCCCCAGGGTGAATTTAATGTTACCCTTCCAATCGTCCAGAATGCATTTGTGAGGTGCTCTGTTTGGGGTGAAGTGGGAGTTTGTTTCAAAGGTGTTGTAACTTCTGGGAGTCAAATCTATCCCTCCAGCAGGTTCTATTAATGTCACATACCAGGTTAAGGTCTCTAGAATGAATAACCCACGTACCATTTGACATATGGATATGCAGCATTTCCAGTAAGGCAGGGTCAGAGATTGCCTTGCATGCAAGGCAGAGATCGCCTCTGAGTAGTCTGTATGAAACAGAATAAAGTGACAGTAATTTCAGATGATCCACATAGAACAGATGCTGAAGACCTTGAATTTTCTTTGTGAGGAACCTTTGTGGTCTCTCCAACTGCTGCAGGTGCTTGGAAAGGTACATACCAAAAGGGGTGTTGTAGTCAATTTTTGGCCTGATGAGGAAAGAGTACAGGGAGGTTATAACTTCTTTTTTTCTGAAGGCAATGCCTTTACTTATGAGATGAGAAATATAGAATGATTTTATCACTGTGGAAACAAGGTGGTCAAAGTTAATGTTGCTGTCAACCTCTGTGCCTAAGTCTTTCACCACTGAGTGCATACCTAAGGTGTTGTGATTGATGTGGTAGTTAGTAGGAACATTACTCTAACTGAAAGGAATGATAATACATTTTTTTGCATTGAGTTTAAGGCCATGACTTTGTCACCAATCATTTGTTTGTCTGAGACCCTCTTGTAGGATGTTGACATCATTTGGAGATACTATGACTGCTCCCAGTTTGCAGTCATTAGCAAACTTTGTCATCAACTTCAGAGAAATAGATTCCAAACAGCAGAGGTCTCAGGACTGATCCCTGTGGAACACCACTGGTTACAGGTCTGCTGTTAGAGGTGGATTCTCCTATTTTGTCTATATGGGTTCTATCAGTCAGCCAGTTAGAGACCCACCTAACAATATAAGTGTTGATACCTAGCTGGGTGAGTTTGTCACTGATGCCAGAGTGGGGGATAGTGTCAAACTCCTTGGCTAAGTGTAGGTAGGCTGTATGCACAGATTACCCATCATCCAGAACCTTGGTGACTGTCTCAAAGACGTCCACCAGGTTTAGAAGACATGATCTCCCTTTGACAAATCCAAATGAGTAGGGTCAAGTGTTTGGAGATCACCTATATCTTTGTTGATAAAGTCTGGTGGGGAGGTTAAACTCTACACTAAAGACCATGCTACAGGCATTTGCAGACCAGTTCAAGAGGGAGTGGAACAAATATTTGCCCCATCTGTTGTTTGCTTACAGAAAGATGCCCCAGAATCCACAGGTTTTTCACCCTTTGAGATGCTGTATGGGCATAGGGTGAGGGGACCTCTAAATTTGATTTGTGATGAGAGGGAGAGGGAGTGCAAATCCCACAAGGATTCTTTTGTGGCATATGTCCTAAACCTCAGGACAAGGCTTAGGGAACTCATGGGCTTGGCCCAGGAGAACCTGGCAAAAGCCCAGCATCAAAAAAAGGTCTGGTATGACAGGAATGCTCGAGCTAGAGAGTATGCTGTCGGGCAGCAAGTTATGGCTCTCATTCTTGTCAGACACAACAAGCTGCAGGTAGGCTGGGAGGGACCCTTCAAAGTGGTAAGGAATGTCAATGATGTTAACCACATTGTAGAACTGCTAGGCAGGAGGCAGGGCCACAAACTGTACCATGTCAACATGATAAAACCTTACCATGATAGGGAGGCTGTGGTGCTAAACTATTGGCAGCAGAAGGCAGGAGGAGTCTGAGGGAATCTATGGCTACAGGAAGCCAGCCACGAAAATCCCAAGTAACTGTAGTGGAGCCTAGGTTGCAGGTATATGATATGACAGTCCAGCACTGCAGTGGGTTAGCAATACCAATGCAGATGGACTCTCAAGACAGGGTATGAGGTAATGTATTCCCAGATAGGCCCATCCCTATCAAGCAACGTTCTCAAGAGTCACTTGAAAAACTACCTTGAGTCTTCCAAACAGGGAAGAAGTGTCACAAAAATGAAATACTGCCAGCACAGCTATCTGGAATTTTGTAAATGATTATATGTCATTTATGAATATCAACATAATTTATATAGAATGCTTGTGTTACAACTGTATTAGAACTGTATGTCATATGTATATCAAACTGGTCTGTACAGAAGTGTGTTAGAAAGATATTTTATAATGTGCTTGTACTTAAAATGAGACAGAGCATTCTGTATTCTGCCTTGTACTTGACAAGAACTATTCACCGCAACATCTGATGAAGTAAGTTACTAGGGAATAGTAAAATTCTCTTAGATATAGTCAGGAATATAGCAAAGCCTAGTTTAGATATTTTTCTTTAGTTTTTTTTTTTTTTTTAGTTCTTTATTTATTTGAGACTATCCTACAATATTGTTTTAAATATTTCCTGTGATTTTGAACTCTGATGTCACTGTGAATATATACTGAGCATTTTCTTGTTCGTTTATTATCTATTATTAAATATATTTAAACCTTTCATAGTGGCTGATCTGTCTAGAGATATTTAAGTTTTGAGAGTATTTGCATATTTATTTGGTGACACTGTGTGAACCACTCATAATCGCCTTGCTACTGGTCAGACTACCATTTGTATTAATATTAATATTACACATTAAGAATGGACACCCTTTGTTAAGGGCCTTAAAGTAGATGGCTGGTGGCAGTGATAACTACTTTATAGTCTGGGGCAAAAGGGGGCATAGCTAGTAAATCTGTGCCAGCCTTTCCCAGGAGTGTGTGTGTGTGTGTGTGTGTGTGTGTGTGTGTGTGTGTGTGTGTGTGTGTGTGTGTGTGTGTGTGTGTAAATCAAACCTCAAAGAGTGTGTGTGTCTCAGCTACTTGAGCAGGGACACGAAGCACTGATAGGTCTTGGCTTGGCCACTCAGCTGAGATCTCAATATAGCTGTGCCAGCGGGGAGTCTTATTGGGGATCTGGAGAAAGAGGAAGAAACCAGCCCCGGACTGACTGTGGTCTCTGTGAGCTCTTACAGGAAACTGCACTTGATGCAGAGAGCTGCATCTTGAAATACTGTGTGTGTACCTGTTATCCTCCCAGTTCATGTCCCCCACTGGTGCCAGTGGTGAGGACTGAGGCTTCTTTATTACTGCTCCAATGCTGCTTCATCACAGTATGCTTCTACCTTTATAGGATATGACTGGCTCACACTACAGATGCAGTAAATAAATACTAGAAGAGCTTAGGGTGTATAGTCTTGAAGAATGAGGTGAGACTGGGGAGAATTTGATAAAAACAATTCAGTACCTCAAGGGAATCCATGGAGTTGAAGCATATATAATTTTGTTATAACATTAGTACAGGAAAACAAAACAATACAGTGTAAAGATGTAAGGAGAAAGATGTGGGGCAATGCAGGGACTATTTTTGGATCAGGTCTACAACAGCAGTGGCAAACTCATCAAACAACAGTTTGAGTTTAACCCAGCTGAGTCCCTGCTGGACAGGGGAAACAGATGCTGACTGTGGGAACATGGGCGAAATTCTTGGCTAGGGTTATAAGGGCCTCCCAGGCCAATAGCCTAGTGTCATCCTATGAACCTATGTATCTATGATGATTCATTCCATGGCCTTGCAGATAGGGATAGTCAGGCTAACAGGTCTATAGTTCCTGGGGTGAGTGGTAGCACCACTTGTGCAAGGGAATAATAGTGGCCATTTTCCATTCAGGTGAGATGAAACTAGTGCTTAGATTATGATTGAAAAGAGTACCCAATGGTGTTGCTAATTCTTGTTGGAGCTCATGTAAGACGCAGCCTAGGATGTTATCAGGTCCCATAGACGCTGTGCTTTTGGCCTTAGAGAGGGTGTTTCTTTAGTTTGATCCATATATCTATATATATATATCTACATATATGAATGCCAATTTTTATAGTCATTCCATTGAATAAATGAAATTCTGAAGTAGTAACTTAATAACCATCCACTTTAGCCTCCCCATGTTTAATACCTGTTCAATTATCTTTGGGTCACCACCCTTTAAGGTTTCCTCTCTGAGCTTCATATGCATACAAAATCATTTTTAAAATGTCTTTCACCTGCTTCACTGGCTTCTTTTCATGTCTACTTTTTCCATCTCTTAACTTCACTTTAATAATTTTACCAGTAGCTCTCTTCTACTAACTTTATTTTTTTTTCCTTGTGATTTTTTTTTATTTATTTTTTTATGTCAATTAAACAAAACTGTGAGGTCCAACTGCTTCTTTTGAAGGGCATCTCAGGAGAACTGCATTTTTAAATGATATGCTCAGTCACACAGTAGGCAAATGAAGACTAAAGGACTCAAATCCAGGACTAGGTAATGCACATGTCTCAGTATCCCTGATTATCTGAGACCCTTAACTTTGCCTCTTAATATTTAGGATTTTCTGGCAAAACAGTACAGAGTAGCACTAATCAGGATTAGCAATTATATTTACATTTTTTACAAAGTATTACTTATTACAATCACTAATCTACACTGCATTCAGAATCATTTGTTCTTTAGTAAAATACATGATAATGCAAATCTTTTTGTATTTTATTTTTTGTTTTCAAACTTAATAATATCATTAAAGAATGTGGGACCCTGATTTGGGGTCTTTGTACCTCATGATATTGGATGCTAATCCCTGACTTTTATTGAACAAATTGAATGAGGTGCATGAGAGGGCTTGTTAACAGCTCACAGACTAAAATCTAAACTTCTTGTACCTAATATTTGTTTATAAATGCTCACATCTAATATCTATCTATCTATCTATCTATCTATCTATCTATCTATCTATCTATCTATCTGTCTGTCTGTCTGTCTATCTATCTATCTATCTATCTATCTATCGATCTATCTATCTATCTGTTTTCTTTGTTTGCTTATGTGCATGATTTCTCTAACTCTTATAATAAATGGTTCTTGCCTTCTTATTACTTGGTTTAGTTTACAGCAGTACAATATAGTTAATTGCCTGTACTCATCTAGTATTGAGTCATTCATTCATTTTGTTATTCAGGTTTTGTGCTGTTCAAGGCCATGAGGTAACTAAAGTCTATTTTTGCAAGCAATGAGCACAAAACAGAATATCTGTTCTGCTCAGAATGCTAATCCAGTGTGTGTGTGTGTGTGTGTGTGTGTGTGTGTGTGTGTGTGTGTGTGTGTGTGTGTGTGTGTGTGTAAAAAATATATCTTGGCTCTAGGTTATTGTAACTGTAGAAGTGACATCCTGACCCCATATACGAAAATGCGAGAAGGGGTTGAGGATGGATGGATATATTACACATGAGTGTATGAGAGATGGTCAAACTGTCCAAACACTGATTGTTACACACTCAAAACTGTTCAAATCACAAAGATTTAAAAGTTCAGTACACCTCATCAGGCAGATTTGAACAAAAAGAAATCTATTTTTTCACAGACAGCAAGCTCCTCTGCACGCCCCATACTGCCTGATAATTATATATATATCAGCCCCGAGATTGCAATGCAGCAAGGAAAATGGTAAACTCCCTATTTCCCACTGTACCATGATCTTGCACAGCAGAAAAGCCAGTATGCTCAGTCAGCTGATTTTCAATCAGCTGTATTGGCTTTTTTTGCAGATCGACAAGTCAACTTGTCAATGGGTTAAATGGAACCCATACATACATATATATAGATGGGTCTAAAATAAAAGTGGGACCCAGCGATACAGATATTTCTTAGTAGGACAGTTTCTATGAAAAGGGGAAAGAGCTGGAGAACATTGCTCTTAAATCTAATCTGTTTACCCTTCTCTTCCCTAGATTTCAATAGTTCCACAGTTGCAGGACAAAAAAAAAAAGAAGATTTATCTCTAAATAGGGTGCCCAAAATATGTGCTTTACCATCTTCAAACAGATTCTCAGCAGCAGGCCTAGCTGTTTTACTCACTGCATCAAGTATCACTAGCATGCCTTAAGTGCTTGAGAGCCCATAGATTCAGCAATTTTTATACAAGAATGTAACTCCTCTTTTAATCTGGAATCTGATACACTGGTGGCATTTTCAAAGATTTGATCAGAAACAGAATTTTGAAAAGCTTATTGGAGGCAATTATTATGAGTTCAATACTAAGATGCTTGAAGTTTAAATTAAAGTTATTTACTCACCATAAGTATGCATCTGTGTTGTCCATTTTTATTCTTTCTCAACAACTGGGTCTGGATCCAACCTTAGATCTGACTTGGCCGCATTTACAAGACTCTTGGTCCCAACTCTCAAGCTCCTCCCTCCACTCATAATACCCAAGTCAACCTGTTATATCTCATATATTGAGTTTGTTGCCTTACAATCTCCAGAAATAATTAATTCTTAGCATAGTCAAAGTAAGAGTAGAAGAAGCAGAACGGAGCTCAAACAGGAACAGAAATTCCAAAACAATCACAAGGTCACTCCAGGAGATGATAGGAAGGGGGAGGTGAGGTGGGTAGAACTTAGCCCCCCAGATCTGGCACTGGCGCTTCAGCTCTGGGACTCATCCTGGTCCAAAGGAATTAGGGCTGAACAAGTCAGGGAAGCAGCCGGAGTCGAAGCTCTAGCTGTCTTCAGATCTGACATCAACATTCTTGAGTCTCTTGGATCCGAGGGCTGTGAAACCATGGGTCAGATCATAGAAGGAGAGAAAACTGCATAAGAAGTCAAAGGCTGGCTCACAGATCTGATGGGAAAGAGATATGGGATAACCCCCATCTGAATCTGAGCTCTGAAGAACTTCTTCACCATCCTATCCACTTTGGCTTCTGAAAGACAGCTGGAGGACCTGATGGAAGAAGTAGTGGACTGGGGTTGAGACTCTCTCCTCGGTATTCCTTGAAGGAAAGGGGACTGGAACCAAGGAGAAACAGGCTTTACAGTTAACCCTGGGGACTGGGTTCTTAGAGACTTGGTATGAACAGTTGTCGGATCTGAGGATGTGGGATCCATCTGCTTCTGTTTTGGATCAAAAGAGATCAGATCTGATTTCTTTTGAACCTTTTGAGGAGGCTCTGAGGATAGAATAGTCTTTGGAGAGCAGGCTGGATACCACTTACATGAATCCACCTCCAAAGTGGCTTTGAAGATTTAGTGGGGGTTTGAGCCCTGATGCAGAGGAAGATGGTGGCAGCAATCCCTTTAAAACTAAGTTATTTCTAGAATCACTAAGGGCCCTGGAATTCAAGGTTGTGAAAACTGACCAGACTGTGTTGTGATGGGTAGCTCCAAGGCAGTAGGCACAGTCCCTGTGAGCATTATAGTTAGGGATCTTATGCCCACAGGAAGTGCATTTTTTGAAACCCGTTGCTTTCTCGGCCACAATACAACAACTCACCACTATGGTAATGAAGACAGAAAAATGGTAAAAGGAAAGGTTTTTTTTGAATATATATATATATATATATATATATATATATATATATATATATATTTTTTTTTTTTTTTAATTACCAACAATAGTAGGTAAAGAGAATACCCTATAGAGGGTAGACAGGAAGAAAGGGTAGAAAAAACTACCAACAATGGTATTGAGAGCTACCCAAAGTGGAAGATATACAAGAAAAAGAAAACCACAAAGTAAAGAAACTTGAAAATTCAGTAACTAGGTGAGTGAGGTTGGTGAATTAAGATAGAAGGTTCTAGAGATAAAAACATTAAACCTATATCACCTTTTTACTATATCTATCCAACAACTTACCATCTCAATTAAAGGGTAAGGAACTTTCTGGGCTAACAGATATATTGGGCTCCTGAGAGGATGGATCTGATTTCATGCTGTAATAGTTTAACGGATGGCTTTTCTCTGTGGTAGTTGCACAATATGTCAGCTGATCCAAGAACTTCTAGTATCATGTTGATAGACTGACAGCTAATTCATTTAGTGTGAATACTCTGAAGCCAACCTGCTGAAATCTCTTTCAGCGAGCACTGGAATAAGTTTTTTTTTTCTTTGCTGGCAAATCCCCTACACCCCACAGATTCAAAGACTCATAGTAGTTACTAGGCATGCAGTCCAAGAGACCATTGAGGAGCCCAATGCAATTTCTCTAGAGCACTCTCTGATTAAGTGAATTGCTCAGAGTCGCACAGCAGGCAAATGAAAGATGAGCGACTTGAACCATGGACTACAGGACACAGACTATAAACAGCTCATAGTCTTAACCGTTTGCATCAACTGTTGCACTTCATGACTGGGGACATCCACATACCACCACCCAAGCTTACATATATATATATATATATATATATATATATATATATATATATATATATATATCTGCAATCAGAAATCACAGAATGGTGGAGAAAAGAGAGTTGACTTCACAGTATCAGCACTTATTTAAAGAGTACTCAATCTACTGACGTGCTCTTGAGCTGCTGGTTAAGCATCATGATGTCTAGAGTTTTTATTCCATAAATCCTGAAAAGTAAAGCAGAGGGTGCACTTGGTTAACTATTATATGCGTGAGAGCTGATTTTGCAAGTTACAGCACTTTACTAAATAAACCATGACTCAAACAAGAAGTGAATTCTGAGACCTGCGGTTACGCCTTTAAACTTATAAATGCCCTAGGGCAGATAGCTTAGTATGAAGTTATAAATGCCCTAGGGCAGATAGCCTAGTATGAACCTATGAAATCTTCCCCCCCCCCCCCCGAGTCCAAACAACATGAGTATGAAATAAGAGCAGCCATGTAAGGGATGGTGAAAAATGCAGATCTCCCACCATATGTTTGGGTCATGCTCCAGTACCAGCTACCAATAACATTCTGGTGCATGGTATTCTAAGCATGTGCAATTACAGCACTCAGCTCCTTTTCTCTGTGGGGGTCCAAACACTGCTTTGGAGATATCTCCAGCTGTACTAAGGCTGAATGAAACATTTCTTGTGGCCACTTCGACTATGGTGGAAGGTGGAAAAGACATCACAGAGCAGCCTGCCAAAATCTAATGCATTATTATTTCTAATGTACATACATGCATTTGATATTTAAATACATTTTGATACTTTTCAGTAAACCTCTTCATGTGTTAGTTTTGAACCGTAACTTTCTACAGTCTCTTGTAACAATCTTGCATGAGTATGTTGAGCATAGGTTAGCTTCATAACAGGTTATTATTACTGGCACATCTTTTAAATATATATATATATATATATATATATATATATATATATATATATATATATATATTACTGGCACAGCTTTTATATATATATATATATATATATATATATATATATATATATATATATGTGTGTGTGTGTGTGTGTGTGTATATATATATATATATATATATATATATAGATCTCTCTCTCTGCGTCAATGGATGAGAGTGTGATTAAGACTGAGTGGGTGGGGGCAGTTTTGTGTGTGTGTGTGTGTGTGTGTGTGTGTGTGTGTGTGTGTGTGTGTGTGTGTGTGTGTGTGCGTGTGTGTGTATTTTGAGGTGGCTTTTATAACACCATACACCACTACACTAATGAGCATCAGTCTACAATATTGGGAGGGGGGACTACTAGCCACCAGGGAGACTATTTTAAACTTGTGTGCAATAATGGCACTTGACAGCATGGTGACGGGGGGGGGGGTGCAAGGAGCCACTAGACATCACAGGTTACACTAACCTCATGTGCCACACTGACACTTAACAGGAATCGAAGGTTGGAGCAGCCATTAGACATGCGGAAGACTATATTAATCTAGTGTGGTTTAATGCCACTTAAAAGTATGATCTTGAGGGTTGCAGGTAGGCACTAGAGAGAAAGATTACTCTAAATTAGTGTGCCATAACTGCACTTAAACCAGTACAGGGATAAGGGGATGGGGGAAGTCGAGTTGTGTAAGCTGAACAGTAGATGTTAAAATGATCACCAACAGAGTAGCCTTAGCTATATGGGCTATATCCTGCCAAGGATATAACAGCCAGTGAGCTTCCAATGCTTAAGGGTAAGGGTACCTTCCACAAGCCACAGCTGTCAAGTAGCTTGAGCTGAGCTGACTGAAAAATAAGCATGGACATGAAGACCTTCAGAGATTTCCTGCCAGCAGAGAGAGGGAGGCTGAGACATGAAAGGACTATGCCAGGAACAACACCCTAGCATAAAAACACACACCAAAAACCAACGGGGATGGAGGGAGGAAGTGGGTACTGCAGCAATGATCATTTAAATATCTATTGTTATGGTAAATTCATCTTACCTATACTGGCAGATTACCATAGCTAACTACATTGGAAGGACAAGTTTGCTAGTCCTAGCAAAGCTTGATCTGGACCTAGAGAAGGAATCATGCCTATTAGTGCTTAATAAATGTATGTAAAGATGACCAAGTAGCAGCTTATAGAATATTTCTAGAATAGTCTGTTTTGACACTGGTCGTCCCTTCTTTTTACCTTCTCAAGCCATAAACAATTGATCTGAAGAGCTGAAAGATTTACAGGTTCATAGGTAGGTACTAGGCTATCTGCCCAAGGGCATTTATAAGCCTAGCCAGAGTGTGTCGGCTTTCGCCTCCCCACTGATTAATTAACTAAGCCACTATCAAGCAGAGCCAATGAAGTGATCCCAGGGGTATATTTTCTGTTACCCATCCTTTCATCAAGGCTTCTCTTGAAGAGTGTTAGTGAGGGTCTCTGCCTAATGTAGTTCGGAATTCTGTTCCAAAGCATGGGGAGTCTCTGTGACAGGTATCTATCCCTCCAGCATGTTCTATTTATTGTTGTGGTGAGGCTTAGCTCACTAGAGCGCGTGGCTTACCGTGACTTGGATTTCTTTAGGTGGAGCATGTCCATCAATTCTGAGTTGGACATGGCTTTGTAAGTCAGGCAAAGATCACCTCTGAGTAAGCGATATGCCACTGAGTACAGCCAGAGTTTTTTCAGTTGAGCTGCATAGGACATATGTGTGAGGCCAGTAATCCTCTTGGTGAGGTGCTTTTGTGGTCTTTCCAGAAGTGTCTTGTGAGGTACAATCCAAATGGGGCATTGTACTCTATGATGGGTCTGATGAGTGACAAGTAGAGGGGCACTATAACCTCTTTATTTCTAGATGTGAACCCCTTAGTAATTAGATGGGCCACATAGAAGGATTTCCTAACTACTTTGGCAATATGATTGTCAAAGGAGAGATTACTATCTACCTGGGTCCCCAGAGCTCTTATTATCTCTGCTGTATTAAGGGGGCTGCCGCCTATGTGGTAATTCGTGGGTGTTTTGTTTTTCCTAAATGGGACGACTATGCATTTTTTGGCATTTAGCTTGAGGCTATGACTTTGACCCCAGGTGTCTGTCTTAGTAAGGCCTTTTTGAAGGATGTCTATGTCAGCCGGAGAGTCAATTGTGGCTCTCAGTTTGCAGTCATCGGCAAACTTGGTTAGCCATAGTCCTCCTGTGTTTGCTGTACTTCTGAGAAATACATGCCGAACAGTAGGGGTCCCAGAAGCGAGCCTTGCGGGACACCACTTGTGACTGGTTTAGAGTCGGACCTGGAGCCCGCTATTCTTACCGTGTGAGTTCTGTCTGTAAGCCAGTTGGCAACCCATCTCATAACGTAGGGGTTTATGTTCAGGCTGGTGAATTTTTCTATAATACCCGAGTGAGGAATGGTGTCGAACGCCTTGGCAAGATCAAGGTAGGCTGTGTGAACCACCTTTCCCTCATCTATGGCCTTGGTGACTGTCTCGAAGAAGTCAACCAGGTTTACTAGGCATGATCTTCCCTTAACAAAACCGAACTGGGTCAGGTCAAGTGTTTGGAGGTTCCCAATGTGTTTGTTAATGAGTTCCATGATGATGTGCTCCATAGCCTTGCAGATCAGGCTAGTCAGGCTTATGGGGCGATAGTTACCGGGGTCAGTTGTGGCCCCTCCATTGTGAAGCAGAATAACCTTTGCTGTGTGCCATTCTATGGGCACATAGCCTGTGCAGAGGCTGAGGTTGAACAGCATGTTTAGGTGAGGGGTTAGTTCGTTCTGTAGTTCATGCAAGACGCAGCCTGGGACACCATCTGGCCCCATTGATGTTGTGTTTTTGGCTTTTGAAAGGGCTTTTTTCACCTGTGCTTCTGTGATTTCCAGGACACTAAACTTTTCCGGTATTGTTGTGGGCCCTTTTGAGGGTGAGAGGGAGGTGAAGTTTGCACTGAATCTATCTGCCAGGATGTTGGCAATATCATTAGGTTCAGTATATTTTGTGCTATTTTGCACTAGCTCAGAGCATATCTGTGAGTTGCCACTTAGATTCTTGACATAGCTAAAGAAGGCTTTGTGGTTATCTTTTGAATCCTTGGCTATTTTTCTTTCGAAGTTAGCCTTGGATGATTTTATGAGGGACCTTAGTTTCTTACTGATACTGATCAGGGATGTCTTTCCTTCTTGGGATTTGCATTTTTTCTGAGCTAGTTTCCTCCTTTTGTTGTATAACCTGTTTATGGCAGGGGTCCACCAGACTGGTTTCCTTCTCTTAGGGGAGTGAGTCTTGGTTTTGCTACGGATGGCAGGATCCATGCATCCTTGTAGGTGCTCACAGAGTGCAATTGTAAAGGATTCTGCATCTTAGGCAGTGTTATCCTTTAGCGTGGGGGCTGTGAAATTTACCACCTCTGCCTTAAGTAAGGTGAAGTTTGCTTTAGAAAAGTTTTTCACTGTGGTTTCCTTGGTTGGGGGTGGTGGTGAGTGTGAACAACCATGGTGATTAGTTTATGGTCTGATCTAATCAGTGACAGGTTGACCTCCGGTACAAAACACCTGTCGCCCATGTTGGTGATGACCAGGTCCAATATGTTGTGGCCTCTGGTAGGGGAGTTTACCAGCTGATCCAGGGCATTTGAGTTGACAAATTCCAGGAAGCGCTGAGCCTGGGAGTTTGTACTCGAGTAGTTTTTCCAGTTAATGGTAGGGTAATTGAAATCGCCCAATATCAGGGTGTTCGGTAGGACGTTCATGCTTTCCAGTGTCTCCAGAAAGGCAGAGTGGTAGTCCTGGGTCATGGAGGGTGATCTGTAGCAGGCCACAATTTGCACTGCAGATTTGCCCAATGTTAGTTGCACCTGGATGATATCAGAGGTATCATGCTGCGCCACTAACCTGGAGGTGTGGGTATCCTTGATGAATATGGATACACCCCCTCCTTTTGTGTTTTGGTCCGTGTTCTGTGGCCAAAATGTGTGGTATGAGTTGTAGCCCAGTAGTGCTGGAGTGCTCTCTGGAGCCTTGAACCAGGTTTCAGTTACTGCACAGATGTTGACTTTCTCCATACTTAGGAGTGCTTTGAGCGCATGCATTTTGAGATTTAAACTCCTGGCGTTGAGTAGCATAACCCTCATTTTTTTTTAGTTCTGTCAAGATAGTATCTGAGCTGCCTGTGGGTATCAGAGGTAGGGAGTATCTTTTACCTTTTGTTTTAGGTTCAGTAGAGAGAGGGATAGTTTGGCTTAAAGTAAACTTGAATACCACTATAAGCATAAAAGAAGAATTAGTTCTCAAAGAAACACTGTCCCTCTGGAAAATGAGATAAGGCAGACTCACCATAAGAGATTGTGACTTTAATACCCTTCTTGCAGAGGTCAGAGCAATCAGTAAAAATGCTTTCCATGTTAAGAACCTCAAGTCAGCTAGATTAGCAAATGGGGCAAGTGTTAGCTTCTCTAACATAAATTTAATATCCCAAGGAGGGGACACTGTTTTACTTGGAAGCCTCTTATGCAAAACCCCTTTCCAAAACATTTTGACATGAGACTACCTTGAAAGAGGAGGATCCATGGGCAGACATGCTGAAATGCCAGATAAATGAACCTTGACAGAGGAATAAGAAAAGTAACTCACAGAAATGTTGTAAAAACAGAGAATAACTATCCCTGAATGGGTACTGGTTATGTTGTTGGCACAAAATAGAAAACGTTTTCCCTATGCTAATATACGATTTTCTAGTAGCAGACTTTATTGTCTCCATTAGTATCTACTGCACATCCTCACTAAACATTTGCCTAAAAGGAATGACCCTATTATCCTGGCAGCCAATTGAAAATGACTGATGTTGGAGCATATAAGACACCTTTGTTTTTGTGTGAGTAGCGCCATTCTGCAAGGAAGCTTTTGGTAACTGCCCATGTCCATTTCTGAAAGAAGGAAGAACCATGGTTGCCTGGGCTAGATGGTAGTCACAACAATGATTTTGGGGAATTCCTCCTGAATCATCAAAAGTATCGTGAATATTAGTGGAAAGAGTGGCAAAGCATACAGGAGCATTCCCTTCTAAAGAAAACAAAAGGCATCTGTCTTAAAGGCCTTCTTGCATAGAGTTCTGGGACAGAATCTTGCCAGTTGATTGTTCAAAAAGGAGGCAAAAAGGTCTACTTGAAGAACTTTCCACAGATGGATCAAATTTTGGAAGACCCCTGATTTAGTTTCCATTCCTGATGGTCTGCTCTGGTCCTACTCAGCCTGTCTGCCACACAATTTTGCTCAGATGGAATGCAGGGTGCCTGCAGAGTGAGTTTGTGCTGTGAAGCTATATCTCAAGCCAACAAGGCTAGTCAGCAAAAGGGATACATCCTGGTTCTCCCTTGCCTGTTGATGTACCACACGACTGTCTGAAACCACTTGAAGAGGTCCCAGGGACCAAAAATAATTCAGAGGGCTGACTGCCTTGATCAGGGCAAGCATCTCCTAGATATTTATGTACTTGCATCAGTCCTTATCATTCCACAGCTACAATTTTATCCCTCCGGAAACTGATCAACAAGCAAAGTAAGACACATCTCTGATGATTGACTGTTTTGTAGAAGGGAGGGAGAAGGAGAGACCTGGATTCAAGGATATTTGTTGTTTCCATGAAAAGATCTCTTTTCTGACAAACCCCAACAATGGAATTTGAAAAGATAAAGGGTATTGATGATGACACCAAAGAGATTTCAGATACAAGTGCATCTTTCTCATCTGGAGTCTTGACAGGGGTATTATGTGAAATATGGATGCCATAAGACCCGACATTCTGAGGTATTCCCTCACAGTGACCAAAGTCTGAGTGGAAAACCTTAGAAACAGATCTAAATAAAAATCTATTTTTTTCTGTGTAAGAAAAGTTCTTTGAACTAAGGTGTCTAGATGGCATCCCCAGAACACAATCCAGTGTGAGGGAGACGGAAAATACTTTTGAATATTCTCTTGGAATCTCAGCTTGCGTCAGAGATCTCTTACCCAAGACAGAGATTCCTGGCATTTTGAAAAATACTCTGCAAAGATAAGAAAGCCTGCAATGAACTATAACTGGGGCTAGATATATATATATATTTTTTTACTCAAATGATATTTATTTTGATGAAATAACACAATAATTTAATACATTCATAACATTCAATAACTATTTACAGTATTTACATTCAGCCTGACAAAAAGGATTCAGATAAACTTTTTGAACACTCTTGCTAAGGTGGATAGTCAAAAGGGTAAAAAAGTGGTTTTGGGAGGTTACAGACTTCTCTTTGGAACCCCCTTGCCATTTTTTCATAAATGTCTGTTCACCTGAATTTATTGAGACTGATTAATTAATCTGCTTTGACAAAATTGGATGAAGAAATAGAAAAACCCTTGGACAATCTGGAAACATAGGTCTGAAAAATCTCACGGATTCCCCAGATCAAGTTCCCCTGTAATCATACTTTTGATCACCTCTGCAGCAGACGGGCCAGACATTAAATGTCTATCAAAGGGAGAATTAAAAATATCATTTTTAATATAATCTGGAATGCAGCCATGCAAATCTCTTAAAAGAGTATCGGGAGCCTTAGCCCTGGAAGAAATATCAACAGGATCATATATATATATATATATATATATATATATATATATATATATATATATATATATATATATATATATATATATATATATATATATATATATATATATACAATGAAAACAAGGACTAGTGATCTGTGTAATAGAAGAAACTAAGTTATTTAAAGCAGATTTTTCCTTACAGGAAGAGACTGCAGATAAAACATTTTTCATACTTTCACAATTAGAACAAACTTTAACGTATGAGCCTGACAATTTTTTATTTATATTTATTTGATGCATTTGTTTATCGGCAAGGTTCACTGGGCCTAGGTGAGCCCATTTTCAGTGGAGGCCAGGGGAGAAAAGCTCCACATGATATTAAACATGTTGAAGATTACAATAAATGATAGAAAACTAGTTATAGTTACATTGATAGCTAGAAGGCAGTGCAGTAAACAATCTTAGGCAGTGATTTAACTGTGATATTAGATCATGTAGAATACCTACATATTGACCAGTTGAGTGGATAGAGGAGGGGTAAAGTGGGAGTGGCACAGTAGGAGAAGAAAGTGAGAGGGTTATTTTTGGCATGGACATAACCAGCAGGAGGACAGGTGTTGTTTAAGAGATTTT
The DNA here is from genome assembly GCF_019279795.1 of Protopterus annectens. NCBI lineage: Eukaryota > Metazoa > Chordata > Ceratodontiformes > Protopteridae > Protopterus > Protopterus annectens. The sequence goes on from NC_056735.1 coordinate 480,819,699, forward strand.
TTAAAGAGTGGAGGGTAGGTGATGGAGGTTATTTTGGTTGGCAGGGTATTCCAAAGTTTGGAAACAGTGAAGGAATAGAGCATTTCACCGTCTGGGAGGTGGGATTTGTCTACTTTAAGTAGTGTTTTATTTTCTGATCTAATAGGTCTATTTGGTTGGTACAATGATAGTAAGGAGGAGAAAGAGGGACATGCTGTGGGTTTATATATCATTTTATGTGCAGTAGTTAAGTGCAGGTAGTTGAGACAGAGTGGTAACTCTACCCAGTTCAGTTTTTGCAGCGAGGAACACTGGTGTGATGAGGATCTAGCACTGGTTGCAAATCTGGCGACCTTATTGTAACATGAGCGTTGTTTTAAGAGATGAGTGGATGTTTAGGAGTATGGGGGCAACATATAGCAGGGATGGAAGTAGAAAGGCTGTGGCTAGTCTTTTTACCTGTGTTATTAAGGTAATAGCTATCTCTATAAAGGCGGCCCAGTTTCTGATGTGTTTTTTTGATGTTATTGAGTATGTAGAGATCAAATGTTAGGGTTTCGTCAATAATGACCTCTAGCAGTTTAGTACTAGAGACTACTTCAATGGTGGTATTATTTTGGGAGTGGATAAAGAATTCAGTTCTATTTAGAGAGGTTGTTTTTTGGGAGTGAATAGGATCAGTTTAGACTTGTTTCAAATTCAAATTTTTGAAAATCAAAGTTGCAGAAGTATGTACCTTTTTTCCCAAAACCTATCAATTTTTCCATTCTTATAAGAAAGAAAAGGATTGGAATTAGCTAAGTGTTTAACAGCAGTGGGATTAAACTAAAACTATAGCTGTTGGGTCAGGTTTAGAAATAATGTATATAATTTTACAACACTCAGGAACTTTATACATCTTATCTGCCTTTTTAGGGGCAGCTGGCTGACTATCAGGAAAATACCAGACAGTAACACACACATACTCTAAAACCAACAGAACAGGAGGAATGGGTGTGTGTTCTGAAAATTCTTCTATAGCAACTCAATAGTTTCTGAGGGAATGAGAAAGCCCAGTGTTCTCTCACTGAAAACACTACCACATTCTAGCAACAGTCTCCAAGAAAGAACCCCCCCCCCCCCCACAAGGATAATCAGACACTGAGCTGTGCTCTTTCTGAATCAGAAATCTGAGAACAAAACCTGTATCCATCCCTGCATTTTCCTCTCCAGATTTAGAATCTTGAGTCTCTTCAGGAAAAAAGGAATCATTCCATTTACCAGAACCTATTTTACTAGAAGGAGCAATAGCCTGAATTAAATCCTGAGGCAGACCAAGTAAACTACTCCTATCCAAAATGGGGCCAACTGTGTTACTAATGGCAGCAACTGCTTCCCCAGGGATGGACACAGGATTCTGACACAATAGGGAAACATTCCCTGTTCCCTCTCCCATGAAATAACAAGAGTGACTCTCCCTTTCCCAATGAAGGGACTCCAACAGCTGCAGAGGACATGGCAAATCCCTGGTCCATAGTGGCTGCAGGTGCTACACCAGAGGAATCTGGGGTAAAAGATGACTGGTCTGGAGATACAACAAATGGCCACAGTAGAGTTGCCCAGCTGCAGCTGAGGCAAACTGCTAACCTGCTGTGGTTTGCATTTCTGGCTAGAAAAAGAAACAACCATGGGACTGGCAGCATGTTCCATGGTGAAGCCGAAAATGGTGCATCTCTTTCACAAGAAAGACAAGCAGCAATTGCCGGTAAAACTACTAGTCTACCAAAGTTAACTGTTTTACAGAAAAAAAATGGTAAAAACACTTTACAACAATATGTCAGTCCCAAAAAGGAAAAATAAATGCAACTTCTACAGAGAAAATAAGTTTTCATTTAGTTTACACTACTTTTAAAGTGACAGAAAAAAATGCTCTGTTTAAAAGTATGTTACAATCTCAAGACAGTCCATTAAAACACAAAGCTCCTATCTTAAAATAACTTACTTGAAGATGAAAGTAGTAAAACATCAATAAAATTAAGAATTGTAAGTTTTCTTTTCTCTAAAAGGAACTTATCTGCCCAGCAAATGAAAGCACAAGCCAACCGTCAATCCTTAAAAGCCTCAGAGAAGTGTACTCTTCTGCGGCAGTAAAGCTCTGAAGGGCTTGGCACCATTACTTGGCTTCTAGTCAGCTCAGCTTGAGCTGCTTCACAGTTTGGATGTGTGGAAAGTCCCCTGAATCTTTGGAAGCTGGCCCACTGTTATACCCTTAGCAAGAGATAACCCATATAACTAAGGCTACTGCAGCACTGATCAATATGACGAACATCACTGGACAACAGAGATCAAAGGATATAATATGAGACCGTGTGTGTGTGTGTGTGTGTTATATTCAAATGTGATTTTGTGTGTGTAGGACAGTGATTGGGGGGTGGGTGCATAAATGATATGGCTGCCACCTGAACTATCATAGAAGTGATGATCTGAACGCTGCAGTAGTAAACTGGAACTCATAGACATGCAGATGAACCAATAACGAGGCTTTTCCTCATTGCAGCTTACATGTCTATAAATTGCAAACTACCACAATGTGTTAACAGGCTTGTTTAACCTTGACCCTTATCGTGACATGGTATGGCCTTCATGAATCCCCAGGTTTATGTCTTTTATAATTACTTTCCTTTATAAATGTATACTTTTTTCAGTGATTCCAAAATATAGTCTCAAGCCATAATTTGCTTATAAGCAAATGCACTTTTATGACTAAATACATTGTTGTTTTCACTTGTGTATTATTTTTCTCTATCTTCCTGCAGTATGAATATTGTCATACTGCATCACAATCTTGTTTACTGACCTGACACTCAGCTGTCTTATTTTCTGATCAGCTTTTTCTCCTGCTTCCATACATTCTACAGTCATGTAAACCTGTTATAGCAATCTGTTTTTTTACCATCAGTCATCTCATTTTTAAAATCTCTTAATGTATATTTGATACTGAGTTCAATTATTTATTATTTGACATGATATAGTGTTTTTAGAATGAAATGATTTTGTTCAAAAGTATTATATGTGCTTAACATTAATAACAAGCAAACATGCCCCCAAACACAGATGAACTATGTTTGATTAATGTATGAGAATAATTAACCTATATAAGCATCATATGCATGTGCTGTTACATGTTTATACATCAATAGAAACTAGGTATAATGCATCCTTTTTATTTTGAGATACATTCCTCATCAAAATGAGCCTCTACTAAATAGTGTAATTTCAAGTAATGTAGTATGTATAATACATATTCAAATCAGTGAAGGATTATTGCAATCTGTGCTTACAGACGGTCTCATACTTTCTCTAATTTGTACGTACTTGCTTTCTGTCTCATTGAGCCTCATTTCACTGCTCACACATCTTTAAAAATGATTGGTGCGGTTCAGATCTACTGCAAGCCAACATTTAACATCGGCAGGAAAGAAGTTATGTCTTACCATAACTTTCCATCTGTGTTGTCGATCTTCATCTTTTTTTGATGGATGGGTTAAGGTTCCAATCTTCGGAACCTATCTGGTCATTATATAGCTCACGACAGCCAGAAAAACTCTTGAGCTAATAGTCTACCCACAATGCCCCTCTCTACATTACCTCAGATTGAATTTGCAGAATTATAGAACAATAGAGGGAAGCTAATTGAGGAAGCCATGTCCAAGGAGTGTCCTAACAGAAGACCCAGGACAACAGATCATTCCACCAGGAAGCTACAGGAGGGGGAAGGAGGGTGGGACACCAAGAAGAGATGAAGATCGACAGCACAGGTGGAACATTATGTTAAGACATAACTTCTTTATCTGATGTTGTCAGTCTTCATCTATTCTTGATTGATGGGACAGAGTCCCCAGCTACTTTAGATCCTTGGTTGCCCTATGGAAGGATATTCCTAAGAACCATAGAACCAAAGGCAGCTCTTCCCCTAAAGACCAGATCCAATTTGTAATGATTAATAAAGGTATGCGAAGTAGCCCATGTTGCTGCTGCGTATATTTCACTCATGGAAGCTTTAGAATGGAAGACAGCTGAGTTAGCCACAGATCTAGTGGAATGTGCCTTCACTGGCATTGGAAGCTATAGATTATTTCTGTTATAAATGAAAGAAATACAATCTCTCAACCATTTTGACAAGGTAACCTTAAAAACAGATTTCCCTAGGGTTGCACCAGAAAAGGAGGCAAATAATTTTTCTTCTCTCCTAAATTCTTTAGTTCTGTTGAGACAGAAACATAATTGCCTGTGAACATCAACCGGTGTAAGCAATATTCGCCTTTATTAGAAAAATTTGGAAAGAAGATAGGTAAGTCTATAGTCTGATTAATCACTGATTGTGGTGGTCATTTTTTATTTATAGTCTGATTAATGTTGGACTCTGAGACCACCTTCAGAAGAAAGGATGGATTTGTCCTGAGTGTAACTCTATCCTTATTGTAAATTAAGTAAGGGGCTTTTGAAGATAAGGCTTGCAATTTAGAAACTCATTTTTGCAGAGGTGATAGCTATAAGGAAAATTATTTTCCAAGAGAGGAACATCAAGTCACAAGTAGCTGCTGGTTCAAAGGGGTGAACTACTAGCGAATGCAAAACAAAAGTCAGGTCCCATGGTGTTAGAGGATCTTTAAATGGGGGCTTTAAATGTATAGTTCCCTTGGGGAAGACCTTACAAAGTCTATGAGAAATGAAGGGTAGATCTCCAAAGCCATTATGAAAGCTAGAGATGGCTGCTAGAATGACCTTAACAGTAGAAGCGGAAGCTCCCCTACCAAAAAGAATGACCAAAAATTCTAAAGCTTTTCCCACTGGGGTTGAAAAGGGATTGAGGCCATTATCACATGCCCAGATTGAAAATATCTTCCATTTACTGAGGTAGAGATTCCTGATGGATAGTTTATGGAATGCCAGCAAAATTTTTCATACTGGGGATGAAATATCATTATGCCTAGCAAGTAACAGAATTCGAGAAACCAAACAGTTAGCTTGAGACTTTGAAGACTGGGATGCACCACTCCCTGTGGATGAGACAGAAGGTCCAGAACTGGGTCCAGAATCCACAGATGGTAAACCAGATGAGGCCAAAGGAAGGGAAACCAAATTTGTTGAGGCCAGAAGGGTGCAATGATAATCACTTTGCTTCTCAACCTGGCTGCTTTCTTGGAGGAAAAGAGGGATCAAATGGAAAGAGACCCGGGGAACAATCAAGAACAGCATCTCTCAGGGACTCCCCCTGAAGGGGGAATTAGGGCAAAATAGCTTCTGCACTTGTTGTTTTGGGTTGAAGCAAAAAGATAACAGTAAGGCTGTCCCCAGAGATGAAAGATCTTCTTCACTACCTTGGGATTGAGAGACCACTCGTGAGACATTAGAATGCATCTGCTTAGTTTGTCCGCTATCACATTTGAACTCCCTGGGATGTGCGTTGCTATCAAAAAGTGGTTGGAGTCTCTCAGGGACTCTCCCTGAGGGGGGATTAGTGCAAAATAGCTTCCGCACTTGTTGTTTTGGCGTGAAGCAAAATGATCGCAGGAAGGCTGTCCCCAGCAATGTAAGATCATCTTCTCTACCTTGGGATTGCAAGACCACTCATGAGACATTAGAATACATCTGCTTAGTTTGTCCGCTATCATGTTTGAACTCCCTGGGAAGTGCGTTGCTATCATAACGCAGTTGGAGGCAATTGCCCATTGCCACACTTGGAGGGCTTCACGACACAGGGGATAGGATTTGGTCTCCCCTTGCTTGTTGATATACCAGACTATGGACATGTTGTCTGATTGAACTGCAATTGTTCCTTGAGGTAGGGCAGAGTGAAATGCTTGCAACACTAGTATCACTGCCCTCAGCCCCAGAACGTTGATATGCAGACTGGCCTCTATCGGGGACCAAGTACCTTGGACTGTCTTTCCCAGAAAATGCCCCCACCCCCACCCCTACCCCATCTGGAAGGCATTCAAGGTCACTATGACTTTGGACTGAGAAGGGACAAAGAGGTGGCTCAAAAGAATTTCTTTGGATTCCATCCACAAGGATAGCTCCTTTTTCCAGTGACTTGTGATGAGTATGAGGTGGTTCATTGGGTGAGTTAGAATAGACCATTGATTTGCAAGTAGCCATTGCAGTAATCTCATGTGAAATCTTGCTAATAGCATGACAGTGATCACCATTGCCATGGGCCCTAATGCTTGAAGCACTATCTGGGCTGGTACTTGGTTTGGGCACAGGAGAGAATGAACTTGAGATCTTATTTTCTGCAGCCTGTGGGGAGGTAGAAAAGCCACACAAGAGAGAGTGTTGAGATGAGTTCTTATAAATTCCATATCCCGAGAGGGGGTCAGTTGAGACTTTGTAAAGTTGACCGTGATGCCTAGCTGCAGGAATAATTGCAGGGTGAATTCTGTCACCTGAAGCAGTAGATGTTTGGTGGAAGCGGTGATGAGCCGGTCTAGATATGGAAACACCTGGAATCCATGCAGACTCAAATGAGCTGTTACTGCTGCCATACATTTGGTGAACACTCTGGAGGCTGTGGTGAGACCAAAGGGCAGCACCCTGAATTGATAGTGACTGGTTTCTAGCCGGAAGCAGAGGAATCGTCCCGAGCATTTGTCCATTTTATGTGGTAATATGCATCCTGAAGGTCTATAGAACACATCCAATCATTTTCCACTTGAAAGGGAAGTATTGACTGAACTGTGACCATCTGGAATTTGGACTGTTGAACAAATTTGTTTAGAATACTGAGATCCAGAATTGGTCTCCAGTCCCCTGTCTTTTTTGACACTAAAAAGAACCTTGAGTAAAACCTGGATTCTATTTGGTCTGGTGGGACTTCTTGGATGACTCTTTTTTCTAGCAGCTTTTGTACTTCTAAGGCTGCTTGGTCCCTCTGACTGGGTAGAACATCGGGGAGTCTTGTTTGAGTTCTTGGATAAAGAATTTAGGGGATAAAGTAACCTCTAGAAATAATTCTTAGAACCCAAGCATCTGTGGTTACTTGCCACCAGACTGCTGGGTGCAAAGAAAATCTTCCCCCGACTGTATCCAGAGGCAAGCAATCAGACCTCCTTTCAGGAGCTCTGATAGGGTTGGCCATAGAAGGACTCCCCAGAACCATGGTTCTGCAGGTCACCTCTGCCTCTAGGATGGCGTCTTCCATTGGAACTTTCCCTCTGTCCTAAGGGGAGTCCATACCATGTGTGTCCTGGAAAGGCCTTTGGAACTTCTTGAACCACATCTTCCCATTCCTCTGATTCCTGGAATAGGCTTGTTGGGGAGCAGAAAAAACATATGCTCACTGCAGACAGGGTCTTTCCATCTTTCTCGCACCTGGATAGAGTTTCTTTAACATTGGGGCCGAACAAGGAGGATCCATCAAAGAGATCATTGATGAAGGAAGACTTGAATGGCTCCACAAACTCACACAGCTGCATCCAAGCGTGTCGTCAAATTGCAACACCTGAACTTGCTGACCTGGTTGCCCCTTCTGCTGCATGTGCAATTAGCCTCATGGATGAACTAAAGATAGACTCCAGGGTAGCTAACTGGGAGGCCACTTTTTCATGGATCCCCTCAGCTACTGCTCCTGCTAGGGTATCTAACAGCTCCTTGACCAGATCCCTCTGGAGCCTAGTAAAATGTGTCAGAAAGTTCAAGGACCTAAGGGTGAAGGTTGATGATGTGTAAATCCACTTCCCAAATCTGTCCATCGCCCTTGACTCCTGGTTAAGGGGATGGACAGTGGAACTTTCCTCAGCCAGTTAATTTTTAGTGGCAGCTGCCACCATCATGACATCTACTGCTAATCCTTTCACCCAGTACTGATGATCCTCGGTAGCGGAAAGTATTTTATCTGGTCTCTGGGGGCTGGTTCTATTGAATCAGGGGCCTTCCAAGCCCGCTGAGCGATCAATTTAATGAGATTGTCAGCAGGAAGGTTCAAGATGGGTGAGCTCCAAAGGCCTGTAAATACACAGACTCCTCAGATTTCAGGTCTTTGGGCTTCCAGTCACCTCTCTGTTTAAGGATCTCCAGAATGTCTCCAAAGGAGACATCTTCTGGGGGTGACTGGGGGGGAACCCTCCCCCTCATCGAAATATGCTTCCTTGGTGATGGACTCTTCAGGGTAATCCAGGTGTTTCCTTTTACACAATTTCTTCCGAGGGGTTCTTCAGTTAGAATATCTGAAGAGAACTCAGAAGAGGGGTGACCCTTGGTCGGTATGTCTTGCATCCTTAGAACTCATTGTTAGAGTACTGAGGCTGGTGGTAGCTCCGGATAAGCAGGGATCAAGTGGGTGAGACTCCAGTAATACAGGAACCACCTGGGAAGAAGCAGTGGCCAAAGCCCTCCACATAGCTTGAAAGGCAGGCCTCCCTGAGGAGGGATGGGAGCCCAGAACCAAGACAGACAAGCTCAAAAACGGGGTCACACCCTGCCCCAAGAGACCCACCTTCAAAGCCAGAGCTGAGGAAGGGTCTGCAGCCAGTGCAGCCTAAAGCGGTAAGGTCAGCTCCGAATAAAAAACAGGAGTCGACTCAAATCCTCCAGACCCGATGGTGGAGCCTGATCCCAGGGATCCATTGGTTCTGAAGGCACCAAGATAGTCACAGCCATGCCTAGAACTGAAGACAAGGAAGTTATCAGTGCCAAAGCCATAGGAGTCTGTGTGGTTGGAGTCAACAGCTCTAAAGTCTATGAAGAGGTCAGAGGAGGAATATAGTTGGGGGTACTGGGAGAGAATTCCCTTGCACCAGGGGGGAGAGGAGGCTGAGAAGATGGGGGAAGACTGCTAGCTGTCAGAAGCTGATCCACCAGCCTCACTAAATCACCTTCAGAAAGACTCCTGGTGGAGTAAACGGACAACCCCGAGGGAGATTCAGGTCTCTCTATAAAAGGGCTAGGATGTTGACCCAGAAAGGAGTCTATTGATAGAGAAAATGTAGTCCTGGGAGTAAAGAAAGATTCGGTCTTCAGCACCGGGTCACATAGTAGGAGCTGCGGAGCTACAGGAGATGTTGGTACTAATGTGGTAACTAAAATAGTCGGTGCCGACACTGGAATCGTTTTTGGAGTTGGTGTCATGGTTGGTGTTGATGGCACTGAGGTAGAGGTTGGTTCCAAGGACTCAGTGCATTCTGAAATTTTCGGAATCTTAGACTTCAATTCCAAAGAAGAACCAGCTGCAGGGTGTTTGTGTTTTTTAGATGTCGGTACCGATGGAGATGGCACCAAATGAGCAGATTTTACACCAGAGGCCTGAGGAGAGTGGTTGGCCTTGGACAATGCTTCCTCAAAAGGGGCCCTAAGAAGCCCTTTAAGGATTAATTTATTTCTTAGCTCCACCAGAGCTCTGTTACTAAAGCCCTGGCAGATAGAGCACTCTAGATCAAGATGAGAAACACCCAAGCAATATACACATTTGTCATGAGCATCCAAGTTCAGAATTTTTCTGCCCCAGTCTTGGCACTGTTTAAAACCAGTGGTTGATTTTGATTTATCTGTCATTATAGCCAGGAAGTGCAAACAATCAAGAAAGACAAAGTTGGGAAACACACAATCACTCAGTTACAAAACAGAGAAGAATCCTACCAATGATAGTAGGAGAGATTACCCAATGGTAAGGGGAAGAGAAGATGGGGAAACTACCACCTAGGCAAGAAGTACCAAACGGTACAGGTTAAAGAAAATTAGCACTCTCACAAAAGAGAAAAAGGAAGACAAGGTTCAGATATTACTATGTAGATTAAGGAAGACAAAAAGTTTAGAAAATTCTAATAAAACTTCTAAAATGTATTTACCTGCATAGATAGTCAGCTGACGCATCTTTTTTATAAGAGTGGTAAACAAGATCTGCGGTAATGTAGAGAGGGACATTATGGGTAGACTATTATCTCGAAAGTTTTTTTGGCTGGTGCGAGCTATATAACGGCCAGATCGGTTCCAAGGATCGGAACCGTAACCCATTAGTGAAAAAGAGATGAAGGCTGACAACATCAGATCATTTGTTACATGTGTAGTATTTAGTCAGTGATTTGTTCTAACAAACTGGTTGATTATGCAGCCATGCATTCTAATTTTCTTTGGGACTGGACAAAGTCATGTATTAAGGAATTTAATTTAGAGTATATCCCTACATTCCCTAATTACTTTCTACATAAAGTCACTTATCCAGCCCAGTTTCTGGGATGGTTGTTTATTCCATGACTGTGTCACTATGAAAATTCCTGATTGCTTCAGTAGTTTTTAACTTCACAAAAGTCAAGTCTATTTGTCTTGCCACACATGCATAAGTGTGACTGCCCAGTGTGTCAAGCAATGGAATAGTTAACAAGAATTCACCATTTTTGACATATATAGTATTAAGTGGTTTGCATACAGTACATGGATTCAGCAGTGTGATTTTTGGGTGAGGTCTGTTCAGTCTTCCAGGACACTACAGACTTGACTTTGAGAGTAACTACTACTTTTAATAAGAAACTGGCTCCATATGTCCATGGGAAAAGAGGCTTGCATTTGAATGCAGTCCAAATGAAACACATGTGGCAGTCTAGTTGATAAACAGATAATGGGCTGTTCATGATAGTATAGTAAAGTAGAATAGTAAAAGCAGAAGTATGGACTGCAAAGCAGTCCACAATCTTGCCTTAATATTTCATTAACCATCCAACAAAAATACTATAGTACCACAAGTTGTATCAGTCTCATATTTCCATGAATATCATCCTTGCCAAGGACATATAGCACTGTTCCATCAAGGAGGAAGAATAAGACATACTAAAGAATTCCAAATGTCCATATCTATGTCAAGGCAGAAGGAAAGGTAAGCAACTGTAACTATACTAATTACAGAAAAGGTTATTTTTGGGCCCAGCGGAAGTGAAGACAACTCATTCTGAATGAGCTTCTTTTCCTGGAAGTCACAATGCAATTACAAAGTTATAAGAAGTGCAGAGAAGCTCATGTCAAGTATTACACCTGGACTGGCTCATTATATGACTGCAGAAGACAAATTCTCATGCATGCTGACATCACAGACAAGAATTGCAAATAGGAAAATGCAGCCTATATTAATGAGATTACTATATTTCCATTGTCAGAAAGACCTCTGTAGTTAATACAGGATCCTTCTATGATTCATAAAGAATAACCCTGAAACAGAAGTTGGAGGATTCTCCCACACTAACAGATCATGTGCTATTGATAATCAAATCTAATATCAGACCCAAAAAGTAACAATGGTGATAAAGTTGAATTGACAAGGGAAACAGCAAATGACTGGCACTGAATTCTACAACTGCCCATTCAAAGAATTGTGATTTGGACTACTTTGCACACCTTAATTTTACACACTTCATAATGTTTATCATCCTTATATTCATAATGCAATGTTCTAAAAAGATAAAGTGCCAAAATTTGCCCGTTTTTTTTTTTTTTTTTAATTTACTAGGGACTGGTTTTCGGAACTTACATATTGCTAGTTTAAAAGAGAACTGTAGCCAAAAAGTGAAAAAAAAATTTTTTTTCAGCAAATGTTGAAATTTTCTACATTACTAATGTCTACGTATCAAAGTAAGTGGTTATTATTACTTTCTAATTTGTTATACTCCAAAATTACCTAAAAGGTGGCTGCCATGGCTAGCCCAATTTTGTTCTAAAGTCAATGCATTCTCCTTCCTGATGTCATTGTGGAGGGACAGAAAAAATCCCTATGTTGAGGGATCATTTACTGTGGTTTTCTCTCTCTCAGTTTGCAAAAGTGCTGCGACTGCAAACTTTTCACTGTTAGCATCAATCGACACAGAAGCATTACAGCTTTCCATGAGTACATAAAAAATGTTGAATTTATCCAAGAAGCACCCTAGAAGTAATCATAATTACTTTGACTGAAGGGGAAAATGCATGTTATATGTATATATTTCTTCCTGTCACTGTCTCTTTGGTTTATCAAGGCAGACAGAAATACAGACAAGTGTAATTATTGTGTAATGCCTAAACCATGAGTATGTACTTGCAGGAAAAAGCCTTCAGGAAAGCTTAGAAACTGCATGCATACCATGCAACTGAAAGATAATTAGGAAAGAAAATAAAAAAGTAAAAACAGAATGAAAGTGACATTTCCAGATGATCCTGTGAAAACTATGCAGCTGCAAGAGATTACTACAGAGCTCAGCAGTAAGAAGTAAAGAGGGAAATAAAATTAAGACAATGTCCAGACCGGGTTCCTTTCAAAGTATCAAATGGACAGATGAAGTCAAGATATATAATCAAAACCATAGGATCTAAAATTCAGTCCATTGAACCATTCTGACTGAGATTGCTTACAGTAGGGATCAGGAAATTTACCCCTTTTCCTCATTGTAGTGCGATTCTGGAATTTGTATAATTAGGAGGAGGTGTGGGGGTGCAGATGAGCTTGAGATCCCTGCAAAAGCATTTTTTCTGTTGTATGTAGGTGTTGTTTTTGTTTGGATTTTTTTTTTTTGATGGACTGAATGTTCGATCATATTGTCTTGATCATATGACTTTTGGCAATCTGTTCATTTGATGGTTTGTCATTGATTCATGCAGACCACCTTTTGTATGAATAAAGCCACAAAAACATAACCTATGTTATAATAAACAGAGCTCCAGTATGGAAAACAGATACAGTTTCTAAATATACACTGTAACAGAATATACTTTGAGATGAGATCTACAGCTCTTCATTAATTTTTGTTAATATCTAACAATTTTTTACAACTGGTTTATTAATGCAAAAAAATCTTTTTATCTCTTAATGCAATTAGACAAACTGGACAAACTTCAGACTTTTTATAAATGCAACATCTTGCAAATGCATATTTTCCTTATTCTAAAAAATCAGCAAATACGCAATGTTTAAGTTTTTTTGTGTTTTGTCTTACCTTTTCCCACTTTCTTTTAGTCGCAGTGTAGAATATAGATTTTTCTTTGATTCTACCAAAATAATCCTAAAAATAAATTAATTTTTGTATGAAGAACTATAATCCAAAATACATATTTTTATTCAAAATCACAGTTTTTGATGATGATTGTGATTTATTTCATGCTTATTAACAGCTAAAGGCCCAAGACCTTTCACATTTCTTAACATTATCAATGCAGAAATATGTCAAATATATTATACATTCTATCACAAACAAAATAATGAAATCAGCATTTGAAAATTAACCCACCTGTTTATGAAGCAATACAAATTGTATGGACTTCCACTATGGATACAAATTAGTCTGTTTTATGTCACACTTACATGAATGAATCTGCCTTTTGTTAAGGCTACCATAATGTAGTATTAAGGTTGATTGTAATATTTGGAACTTCAATTATGTAGGCAGAATCTATATTATAGTTAGTATAAGACTGAAATAGAATATCCACCCAAACAGACCTAGACAAAAGTTTGATCCTCAAGGGGTGACACTCTTGGGAATTAATGCCATTTTATTCAAAATTAACTGAAGCAAATGGTTTTCAATGTCAAACTGGAAAGCACTGCTTTTTGTGGGTGGCAAGGTCTTCATAGCCTTCATACTGGGGATGCATATTGGGCATCTCCAACTTGTTATAATCAATTCCTTTGCTACTTTGCCACAGGAAAATGGAGATTTTCTTCATGGCAATTACCTATTTTACAAGACAATCCAGGTTTTATACAGCTGATTATAACACAAGTATTCTATTTCCTCAGAAGAAAAGATGTTGCATTTGCTTATGGTTCATAGGCATATACTAGGCTAGTTGCCCCTGTGGGCCATTTTAAGCCTCACCAATCTCTCTTTCAAAGGTGAGAATCAAGCCATGTGTCTTGTGTCTGTGAGGTAAACATCCTAACCGTTACATCCAATTCCTAGATTATATCACCACAGAGGGGACTCAAACCCACAATCCCTGGCTTAGGAGGCCAATGCCTTATCCATTATGCCACCGTGGCCCTCTGCCTAGCCAATTACCAGACAGTGACCAAAGGTGAGAATCAAACCCTGTACCTTTTGTCTATGAATTAAACAACTTAACAATTATACCATCCTCCAGTGGGAATAAGCTAAGACAAAATATATTATTAATACATGATTTAAAGAGAAAGTAAAAGATAAATGTAATATTCTGACTTGAAGTCTTCTTTAGAAATACCACAGAAATCGAAGAATTAAAGTTAGTGAAGTACTCATTATATTTTGTGTTATTTCAAGAGACTTAAGTTGCAGTACACATTTTAGGATTCATAGGCACTGCTAATATCTGAGGAGTTTACTGCACATACTGCCAGAAAGCTAATTAGAGATGTAACAGACAGAGGACAACACTAGCATGCCAAACAAAGGGCTGGATATGTAAACAGATGTGTAACAGTAAAGAGAACAGTGCTATATAATTAAATAGCAGGAGACATGGTACAGAAACTCACATATGACTAACCTGAGGACATCAGAGTTACAGCATGTTAGCACACCAGTGTCAGTGCATACCTTCATGAACATTGCTGTGGCAATATAGAAGCAGTAGCTGTCTGTCACTAAAAGAGCAGCAGAGCTGACCACAGTGACCAGCAGATACAGCAATGTGGTGTGGACAGCAAAGTATCAACCTTATTCATCATGTAAGTGGGGAGAAAATTACTTTAGACAGAAAAGTAGGAAATGGGAGAACAGCAACAAATGTGTATCCATAAGGCATGGATGGTGGGGAATACAAAGTGCTTTTTTTTGGCAAGGATAGAGACCCTTTTGTAATGCCTACAAATAAGATGGATAGATGGCACAGGTATCAAGGGATGGCTGTGGGTGATACAGAGGGGAGAAAGGCAAGTAGCAGAGGCAGAGAGAGAAAAAGAGATAGAGACAAATGTAGAATACACACACACACACATTTTATATATATATATATATATATATATATATATAGAGAGAGAGAGAGAAAGGTTCTATACATACAAAAGGTGGAGATAACAGTGGATGGATAAATTCTTACAGAATATGAAGAATTGGTGATAAGGAGGGTTTAAAACTGAATAAGACGTGAGTAATGAGACATTAGGAAGAGAACACATCATGAAGGTGATAGGGGAGGGCTCCTGGATTGGTTGATTGCCAGGATAGTCCACAGACAACAAACCCAAGCATGACTCCTGTGAGTGGCCAATTACAGGCCAGTTACTTCTCTGGAAGTCCAAGTGGAAGGAGATGCCAGTCAAATGACTCAACCAATGATACTGGACGTTATGACATGTTACAAAGGCATGAATCCAATTGCCAGAGCAACTTGACAGCTACCAGACACCCCCCCCCCCCAAATGGATGCCATAACACTAGCAAAGTTATCTGGTCCACTTTCACAAGAAGAGCATTTATCTCTCCCCCATGGCAAACATGGAGGGTTCTCTGTGACCCTCCAGACCACCTTCAGTAGGAGATAGCAGGGAGACAATCATCCTCTTCCTTCTTATAGAAAGACTTGGCAGACACTTGTGACAGAGCATCAGAAGTAGTTGTTGGTAGAGAACAAGGTGAGAGCATATTTACCTACTTTTCTTCCACATTTGGACCTGTAGAAGGACAACACAAAGGGAAAAAATGATCACAAATATGGAGCCAGCAGAAGCAGCAGTATTGTGGGATAAATCCTTGAGAATATTACAGGCAACCCAAGTTCATTATTGGCTCAGGTGCTTGATAGCCTTGTCAGGGGAGGATGAGTGCCCCCATCCTGGGAAAGGGTAGAACTGGCAGGGTAGAGCACCAGTCTCCTTGAGGGAGGGTCTGAGATGTTAGTGTGAGTTGCCTGGGAGTGTACATTAGGCTCACTAAAATACCAATATTTTGTATCTTTCATAGTGGGTGTATAACAGCATGCACCTACATGCAGTAGGCACCGTAAATCTCTGGGGTGATGCAGATTGCTCATTTCCTATCTGATGTGTGAGGTTAAGCCATAATACATGGACACATTACTAGGATGACTGCAAGGACAATAAACTTCCTCATGGCAGCCTGAATGACAGCCTCTTCTGGATAGCTCTCCCACAGATCACAGGTGAAATTTCCAGGTACGGAATAAATGAGCCACTGATATTTGGGGAGAAGCTCAATGTTTGGCAGGTATGGGAGAAAAAAATATCTAGAAAAGCAATGATCACATACACATATGATACAAACAAAACTGCAGAAGTACTGGCCACTGGCACAGAGCACATACAAACCTAGCTGCCTGGAAAGTCACTCCCACCTTTTGTAGCACCAATCCATTTTAAGGATGCGCACACCTCTTCAAATCTGTACATAATACAAGACAATGCTGACATTCCCAAAAAATAAATACTTAAATAAATAAACGAACACATATAGTACATTGCTTGCTCACTCTTCTGAACAGAGGAGAATACCTCACATTCTCACAGCAGGCCAGGTTACCACCACCTCAAGTCATCATTGCAATGACAGCATTGCTCTCAAGAATGGGTGATACGAGAACCATCACTCATGGTCTAGCCCTATTTGTGTCAGGTGATCAGTTTCTCCAAAGGGCCATTGTAGTGGCCTAGCAACAGCAGGGAGAACAGACAAATTCTGCTTTCATTGGCACAATATGCAGTAGTACTGCTTTTACCACTTGCTAATGCAGCCATGGCCAGTCAGCAGACCCACACGAAGAGTAAATGGTAGCCACAAGTGCACTGACACATTTATGAAATACATGTCACATAATCTAGTGCAGTACTGCACCTTGGTGCTCTGCATGCACATATGGTATATGTATGAGCAGAAATGTCACATACTTTGTACTTCACATGATGCACATGGCTTGGTTATTGTACTGTGCACAGGCAGCGACTCATGACCACTGGCTTTACTAGCATTTCTATTGTGTTAACTGCTGCTGCTGTAGGCACAATGTAAAGTATGTCTTCCATTTTATGCAACACTGATTACAGCTATATGACTAAGATATACATGATTTCTAGTAAACGATCTGCACATCTGAAACATTACACAAGTAAAGGAGGACTCATGTCTGGTAAAATATGTTATTCACAATTACATACTTTCTGTTGGTAGTCAAACAGAGTGAGGTATATGTCTTACGTTGTGTATGAGTAGGACCCCATCAAACCAGTATTACTCAGTACTGCCTGCCTAACTGTGTGCATTCTGGTGGATCAAACTGTGAACATAGGATACTATTGGGATTACATTTCAGATGGGCTGCAGGGTTCTAGGCCATATGTAGGGGAAAGAAGGTGAGGCTTTATATAGCAGTGACTGCAACTATTAACCAGGGCTACAAAGGGAATGATGCCATGGTTATATTCATTCATGCAACAGCATAGCATATGCATTCAATGACTGAAATGATTTGAACTTAGGTGTTCAAGTACTGGCATGGCCTTCAGAAGGAGGTAGCTCCTGGAAAAGTCTACTAGCTAGGAGAATGAACTCCTATGGCAGGTCCTCTATGCATATGTCATGTACCTCCTGGGCTAAAGTGTTGCAGACAATCATTATCAGGACTAGATCTGACAGGGACTCCTGCAGGATATCACTGCTGTTGTCATCCATAATAGCTCCCCACAACAGGTGCACCAGCAAGTTACAGATATCATACTCCACATAAAGGAAAATACACAGGACATTGTGACAGACAGTGGTCAAGAGTTTTCAGTGATCCTCAATGGCCAGAGGAATTGACCCCTTATACCTGACAGTGGCTTGGATGTGGAGCTCCAGTATTTAATATAAAAATGTTTGGGAATGACAACATTTATCCTCCTCCTCATTTATAGCATTCAGTCATCAAGTTTATTGTCACAGTAAAGATGATCCATCATATTCATAAACATTATGCAGTACATGCACTGTGCTGCTTATATGTGGTCTAAAAAAACAGCAGGTCACAGAACGGGTAAGATATGCATCTGGGTCATGCAGACAGGGATCATGCATAAAATATGGTACTGTAACATCAGTCCCAGAGTACTGCATAATGCATTTATCTGGATATGTGTTAGGCAGATGCAGAAAATGGCTTCATACAGTGCTCCTGGGCTGCTGTTACAGAATCAAGTTTTCTATAACACAATACTGTGTAGACTGCATAAGTCATACCTAACAAGCAACACTGCTAACTACAGTAGTCAGTCTGCTGTCATCTAAGGTCAAAATAGTAGGTCCCAATATATTCGTTATATGAGCTTTTAAGAACTTGTGCAATTATTTTCATATTTCAAAGAATACCCAAAAGCTAGGATAGGTTTCACATAGTATTCTATATGTCATGCTTCATTCACATACCCCGGGATTCAATAAACTCCATGCAGGAATAGTGGTATTCCTGCATGGAGTGAACCATGTCCATTTAGAATTAGCATTAACAGCAGTGCACCTTGCATATTCATGAAGGCGTGCTGCTGCTAAGGCTAAACGGACACGAGGAGTACTACATGCAGGGGGTGGGTTTAGGTACTGCACACACATCTAACATGCTCCTTGTACTCAGAAAGTGCCATACAGCACTTCTGAAAAGCATTTCAATGTCCACGGACACTGAAATGAAATAAAATTGAGTATTTCAGAGCCCGTGGACACTGAAATAGATAGCGGAGCAATACACAATGTAGGGGATGTGTGACAGGTTCTGTTACACACTCCCTGCATTGTAAAAGTGCTGTATGGTCATAGTCGTCAAGTGTACAGGTTTCTTCAGAATGCCCAGATGACTGCCTCACATACTTCTCAACCTCCTAGAGCAAGCAAGCTGTACAAAGCTAAAAATAATGGGGGACAAAGCCACAGAAATATGGGACATGTTTTAAATATTACACTGACAAACCCAAAAGCTGATAGAATAAAAGGTTTGCAGTAGCACGAACTTCCTGCAGGGTACAAAGACTGAAACACAAATGTCTGCCATGTGAAAGCACCATATGGCCATAGCCGTCAACTGTACAGGTTTCTGCAGAATGCCCAGATGCCTGCCTTGTATACTTCTCACCCTCCTAGAGCAATAAAGCAGTACAAAGCCATAAATAATGGGAGGACAAAGGCACAAAAATAGGGACACATTTTAATTAATGCACCAACAAACCCGAAAGCTGATAAGAATAAAAGGTTTGCAGTAGCACGGACTTCCTGCAGGGTATAAAGACTGAAACACAAATGTTTGCCATGTGAAAGTGCCGTACGGCCATAGCCATTAGCTGTACAGATGTCTGCAGAATGCCCAGATGCCTGCCTCATATACTTCTCACCCTCAACAGCAATAAAGCAGTACAAAGCCACAAATAATGGGGGAACAAAAATAGGGACATGTTTTAAATATTGCACTGACAAACCCGGAAAGTTGACAGAATAAATGGTTTGCAGTAGCACGAATTTCCTGAAGGGTATGAAGTCTAAAATCCAAATGTCTGTCAGTATGTTCTGACTTAAACCCTGAGTGATTTGCCAATGATTTGCTAGAAAACCAGAGTCACACTTCCTAACTTTGGAAGACCAATACTTAAAATCTGTCCCTATGTGTCCCTTTACAATTCCCCTTACTGTGACTGACAAGGAGTACAGATACATGTAAATAAAGTGGGTCTATGAATTTATAAATTTTATTTTCCATTCTAAGGTATGTTTAAATGTAGCTGAGTGGGTCTCCATATTATGGCCCTCTGTTCAGCATTGCAGAAACATCCTATAAGAGAGAAATAAAATTATACAGCTGAAATTGTCATGCCAAGATAGCGTAGTGGTTAGAGTCCTGGCTTTGCATGCAGGCATTCATGATTCGAGTACCAAGACAGGCACTTTATTTTTACATGTGAAAGCAGTGTTAAAATTATTATTTGAATTTTAATTATGCAGTAATTGATATCTGTCAAGCAGGATTAGTGTAGCTGGTTTGAAATGTAAGTGTGAGTGCATATAACATGTGAAATCACCCATGTACATACAAGTGTCCCATACAGTATAGTCACACCCCATGGTAATCTAATGAAAGCAAATAGCGAGATGTCATGTAAAGTAAATCATATACATTTACTAATATGTCAGTAATGATTAATGAAGTCATAACCTGATATTTTTTTTAAATGAAAAGTGAGCAATGGTAAGCAGTGCTCAGCTATGCTTGGTTGGTGTAAGCATTGCTTACATGTGAATGCTAAGCAGCAGGCAGCTTACGTAACCATATTTGCGCACCACTAAGCACAGCTCAACATCTACCCCCTTTAAGCAATACTCAACTTGGCTTAGCGGGTTTGCACACTGCTAAGCTATGCTCAACATTTTCAAAAATCTACCAGTGATGGCAAAGGGATGCCCTTATTTAAACTGCACAAGTGGGAACACAGCCAGTACCTGTTATAGTTCAACCTGTGCAAGAACCATGGCTGGCATAGGTGAGGGTTCGCACTTTAGGGCACAGCGCTGCGGCATCCTGGAGTCCAGGGTCATGGCTGGACTCCTCGTAAGTAACCATGATAAGAGATTGCTGAAGGGCCAGAACCAGGGCTCACAGTATAAAGTGGAGGCCTGGGACCATCTCACCCATGATCTCACCAGTGCTACTGGCATCCCCTGAACTGGTGATCAGATTCAGCACCACTTTGTTGACCTAAAGTGGAGGAAGGAGGTGCTCTTAGACCAGTGGAACCAAGATGCTAGGGACAACCATGCTCCATCAGTTTGTAAGTATCAGAGATATAGGTGTACCAAATTCTAGCCTGAGGATGTGATAGACAGGCATGCATAATGTTTATTTTTCTCCCATACAGCTGCAGCAGAGAGGGCTAGTAAGATCAAAGCCCATGCTGACAGGCTGGTGAGTAAAAATCTATTTTGCAGTATATTGTGCAAATAACCAAGAAGCAGTACATTGTTTACTACTAGTAGGTATAATGTTGCTGTGTTAACTGAATAAATAAAGTTTGTCCAACTAATATTGATCTGTAATAAACATCTACAACACAAACTGTTGTGTTTACTCTGGTATGTTGCTGTAGACTTAGAATGGAGCTGTAAAACAATACATAAATGAAATGTGAAATATATACTGTGCTAAGCTTTGAACCCTGAATAGTAATGGGCAATGTATCAAAGTGTGTTCCATGCAGCATTGCCTTGTGCTAACCTTTGCTTTCCAGATTGTAGTAATCCAAAGGATTAATGCACAGTACACTACCTATCTGTTATGCATGCATCACAGAATTACAAGTTCATACTGTCTAACCAAGACATTATTAGGCAGAAACCAGTGAAACAAGAAACAGCAGTTCCCCAGTTGCTCAGTGTGATAAGAAACAGCTTAGTTGTTAATTTTGCACACCCAGACACATTTCGAATCCAGGGAGTGGTACTAAAATGTGTCCATATCTACACACAAGGAATCAGGAATAAATGTAAAAACAGTCAGGTAGTGTTAACACATATTTTCTCCACAGGTTTTACAGGTAAGGAAATGTTGGTAGTAGCTTTATGAAGGGTATACTAATAAACTGCGTACAACTGTTCAAATGTCCCACTACATACCTGTGAATGACAGCAGGATAGTTAGATACAACATGCACACTCTTCCTGATACATGCCTCTCAAGTGTCACGCTGTTACGGTTAGTGGTCACTGCTGCCAATAACCCTGGATACAGATAGGAAACCAGTTGAAGTATTCAAGTAGCACACTCATATAACAGCAGTTCAGAGTACCCCTTCAGTGCCAGATATGTAACCCTAACATATACAAGTCCCCTCTAGTCATGTACCCAGAGTTGTCACAGTCTGCCCTATACCATTCCAGGCTGACAGTTTAATAGATATATTTGTGCTATAGAAGTGATGCACCATAGGTAGATGTAAAGTGAGGGCACACCCATTGAGTACTGAGCAGTACTGTGATGGAAAACAGAAGCATAAACAGTTGTCGGGTATGTAGATCTCCAAACCTAATATTGGGAATTGTGTTCTATTATTGTTTATATATTTGATTGGTTGCATGTTAACATACCTTGTTCAAATCCCATTGTCGGTGGCCTGTTACTGGCATGCTGTTACGATGCATACTGTTGTTTCATTTATGGACGTGCTCTGTTTGCTATGCAACTATTTGAAATCCGTTTTATGGGGTTAATTGGAACACCTACGCATGCTGTTATTGAAAGATTAGTATTATTCTGTTTTATTTACTGTCTTTTCAAATTGTTGCTAGCATGATTATTAGTTTGAATATAAGCTGCAAGAATAATATGAAAAGGTTAATTTAGAAATAGAATAAATGCTGAAAAATAGAAAGTAGTATATGTGCTGGCAAACATATAATAGCTTAACTAGATTTTGGCATCCATGCAAAGGAGTATGTTATTGAAAAACAAAAGTCTGTAAAAATAACTACGTAGATGGCAGCTGCAAGGACATCCAAGAAGTAAAGCTGAAACATCAAGCAAGAAACACAGATAAGCGCTGGAACACTGTGTTTCAGATAACTGAGTTTCCTTGGACCACCAAGCTTAAAGAAAGGACAAATCATAAATTAGAAGAAGAAAGAAAGAACTGTTTTACATCAGACTCTGGAAATTTACCAGATCTTCTGGTATAAATGTAACTATGCATGAACAGACTTTAGGAATTTGCTATAGAGAGCTGACAGCATATGTGTTGCATGTTTGTAAAACCAAAAGTTAAATGTAACAGAAATGTCGTACTAACTAAAGCAGTTTACTGAAGCAGTTTGCCTCCGTATATTTATTGTACTTAGTACAATCCAGTACAGTACTTAAAAGTAGCTGTTCATACTAAGAGTTAATATACTGTAATGCATGCAAATGTAAATAACAAGAAGTAACCAACAAATGAAAGCACAGAATTCTTCAGTTATAACTAATCTTGAAATGTGCTGTTCATGACTAACCAACATATTTTGTAAAACCTCAACACCGTAGCACGTTTGGGAAGGCAGATCCCAGCAGATCCACCTGTCATGCCTCATTTGGCCATGGCACTAGGCCCCAGCACATCTGGGACCAACCCGAGACTACCTCGTCCATAGGTCCTGCACCACCTTCGGGAGAAACCGCCTCACCCATAGTCAGTTCAGGAATATGGTGTGCAGCGTCATCCAGAGTTGGATGACCAGCTGTGCCAGATGGAGGGCCACCTGGCACACATTGAGGGGCATGCTGCCCCTCCTGTCCAGCCCCTAGCACAGCCACCTTCGGGGCCATGAAGGTGCAGTTGTGACGGCCCAGATGTGGGGATGTCAGTCCCACTGTATCCATTTGGGGGCTCATGGGCTTCAGATTCCCAACCACCCTCCCCGTCAAAGGTGTTTATCCCCTCATATGTCATATACTGCCCCTGTCTGCTGTCTTGTTTGTCTGCAAATGCAACCTATCCTACCCAACCTACCTTCCCAACATCCCACTCTCACCTTAATAAAAAAGGGCATCTATCCCTCAAAAAAACAATGCCCCATACATAGCTCTACATTTCACCCCCATGTACAGTAAAACTAATCAATCTACCCATGAATTATTCTACAAATGTCTGGCGCCAACACCCCTCCCTGTAGGGTGTGAAGCTGTAAATTCCAAATTCTACACATTATTCACAGCTGTTGATGCAGAAGAAATGTAGAGCTATGGTCCTTTCCTACACCTGTCCTGCACATCCCTACCTGGTTTTCCTAATGTTCTAACCCCCCTGCTTGCCTCCATTTCACCACTTTCCTATCACCCTTTTTTCTTTTCTTTAATTAAAATTAGTGTGGGAGTAAGCGGTGATAAGTGAAGCTAAGAGCGTTTAACCATCTCTTAGCATAGCTTAGCTCCCACAAAACCACACAAATCCGCTAAAACCCACTTACAACTGCTTAAGAGTGCCTTAATCACTTTGTCTCCATCAGCTCTTGTTCTGCCTGGCAACAAAATAATCAGTCCCACCAAGTCTCAAACTCAGGATGCTGTGCACTGCAATCACAGCAACGTACCACTACATCATCTGAACTGTGGGAATCTGTAATGCTTTTACAAACATATCATGCATTCTGGTCATTTAACATTAATGAAAAAAGTCATCACTCCCAAGTCTGGAACCCATGTGGGCTGTAGGAATCTGCAATGTTTTAACAAACACATCATGCACAACAGTCATGTAACATAAGGGAAAACTATATAGCCGTAGTACTCTGATATACATATATATATATATATATATATATATATATATATATATGGTTCTACCTGACATAAACGAAACCCCACAACACCGACAACGCAATCACCGAAACCACATAACCAACTGTACAAAAACACGAAACCCCACATGCCCGACAACGAAATAACCGACGGTACACAAACACGAAACCTCATACACTGCACACACCACAATCACAACAATCAACAAACAAAACACATTCCCCGTCCACAAACCACATACACAACACAAGCACACCAAAATCCCTACAAACCCACACTAAACCTCACATACACAACTACCTGCAACCCTAACCCAAACCCTAACCCTAAGGTCCGTCACTACGCACTTACCTGACCGCTCCTAACCCTAACTCACTTATCCGCCCCTAACCCAAACACAATCACTACCGACACTTACCTGACCCGCTCCCTAACCCTAACTCACTTATCCCGCCCCTAACCCAAACACAATCACTACCGCACACTTACCTGACCCGCTCCCTAACCCTAACTCACTTATCCCGCCCCTAACCCATACACAATCACTACCGCACACTTACCTGACCTGCTCCCTAACTCACTTAACCCACCCCTATCCCCACAGACCGTCAATATCCACACTTACCTTACTCTCACCCTAACGTCCGTCACTACCGCATACTTACACAGCCTTTTCCCATGTTGGCATCCTCGGCGTCGGTGCTTTCATCCGTCGGGTCGGTCTTCTGAACTTCGATTTTCTGGGGCCCGTCGCGTCGGTCTTCTGAGCTGTCGATCTTCTGGGGCTCGCGATTTCCGTGTCGATGTTCCGGCATGTCGTCTAACTGAGGTAGAACCATATATATATATATATATATATATATATATATATACACATTCTTCTTCTGGCTGCTCCTGTTAGGGGTCGCCACAGGAGATCAACTGTTTCCATTTCTTCCTGTCCTCTGCATCTTGCTCTGTCACACCAACTAACTGCATGTCCTCTCTCACCACATCCATAAACCTTATCTTAGGCCTTCCTCTTTTCCTGTTACATGGCAGCTTCATCCTTAGCATCTTTTCCCCAATATATTCTGCATCCCTCCTCAGCACATGTCCAAACCAATGTAATCTTGCCTCTCTGGCTTTGTCTCCAAACCTTCCAACCTGGGTTGACCCTCTAATATACTTATTCTTAATCCTGTGCATCCTTGTCACACCCAGTGCAAATCTTAACATCTTCAACTCTGCCATGTCAAGCTCTGACTCCTGCCTTTTTTTCAATGCCACTGTCTCCAACCCATATAACATAGCTGATATCACTACCCTCTTGTAGACCTTCCCTTTCACTCTTAGTGGTACTCGTCTGTCACAAATCACTCCTGACACTCTTCTCCACCCACTCCATCCTGCCTGTACTCTCTTCTTCACCTCTCTTCCACACACACCATTACTCTGAACTGTTGATCCCCAGTATTTAAACTCATCCACCTTGGAGAGGTTATGACCGCAGTCATGTAACAGAATAGAAAAACCTGTGACAGCTGCCAACCATGTCACCTAACACCTTTTAAACCACAGTAAGACCAACAAGACACTATCCCAAATCAGCTCTGGAGACCTACCCATGTATATTCAAACATATCATATACTACACGGATGGAACTGTAGGGAAAATCAGATATTGGTGCAAAAATGTCCACCCACAGCCATTTGCACCACAGTCACAGCAACACACCAGTACCCCTTATGAACTCTAGAGTAGTATGACTGTTTAAACAAACATATCCTGATTGCCAGTCACACACTACACCAACATATACTGGCCCAACTCACAGTCTACTGGGAATCTTGAGGTGTTACAGAACATTTCTTAGTCTGCCCCTGCAAACATATACACCTGATAGACCACCAGCAACTGTAATGGTATGCACAGTCAGATCGAATAAGGATCTATGACACTCATCTCTGCTACTCTCACTACTCAGCCCAACAAACATTTACACACAACATTGCTACACAATCTTGGCAGTCTAACAATGGACAGACATACATAACTCTCAATTGTACAGATTTCCACAGAATTTCCAGGGTGTGAGACCATATTCATGGCCACTGCAGCATACCACTTCCAGGAGTCTGCTAAGTCACTGGGATGATACCTGGAGTGCAGTCACTAAATAATAATATACCATACTTCTGAACCTCTTACTGCAAGACAGCTGGACAGAGCATGACATACTTGGGGACAGGGGGCCAGAAAGAGGGACATATCTCACATAATGTTGTTACAAACTGAAACAATTGCTGGTGTTACAGGCTTTGTTGTAAAATAACATCCCTGAAGGATATGATGTCTGAAACACCAATGGATGTCAACATTTACTGACTACAGTCCTCACATTATCCTACTGATTTTTCAAAAACAGATGTCTGAGAAACAGACCAAACATAACAGGCAAACCTCTGGGCAGTCTGTGGACATCAGGACAGTCGAGAGGTATGTCAGAGACATATCACTGTCAGATGTCAAGTCATGCAGAAAATGCATGTCCAGAAAAACCATGTTAATCTAGCAACCCTCTACGTGTATAACAACACTACTTACTTGCAATCTGTACCCAATTCTAGAGCTTTGTCCCCCATGTTGTTGTGCTGTCTCCACATGTCCTGTCTTGAGAGGTATTCCCACCTACTGTCTGTGAATCTGGATCCCCCACAACTCCATAATGTCCTCCACACAGGCAAGGAAAAGGGGCAAGGCCTACATGAAGGACATAAGTATAGCACCGTGTTGCTATGCCACTGGTTAACGGAAAGACAACACAGCTGCTCTGGATGCAAGTAGCAAGTGTGAGACACTGACTGGTGCACAGACCATTACCTGCTCATGAGCAGTACCTACAAAGGGCAAGCTTCTGCCTATGCAACACAGGTCTCATCCCATCTACACAAAGACAAACCTAACCATTTGCATTGTTGTGAGGAAACACTTCAGCAATATAACAGATATGTCAATTATGCAAGCTTCTAATTGAATGCAGAAGGAGGGATGCAATAATGTCAAATGGGACATTAAACACTAGGCTGCAACAAGACCTGCTGCTATCTGGCACCTATGGCCATTCTTGCTTGCCCTGCCTGCAGTGATATGGAGCACATCTCTGGCCCATGAGTCACCAAAGCAAAGGTCAGCTCATGTATGACTATTACTGGAGTGTCTGATGTCCAATACCAAGTGTGTCACTGCTAGGCCAGCTATCTGGGATGTTGCAATTATTCATATGTCACCTGTGAATGCTACTCTGATACATATGCTTGTCTTACAAATGTAAGAGACTTTTATAAGGTATGTGCATAGTACACAACAAGTGGAGATGTGTGTGTTGAACCATATGTGATATACTGAGCCCACACCTGACAACTGTCCAAAGTTTTACAGACTGACAACATGTCTGCCTCATATTTGTAGTCAATGACTCATACAGTTGTGTATTGTCTGACACATCCCTGGCAACCCATTAAAGACTGAAGTCATAACATATTAGCATACATTTGATTGTTAGATGTCATATCCTGCAGAGTAGACCTGTGAATGCAACACCATCTTTGCTGGCAACTAAGTGTGTTTCAGCTAGATTCATAAAGTGACACTATTTACTGGCCTTTGCCCACCACTGATGTGTGCCTTTGTGCAGATGTCTTGCTCTAACAGGAGCTAGGTGTCTTACTATGAATATCATTTCAATGCAAGCGTACCTTGTCCTGTTGGACGCCAACATTTGTGCAGTCACCGACACTTGCTTTGTAGCTGTGGAGAGCACATCAACCTTGCCAGGTCACTCATCACATCATGTGTTTAGACCCCAAATGGAGGCCTGCAAGTCACAGGAGGCGGAGTGTTGAACATTGGCATACACATACACACCTCCAGGCTGGCCAAACAGTATGATGCATGGGAGACATCTCAAGTGCAGTTAGTTGACAAAACACCTACTCAAATCATAGCTAGCTACAAGCCTCCAACCACGACTATGGACACCCACCACACCTATTGGGACCTGCTGGAATCTGTCAGGATTCAGTCATCTACCCTGCTCCTAGGTGACTTCAAATACTCAGCCATTGTGTGAATGACCTATACCACCTCAACATGAATGCACATAGATTCCTCTACGTTGTTAATGGCAATGCAATGGATCAGCCGATCAACACTCCTACAACAGGTGGAAATATCCTGTACCTGGTCCTAACCAACATGAGTAGCCACTGTAGCACTCCTACAGTGCCATCCTCCTTGGTAATATCTGACCACACAGCCATCATTGTGCAGGTCACCATCTCCCCTGTCCCCCTCCCTTTACAGTGTCAAACAAAATTAATTGTACACAAATGACTATAACTCACCTCAGAGCAGGTAGACGTAGCTGTACAGCCAATGTCCCATTTGTTAGAATTAGCAGCAGTGTCTAGGCTCACATCACAATGCTATGTGGGCACCTACATAGCTGTATGGACTCAGAAATACTTGACAGGACAACATTATCTCCCTCAAGGTTGGGTAAACCCCCATGGTGGACAGCAGCAATACACAAATACCATAACTGGTGGAAATAATTGCTGGACGAGCCAAGGAGGAACAGGTGCCTCATTAGAATAAATGTCACCTTGATCTGCACAAGCAAATAAGGTCACAAGTGTTTTACCCCAAGGCTGTCTTTGAGTGCCAATTGGACACATCCACCAAGGCCAATCAATAGGTCTTCCACACATGTGTCTGCAATTCCAGAGGCAACATACAAATCTGCTCTGTAGTGGTGGTCAATAACACCACATACACATGTGGCATAGATATAAGCAACTGGCTGCAGACAGGTGAAATGTAAACATCACCCCCTGTTCCCCCCATTGGTACACACGTGCATGCACAGTACCTGCCCACCTCCCCTCATCATCAGGAAGGATGTCCATAATGCCCTCTCAAAGGCAGCACACAGAGGTCTCATTAGGTCTGATACCATCCCTGGCTACATCCTACATGAACACAAGCATGGGCTCTCAGATCCATTCTGCACTGTAGTCAACCACAGCCTGACCACCGGTGTCATATCATCTGCACAGAGAACAGCCACTGCCATCCCTAAACACAAAGGCGGAGCAATCCACCAACCCAGGCAATCATATGCACATCAGCCTAACTAGCCTGCTCTGCAAGGGCATGGAAGGCAATATCAAGGACATTATGAACAGGACATCGGCAACATCAAAATGCCTGAGCCCACACAGCATGGTATTGTCAAAGGGAGATCAGGCCTTTTAAACCTGGCCAACTTCTCTGAAGTGGTCAACACACACAAGGACGAGGGGAAGATGGTGAACAATGCCTACCTTCACCTATCCCAGTTCTCTCACAATAATCCCCAGGTGGCCAGGATGCATACACCTACACAGCTAGGCACCAACCTATATGTTACCAGATGGGTACCTAACTTGCCCAATGACAGCACCCACTCGGTCAAAGTAGTGGAACCCACCTCTAGTAGTAGATTCTTCCAAAGCGGTGTACCCCAATGATCGGTCTGGGGGCCGCTACTGTTTGAGATATACGTATCTGATGTACAGGACAAAAGCAGGGGTCTGTGGCTGACCAGGTGTACAGATGCTTGCAAGCTGGCCACTGTCTTACATTACTCTACTGATGTGAGCATC
The DNA here is from genome assembly GCF_019279795.1 of Protopterus annectens. NCBI lineage: Eukaryota > Metazoa > Chordata > Ceratodontiformes > Protopteridae > Protopterus > Protopterus annectens. Next base: position 480,849,576 of record NC_056735.1, read on the forward strand.
CCTCAAGAGGCACTTACCAAATTAATGACGAGTGCAAGAATCATTACTGCAGAATGAATGCCAGGAGAGGTATCATTCCCTCTGCTGTGGCAGATGTCATCCACACTAAGTATGACAGTAATAATGTACTGAGCATGCAATCAGGTGCGAGGCAACTTGGGCACCAAGGCTGGTAGCAACTTGACAGTTTTACACCATGTGTTGTACAGAAGGCTGTCTTCATGGCCCATCTCACAAACATGGGTATGTCATCCAGGAATGGGATGCCACAACATCCCTGTACTCCAACCTTATCGGACACATTACCATGTACAATGGCTCCTTTGGCATGTACCTTGCTAAGTAAATGCAGCAGTTGCAGAGACCACGGAGGTTCCTGACCAGGCAATTCCAGGATCTGCAACAGCTGTCATACACAGGTAGGTTGAAAGCCCTGTCCCTCTACTCAGTCTCATACAGACTGACCATAAGTGACCTGTGTTTGGCATAAAAGGCCATGTCCAAACCAGCCTTGATGGTGTTTCTGCATATCTGTAAAACACATTTCACTCACAAATCATGCATGCAAGGCCCTCACCTGGAATGTGACATGTATAGTACTTGTTGGTGGGATAATGTAGTGTCCCACCCAATACACTGTCTGTAAAATACACTCTCTCTCCATGTCTAGCAGAGTACATGTATAGCCCTCTGGAAGAGGAAGCTGGATGACTTCGTGGGAAATGGATGAGACACCCCTGGGATCCTGCATGTGTCCAGATGGACAGGGGAAACAGGTCCTGGTATGGAAGGGACATGGGCACAATTCTGGGCCAGGCTTACGAGGGCATCAGGGCCAATGGCCTGGTATCAACTTATGAGGTTATGTACCTAGTACTTTACATGTCCTGTATATATTGCAGACTGTCCTGCAATCTTGTGTGAAATTAATTCCTGTGAGTCTGAAATGTGCATGTACTGCAGTGATGGTATACAGTCCTGTCTCCTCATCAGTTATCATGACATATCGTTACACCTTGTCAGTGTGTGTGGTCTGTATAGCAGTAAGTCAGCTCTTACAGTACATGCATATGCACTTGGTGACACTGTATAGCTCACTCCAATAGCCTTGGTCTTGGCCACAATTACCATTCTGCTACTAGGCCCATCACATAGTAGGATTTGTCACCCTTTGTTGTGGGCCAGACAGTAGCAGTGATAGAGGTGGATTGCAGCAGGCTGAGCTACCGTAAGGTCTGCCCTGAAGGCCCATAGGTGTCACCACTGTGTCAGACTGCACCAGGAGTGTGTGTGTGTGTATATATCCCAGCAAACATAATACTGCAGGATATTACTTTACATATGTTCTGTTCCCCTCACAGGTGAACACAGGGGTTGGTCTCCCTCCCTCTAACGACCTGATGTCAGTGTCTTAGCAGACTCCCATGACGATGGTGGTCATAGTGAAGCACAGGTGGGGTCATCGGTGCCTGGACCCATGCCATTGTTTTGCATCCCACTTTCACCCATGTCCCCACACACATCAGTATGCCCACACATGCCCACTCCCCACCAGCCACAGATAGTGGACAGGGTAAGGGTGGTGGCATGGAAAGGCTAGTGTGCTGAGTATGGCGAGTGTGAGAGTAGACACCAGCCATAGGCAGAGGGCAGCCGAGGTCACACACAGGCAGATGGACAAGGGTGCTCAACAGATGACTGCTGCCCATCAAGCCCCTGTCACAAGTGCCACAGCAGGTGTCACCAGATGCATGTTACAGTATGTCATGGAGGCATAGGCACGTACCGACTGCAACAACAGACAATGTTCAGGGTCATGCATGCAGTGCTCCATGCCATGTGTGGTGACCTCCATGGCAGTTGAGATGCCATATGCCATCCTGCCAAAGTTGGGGACAGACAGGGTGGGGAAAGACATTGTCACTGCTCGACCGTGCATTGTCTGTGCTCAAGCATGTGGTGAGAGTAGAGCATTGGCCAGGTGGACATATGTCAGTGACCTGATCAGCTGTGAGCCTACATGGCCATGCACATTCACAGTCACATAGTGGCAGTACCAACAGCACTACTGAAGGGAGGGTGCTGTCCACACCACACCGGAGCAGGCCATACATACATTGTCCTGGCCAGTCCCAGCAGTGATGCAGGTCCAGCAGACAGCAGTCACCATCAGAGAGTAGTACTGCATCTGTCCTTAGGCCTGGTGATGCCTGTGATACTCCTGACAGAACCAGTTACCACATCCCTGCCAGGGGACAGAGAACTGTACATCTTGCCATGTTCGTTCCACAGCTATCCAACATAGCCCTGTGTTGGGCATCCACATTGCTTGCAGGTGTGCAGACAAACACTCACACATCCCTAGCCCAGGTCAGTCACCACCAAACACACACACATCAATACCACACCCTATGCATGTGATGATACATATGCCACAACCCTGTTATCCATACCATCGATGCACAGACATGCTCATATCGGTCTGATTCACAGGGTGACTATAGTACACTGTAGCAATGTCATGCTGTGTAAGGTGCTGTCTGAAGGCAGTACATATGGGTACACATTGAGGTGTATGTACCTTGTTAGTCATGATGCACTATTACTGTTAGTACTGCTGACTGTAGGGTCACATACTGTATTCTGGCTGTGTTCCAGGTGTTTGTGTGTCTGCAGGCTGTGGGCCTGCTGACAGTAGCAATGTTGGGTAAGGCAGAGTGGTAACACAGTCACCTTATCATAGCCAAGGTACAGCTGTACATGTATGTACATGTTTACCAGATGTGTTTACATGCAACTATGTGTGAGGGGCAATTGTGGCAGATGGTGTGACCTTGTATACATACCTTTGACACAGCCACCTCGCCCACATACATGTCACCTGGGTGATCCGTAGGCCCGCAGGCTCACATATACAGAGGAGGTTACCCGACCTACTGGCAGTAGGTCCTTCACCAGCTTAGCCAGTATATTCATTGCAACAGATTCAGCTATCTGCACCTGTTGCCCCTGCCATTTCTGTCACAATCACTCGACCATCATGCAGTTGATGAGGGTTTGCCTGGTACGGTGTATGACAGGTTTGGGGATTATATTCCTGGCAGAGGTCAGTCTGTGTTAGTCTAACCTGAAAATCACCAGCATGTGTGTCTGCTATCTCATATGCATGTCTGGCCTCTCGTGCTGGTAGTGCACACAGAGTCATAGTCCTGTACATGGGGCAGCTGATGAAGGGCTGAGCACAGCCCCTACAGTCTTACGAATGATAGCGCTAGATAAATAATACAGATAGTACAGTGGTACTGTAATGTGGCAGTGTCTACCACTACTACTGAAGTGGGTGATAACTGCAGGGACTGTTAGAATTGGCTATGGTGGGTTCAAATGCTCTTAACATGTTAGAGCCATCTCACACACACAGACACATGCACACTGCTGCATGGGGACATGCATTCAGACACACATGCACATGGAGGTGACACTATTCAGAGTGGATGACCAATCCCTCTATTAATGTACAATACACTGTGATACGACCATTGCACTACAGTGGCTTTTTGTTAGAAACTGTGTAACTGTGCTTGTACAGTGGATGACATCTGTATGGGCTGACACTAGTTTGCCAGTGAGGGAGTTCACAGGGTGGAAGAAGGAAACAACATGGTATAGCCATCATATACACATACTGAAGACAGCCACAGGGGTTGTGCATGGGGAAACACATATTAGTAAGCCTATGTATCCATTTGCATGTACTATAGTGCTGCATACACATGCCACGCTCCACATACATTATATGCCAGGGACATAACACAATTCCTCTTACAACAGGTAATCTTGCAAATGCATTCATGGGTGATGGGATAACCCACCAGACACAGTGATTGGTCTCACCTACTGCTCCTATATACCTGCACAAATGATAGTGTGACAGACTTTTATATCAGCATGATGTGTCAGTCAGGTACAATGTCTGATGCTGGCATGTGTGTCACTATGGTAACTGTGACATCTTTGGCAATGATATCATTGGAATGCTCATTGTCAGGGGACACAGAAAACATATAGGTTGCAAACATGTGGATATCCCATGTACAACTGTACAGATGACTGGTATGGGCTGTATAGTGTTACATGGTGAATGTAAGGCAGATGCCATTAACATGGCCTTTAAAGTAATTGTAAATCTCCGGATCCACCAATAAGTGCCACACTACCTAGTACAAATCCAATTTATTGAATCACAGGGACGAACTGACAGCGAACAGCAGACCAAAACCATAAACTAAAATCAGTATAAAAAGCTTGTGTAATTCTACCATCAATTAAATATTCCTTTAAATAGGAATCTATTCTCTGATAAGCTATATTTAGCTCATTTATTGATATAGTTTCATAATTTACTGTAAAGTATAAAATGTCATAAATTTTTTTAGTATATTGTATACTGTCATATAGCACTACCCCTCCCCCTTTATCAGGTTTCATTATTCTAGTGTTATAATCATTTTTTATCTCATTAAGTAAACCCCTTTCCTCATGGGATAAATTATCATTGTTAGTAATCCGTCTTAGATCGTAACTTCATAGATAAATTTCTCTTATTATTATTTTTTCAAACATCTCTATTGTGGGATGACTTGGTGGGATGAAGGAGCTGGCTTTTTTTAAATGTTTAACAGGATTGTAAACACTAGAAATATATTCAGTTAGTAATGAATTATTGAAAAATGCTGCTAAATTAATTTTCCTTATATATATATATATATATATATATTTTTTTTTTTATAGTAGTTTATACATAGGGAGGTTATTAGTTCATATTTATTATATCATATTTATTATATCATATTTGTTATATTTATTATATCATATGTATAAAGATATTTAAATTACTTTTGTATATTGATTATATTGTAGAACTTTGTAGTTTATCAACTATGCTTTTAACTAGGGTGATTAATGTGATGAGTTCCATATGTACATAGATTTATTAACAATGCACTTCGTATTATGATTTTTAATAGATTTTTTAATAGTATTTTAACAGTTTTTGTGCTAATGTATTATCATGTTAACGTACATTTTATTCTATTATATGTGAAATGGTTACCTTATATGAAGCGTTACTAAGCAAGTGCAAATGTTTCTTTAAGAAGGTGAGATTCTTTAAGAATGTGAGATTGTTTTGGCACCAAATAAGCTTTTTATACTGATTTTAGTGGTTGGCGTTTTAGTTCTGAAGAAGCCCAACTGTTATTGGTGAAAGTGCTTAACTCTTTTCTACACGCTTTATGTTTATGGTTTTGGTCCGCTGTTCGCTGTCAGTTCATCCCTGTGATTCAATAAATTGGATTTGTACTAGGTAGTGTGGCACTTATTGGTGGATCCAGAGATTTACATTTGCTGTGCACAGCTTTTTTGCCTTTAAAGTAATGTCATGGGTAGGGGGGTCAACAGGCCTTAAAATGGTATAACCTACATACACAACAGCCACAGGAGATAAGCTTCACACACTACTATAGTTGTCTGTATTGAGATTAGAACCCCTACCTATCTATTTCCACTATAGTATTACACAGTTATTGCACATGCCACAGAGCTTAGAGGGCTGACAAGTGTATACAGGTACATCTAGGATGAATGACATCAGCAGGCCTTGTATAGTAAGGCAATGGGACGAGTATTGGGTGGTACATGCCTCAAAATGGTATAACCCACACCGTCAGAGGATGTGATTCTCAACCAAAAACAAACACACACTGATGTGAGTCTCACACACAGGCACACACACACAGTTTCACAGTTGCCAGTATTGAGATTAGAACCCCTACCTATCTAGTTATGTATATTACAGTGTTATGCAGTTATCACACGTGCCACAGAGCTTACAGGATTTAACAGTGTCACAAGGTATGTCTAAGGTGATTACATCAAGAGCCCTTGTAAAGTATGGCAATGGGAAATGTACTGGGTGGGAAGGGAATCAAAATACATTATCTTACAAACATACATACTTACAAACACCTTCACACACACATTTGCCACAACTGAGTGTAGAACCCTTGCCTATCTAGTTATCTGTACTATACTGTTACATAGCTATTACATGAGCCACGGAGCTTATATGGCCGAGTTCTGTCCAAAGGTACTTCTAAGGGCAATGACATCAGCAGGACTGCTAAAGTAGGGCACTGGGAAATGTGGGTGGGGTAGTCCTCAAAATTCTTCATCCTACAAACATACACACAAATTCTTGCACATACACTTATACACACACACATTTGTCGGACCTGAGTGTAGAACCCCTGCCTATCAAGTTATTTGTACTATAGTGTTATGCAGTTATTGCACATGCTACAGAACTTACAGGGCTGACAACTGCCCAAAGGGGCTTCTAAGGGGAATTACATCAGCAGGACTGCTAAAGTAGGGCACTGGGTGGGAAAGTCCTCAAAATACTTCATCTTACACACACACACACACACACACACACACACACACACACACACACACACACACACACACAATTTGCCAGACCTGAGAGTAGAACCCCTGCCTACTATAATGTTACACAGTTATCGCACTCGCTACAGAGCTTACTGGGCTGACAATTGCCCAAAGGTGCTTTTAAGGTGAATGACATCAGCAGGACTGATAAAGTAGGGCACTGGCTGGGAAAGTCCTCAAATTACTTCATCCTACAAACATACACACTTACAAACAGTTGCACATACAATTATACACACATACACACACATTTGCTGGATCTGAGAGTAGATCCCTGCCTATCTAGTTATTTGTACTATCGTGTTACGCAGTTATTGCATGTACTACAGAGTTTATAGGGCTGATAGGTGTCCAACGATACTTCTAAGGTGAATGACAGCAGCAGATCTTGTGAAGTAGGGCAATGGGGAGTGTACTGAGTGGGAACAGTCTCCTAATACTTAGACCTATGGACACACACACACACACACACACACACACACACACACACACACACACACAGGCAGGTGATGTGATATTCTAACCCCCACCTCAGTACTATTACACAAGGATGATCACCTTTCATGCTGGCACTTGCAACTGATTACAACAGGTATGCCACTGTCCACAGCAGGACATCACTCTATGCCATTCAGGGTATCTGTGTGTGTGACTCACTCTGTGTGTGTCCCCCTGTGTCTCTCTTTCTATCACTGTCTGTCTCTCACTTCCCCACATCTATGTGTGTGTATGCTTGACATACTGTTATCTGTTGCCCATATATATGTCTTTGTATCACATGCAACGGATGCAGATATATCACATATTGGCCACCTACAGCTAGCTGAGGGTAATCCTGTCTGATGGGTGTGTGTAGGGACAGTTAAGGTGTACATAGCTATCTGCATGTACACAGACATATATATACAATACAGTCATATAGTCCAATGTGGGTTACAACATGCTCTGTGATTCTATAAGTGTAGGAGCATGCCCAGTGTCACCTTCTATAATGAGAGTGAGACTCCATTCCAGAGATAGGTGTATTCTGGTCTGGGGTTTTGTGTGCTACACCCATACCTCTCAGGAGTAAACAGGTCTTTCCTAGGGGTACTGGGTTTGTTTAGCAGACATTTTCTGACATATGCAATGTATTGTATCATTACCTAGTGACAGACATCCTCAGATCATCACAGTGTCAGACTGATATTATGAGCCCAATTATGTGCATTCTTGCCCAACAAAGCCAGTTGGGAGGTGTGGCTACAGCCAGTTAACTAATGACACTGTGTAAATAGTCCAGCAACCTGGTGATATACTGGCTGGGGATCTCCTGCTTGTGTGGTATCTTTCTTACCTGAGATGTCATATCCTGGTGTTGCCATACCTCTCAACTGTACATTTGTTTGGGAGATTGTCCGTTTTTGCCTAGAGGTTTCATCCAGTCTACATAAACTTGTGTTTTTATGGAAAGTTAGTTACATATAATTGAAGACTGATGTTACAAAATAATGACAGACATTACTGTTTCAGATTACATAACCTTCAGACAATTCCTGCTAATGCAAACCCCTAAGCCTACCAACTTTCTCAGTATGTAAGGGAAATATTGCAACACATGCCTATCACTGTGCATTTGTCCCACTTTTATTTCTGACCTTGTCCAGATGTCTTGTCTGAGGTTGGGAGGTATGGGTGTGGGTACAGAGTGCATTCTAGTGTGCAGCCATGTCTTTTATACGTGCAGTATATTCCACATAGCACTGTGACTTCCAGGTATGTCAGTGGCAGAGCAGTAAGTGTAGCTGACATGCATAATAGTTGGCATTGCAGTTATCTGCACATGGCTTTGTCAAAGACAGCACTGTACTTAGACCACTACAACACAACAGCCAGGAGTACATGCTGGCCAGATCCTGACAGTATTAACCACACATACACATAGCTCATTGACCCCTGCATATTGTGGACATGCAACATGTTTCCATGTGCATTGGGACAGCCCTGGCAATGTTATTTCCATGGAAACATACATGTTACTGCATTTCTGTGGGAATATGGGGGCACGCCTGAAAACTGTACACATTTGCACAGACTGTGCTGATATTTGCTTTATATTTTGGTTCCATTTAGCAAACTATTGTGCCCTGTCTTGGGGACTAGAGGCATATCACTAAAGACCACAGGTCAGATTGTAATGACATACATTTGAGTTTCAGACTCCTTACCCTTCACAGCCTTACTGCAACAGCAAGACCTGCTGTGCTATCACTGTGTAAGTCTGTAGGGAGGTAATTCAATGTTGTCACTATGTGTGGGCCTTTAACAGACACGTCTTTATGGTTTTCTACAGCTGACTTACTGGATGAGGCTGGATGAGGCTGAGGGGTGAGTATGGGACCCCCACACTGACATCCATGCCTGTGAGCTATGATCCCCCAGTTAGTTGGACCCCATATATATTGCAGTGGGATTTGCCACCTTGGGTACTACTGCATAGTGTGAGGAGGCCAGTATTGAGCAGACATTTCCTGGTATCCCACATAGCTGTCAATTGTCTACTGCTATCCCAGTAGGCTAGCCCATTCCCTTGCATGCATGCAGCAATACCACAGATATGCAACTGATACATTCGCTTATTAAGAAAACTAACTTTTCTTGTGCCTGTGGCAGTTGTGTGGACAGTGCTTGAGGGCTGTCTATGTCAGATGCACACAGTACACTGCCTATACATGGTAAGTTACAAGTAGCGTGATGTGTGCGTCATCCATTTTTACTGTGTGTGCGAGTCAGAGAGAGGTGTCAGTCCCTGGGTGCCTACAGTGTCAGTATGTGTGCTATGCATTGCTATGCATTGCCTCTTTGCCAAGGCGAGGCCATACTGGGCATGCCTCCATCTGCCTACAGAGTCTGGTTCAGGGGGTTCCTCATCCGAGTCCCTCTCTGCCTGTGGGGACCTTGGCAATGGTGGGGGGCTGTGTGGCCTTTCCCCATGCTGTTCCTGCTGCAGCTGTTCCACACGATCATGTGTAACATGGCACATACTATGAACATGTGACTGGAGAGTACTGCAAGATTCCAATAGATATGTCAAGGCAGTGGAACTGTGACTTCAGCATCCCAAACACATGCTCTATAATGATCCTGGTTTGCGTATGTGCCTTATTATGGCATTCTTGAGTGGGTGTGTGTGCATTTCTGATGGGTGTCATCATCCACGGCTGCAGTGCATAGCCAGAATCCCCCACCAGAGAGGCATACAGGATGTCCCCCCTGGCAAATCCCTGATACAGCTGTGAGGAATGGCAGATGAGGAATATTTGGCCATTGTCATGCCTACACATTCATGATAATGTTTTAGGCATTGCACACGACCTGGCAGTTAGAGGAATAGCCCTTGTGGTTTATGTAGACCCTACCCTGCTCACTGTCTGGTGCTTTGATCGGGATGTCTGTGCAGTCTATGGCACCCAGTACCTCCGGGTATTCTGCTACACATTGTAAGAGGTGCATATTGCTGGTCAACTCCTCCCAGGTGCTGGGGAAGTAAATGTGCTCACCGGCATGTGGTAGCATGGCATCCAGTACCCTGGATGCAGATGCCTGTAAGACCCCAATGATGTTCCCAGTAGGTCTTTGGAAAGTATCTGTAGCCAGTATTCTTAAGGCTACACATACCTTGGTATCCACTGAGATGGGGTCCCCTCAGTTGGCTCTGGGTCTGAGTTGAGGCCAGCACAGCACACTGATTTGCTGAAGTATGTCTCTATCAACCCTGTAGTGCTCTACCATCTCCAGATCATGTAGCCCCTGGTAGGTTACCCTGGGTCTGAACACTCTTCTCCTCCTCCTCAGTCTGGGGCAGTTGTCAGCATTATCCTCCTCACCACTGTCAGCCTCCAGCACATACTGATGCATCAAAGTGATAGCAGCCCCTAACATTTTGTCAGTCAAAATTGCCCTGCGTGGTTACACCAATGGTGCAGAGTTTGAGGGAAAAACAAGACTGAATGGTGTTTGCACAGTTTAAACTGTTGTGCTGCAGATGCTGCCTGTATGACTGGCTGGCTATAATACATTCCACCTGCTTCCTATTTTATTTGTACTTGATTGCTTTTATTCTGCTATTTCCCTTTTTTTCCCCTTCTCATTTCCTTCCTTTTTAAGTCCCGAGGTGTGCCGCACAAACCCGGTGCCCAAATGTAAACAGCTCTGCTATTTCCATTTTTTTTAGACCCTGTGCATGCTGCACAAACCCATTTAGCTAAGGTAAACACTGAGAAATGGCCCTCCCCTGGACGTGAACACGCTCTTCATTTCATGGAATAAGCCGGTACAGCCTCAGACACACTCCCTTGCTTAGCTGTACTTCACTAAGCTCAAATGGGAGCCGTAGAGCTCCAATATGCTTACACCAAGCACAATACACACCCTTTTCATATCAGCTGCTTCTCCTGCTTATACCACTGCCTTATAGCTCCTACATGGTTAGGTGCAGCCAGAGACTGGTCTCCCATTTAGTGATTTGTTCATTTGCATACCCCACTGCATTAGTCCCTGGTTACACCACTACACCACAGCCTTCCTCCTTAGCAACCAGTGTTACCTGCTATTGTTTTGATACTGCATGCCCTAGACTATAATGGCAAAATGCAGATTTCACTTAAAATTGCCTTTTCACATTTTTTTTTATTTTTGGCATGATCTCATTTGCACACCTCTGCCCTATGCTTAAACGGTCGAAATCGGGCAACAAAAAATAAACTTTGATTTTTATAATTTTGCAACACTTTTCCATGCCAATGGACATATATTTGGCCAATGTCATGCCTACGAATTATAATACATGCTTTACTTTAATGTCATGCTAGTAGCCGAATATATTTCTGCACCTCACACTGTTCTTGCACGGATGCCTGCCTGCTTACCGAATTGCTAATTCACCTAATTTGCATGGTTTTCACCAGCGAATGAGGTAATTAGCATTATTCAGTGGTGTCTGTGCAAGAATAGTGCTGGCAGGCTCGTGCACGCTCCCAGCCTTGTTTACTGGATTGCTTGGTGGCCATATTCTGTGCAGGAGCTGCTACACTATTCCTGCACGGAGAAAACAGGTTATCGAATCCTGGGGATAGTCTTTTTTTTCCTAATCTCACATGCTTATGACCAGCGACACTGATTTTCCATCTCTTCAGGAAAATACTAGTAAATCCCAAATTTGGACTGTCTTAAATACGAAAAAAAACATAGGATTTTCATGGAATCTGGCATTTCAGGCTATAAAATTCATTTGCCACAATCTGTATTTTTTTCATATCTACTTTTTATAATATAGTTAGCTTGCTTTGTTAACTGTTCTATGTCTATAATCTGTTTATTTTTACATTTGCATGAATGCACCAGAAAAATCACAGTAATGACTGGCATTTACATTTAAAAATAATGTGTAGAATTCCCAGATCTAATCAAATGAAAATTGTAAATCATATCTCTGATTATGACAGTAGTCCAGGCTGTCACCTCTCAATACCTTGAAACCATCAGATTCCAGAAGTTTGTTTGGAGGAATGAATGGGCCAGTTAGAGATTAGGATATGGTGAGCATGAGGGGTTAAAAAAATACTGCCTTTGTGTCAAGCACAAGTAAATACAGGTGGATGATAGATCAACACTTTGTCCAATTCATTTCCTCACTGCAGGTATGGCCAAGGATGATGTGGCAACCTCCCTGGCCATGACTGTAGAGCTGGACTCATTTGCATAATATGCAAATGTAGGAAACAGTCAAAGATTTCACTACCAATGGATGTAAGTGAGTGAGTGAGTGAGTAATACCACTGGATACTGGGTAGATGAAGTTTGGTAGTGAAAAAATAATAGTAATTGTTGATAGCATGATTATTAGTTTGAATAAAAAGCTGCAAGAATGATATGAAATATAAAAGGTAATTTAGGAATAGTATAAAATCCTGAAAAATAAGAAGTAGTAAGTGTGCTGGCATAGCTTAATTAGATATTGGCATCCATGTAAAGGAGTATGTTATTGAAAAACAAAGTTTGTAAAAATAACTGCACAGGTGGCAGCTAGAAGGACAGCAAAAAAGTAACATCAAGCAAGATAAAGTTAGAACATCAAGCTTCAGATAGTGCTGGAACACCACGTTTCAGATAATGCAAGACCGAGTTTCCATGGATCATCAAACTACAAAGAACCAAGGACAAGAGAACAAAGGAAAACTGTTATACAAAGAAAGAACTGTTATACATCAGACTTTGAAAAAAATATATCAAACTTTTTGGTATAAATATGAGTGTGTATAAACAAGCTTTAGGAATTTGCCATAGAGAGCTGAAAGCATATGTGTTGCATGATTGTAGATCCGAAAGGAAAATGTAACAGTAAAACGTATTAACTGAAGTGGTGTCTGTGGATTTATTGTATTTAGTACAATACAGTAATAAGACTAGTTGGTCACAATAAATAGTTATGCATGCATGTAAATGCAAGTAACAGCAAGATACCAACAGAAGACATCATATAATTCTTCAATGGCGAGCCACAGCTGACCGACCAAATGGTTTCTTACTGTGACATCTACAGCTTCTTTTTCATTTTATTCAGTTAGTACGTCCAGTTCTAGTACAAACATTTGCCTCCTTCTTATGCATAGTATCCAGTAGCAGAACAGTGCATCTCTGCAAGTTCCACACGTCCTGTACATTCACACAGTTGAATCTGCCAGCTTTGTTTGACCACCTTTTGAGAGAATCAACAAAGGACTTTCTACATTTTCTCGACAGAAGATTTGGCCACCTTCCACACAGAAATTGGCAATTCTCTTTTTGTTTCTAATTCTACAGCATAGATGCCATAAACAAAAGAACTGTAAAGTATAAGACTATCTTTCAGGCAGACAGTAATAATAGTCCAGCACATGTATGGTCAGAATTTAAAGATTGGTCTAAATATAACTGTAGCACATGTAGTATTTTACTAGGTAAAGTCCATGTCAATGCTTTATGTATGCCTGTCTGATATCTTAAACAGCAACATCATTTGTATGACAGTAAACATTTATTGTACAAGTCATATGAAACTGCTTTCTGTGTGCAATGTCATAAAAGTAATGGTAAACAAACAAATACATTGTGTTTTATCACCACATGTAAAATGTTAATTTCAGAGTTACAATATCAATCAAGTCAGTTATTTAGAAAATCATCTGTACATCTTGCTAAACAAAAGTGGCATAAAACCACTGCACATTACAAAACAGATAAGAATAGAGATGACATTCATAATGAACTGACAAAAAGATTTAATAAACTTCTAAGACACAGTCAGCGTAAGTTCAAAAAGTTCAGACAACATATGGAAACACTTTTTCAAAAGTGCATAAGAGCTTTAAAGTCAACAGAACAGAATACTGACAAATATAATCTGGTTAGTAAAGAATTAAAGCAACAGCAGTTTACGCTGATAGGAAATAATTTGTGATGTAGTATTCTACCTTTAGAAAATGGTTAAGCATACATAGCACAAACTTTCATTCAGTTAAAGCAAGGCACTTAAATAGTGATTTTAAAACCATTTCAAATAAAACAGTTCTAGGGTATAGAAATCAAGTAAGAGTAGTTAAATGCAGTAAATACATGACATCACAAGACTGACATGCATGTATTTTCCTTTCATCTAAAGTGCAGCAAAAGACAGACAACAGCAAATGTAAATCATGTAAATATATCTGTTTTAAGCATGTGTTAGCTAAACCAATATCTCTTGTTTCTTACAATATTTTGTAATTGTATAATAGCCTCAAAAATAGCCAAGACTCCAGCAAAAGCAGTATTAAAAAGCAATAGTATGCATAGTTAGGCAAGTTATTCCAATATCAAGTTGCAAGTATATTAACAAATGACTGAAGGTATGTGTAAGTGCTGAAGGAGTTATTGGTTAAGCATCTGGAATGCGCAGAAAGAAAAAAAGTGCGTGAACTCAAATCTTTCCAGGCTGAAATGGGTAGTTACAAGGAATGTTGCATAACATAAAATGTTGCTGGTACTGAAATTTATAAGGTCAAGGAAACAAGACTGGTCACCAGGCCAAATGGCTTACGTTTTTCTAAAAACATTATTGTTACTAAAACATCATTGTTTAAGTATTCACGTGCAGCATTAAGCAAAAAGCACAAACATCTACAAAAATCCTGTTTAGTAATTGTAATAAGATATACCTGTGCATACATGCCATTAATAATCTGTTTGCAAGTAAATAATGTACCAAGTACAGTCAGTACATGGGCTATGGTATGCAGTTAATATAAATTATGCAGGTCCCTTTACAAAAAGGAAAGGTACAAATAGCTAGTAGTAACATTAAAGATCTTTTCAAAATGGGTAAAAGCAATTCCTACTACAACTTTGACAGTATAGCCAAGAGCAAAAGCTTTATAAAAATATTTTCTGTTTTTAAAAATGGCCAAAAATGATCAAATCAAAAAGCAAATGTGTAAGACCAAAGTGTCACAGTCTAGGTAACAGCCAAAGGGCAAGCATACATTCAATTTTCACAGCATAAAGCAAATAAATAATACTGCAATAAAATGATGTAGTCTACAGGGGGAAGGGCATACTTTCAATGCAAAAAGGACTCAAATAAAAGTACAAAGTGTTAATACCAAAAATACATTTTAATGTTTCAAGTACTGTAATTAGCAGGCTTCAGATTAATGCTAAGTTTGTAAACTGGACTGAGTGTACATTACAGCCATGTATATACAAATGCAAAAACAATCTGTACAAGCAAGTGTATTCTGTACAGTATATAGCAAATGGTTTATGTGAATAGAGTAACAAGTCAAAGCTTGACATTTGTGACATATGTGGGTTTTAAAAAAAAAAAAAAACAAGACTGCAATGCCTTTCAATAAAATCCTCAAGCATTGTCAATAAATTACTGTATAGGACATCTTTGTATAGAGTCATATTCAAATTCATCCAGTTCTAATAGTAATGGTTGTCATCATTGTGTTGATAATTTAACACTTTGTTATCAAAAGAAAACTAAAGGTATTGTTTCCCAATGTGTTTCTAGTTAATAGCAATATAACTTGACTAAAAAGTACATACTAATATAGACAGCTTTGGATTTAAAATAAAATAGAGGGAATGTATACAGTGATAAATATATTTAAAATGTATAAATGCATGTGCACATCTATTTGCTAGTTAGATGCATATATACATCTGTTGCTATAATATATGTAAAAATAATATAGTTAGTTATGTATTTCTGTTTGCTAGCATACATATATTCTGGTACAGCTTGAGAGAAGCTGAATGTTCAGTGTCTGGAACATACTTCAAGGACTATAGATAAAAATGCAGCTGTGAGACAAGGCACGCAGCATTCAACACAGACATCTGCATTTCATTTGCATCATTCTGAACATCAAGAGAGGGAATTACAATATTTCACAAGTAAAACTTAGAAAATGCTATACAAAATAGAACACAAGACAATTTCAGTTGTAAAAAGTATACAGCATGTACGTTTGGGAGGATAACATTTAACACAAATATAACAGCATGGTTAGCTGAACAAGGTCAGGCATACATAAAAGTAGATAAAGAATCAAAGACTGACAAACATTTCAGTAAACAGCTCTATCTCTATTAGATGCTGTACATTACCTCAAAAATGTAACAGTTCTGACAAGGAAAGACATCATGCAAAAATGTCACAGTGTGTAGACAATAACACAAAAATCAACAGGGGGAAAAAAAAGAGTATGATTTCTACCAATACTCTGTTTATTTGTATACACAGTAATACAAAAAAAAGACCATTGATTAAAATACTTTGGGTAACAGGCCGTACAGATCAATCCACTTGTACTATGATAGGACAACAATACAAAAAAAAACAATATTTCACTTCAATATTACATTTCCAAGTTTTGAAGATATCAAATGCAGCTTTAAAAGAGCTTGGTATAAAAACTAGTAGAACAAGATATCTCACAAATTGTACATTTACAAGCACACTAGAATCCTACTATTTAGTAAGTCATTACAAGTATCTTTGATAGATTACAATTTAGTATAAATGGAGAGTATTGCCTTTAAATTTCAAAATGTTTATTAAAGTGACACCACAGTTTGCATGTGTGGTTTCAAATAACCAAGTGTTAATAGTAAAAGACAAAACAGAAGCTGACACTGCCCATAATTCATGGGACACATTCACAAGATGGTCATCATCTGGGACCAAATTGCTAAATTGGTTAATATATCCTGTGTTGATAGTTTTAGGGGTCATAATAATAATGACAGCTTGGAATTGTTTTATATGCTGCAGGTTACAAAGAGTTGCAATAACTCAACAAGTCATGGTAAATATTGTAAATAGCAATGCTGACAAAACAAATGCAGTCTTTTCTTTAACTGAAGTTTGGTCCGTTCTTCCAAAAAAAATAAATAAATAAATAAATAAAATAAGGGGGACCTGAAAGAATAATAGTAACGGTTGCTAGCATGATTATTAGTTTGAATAAAAAGCTGCAAGAATGATATGAAATATAAAGGGTTAATTTAGGAATAGTATAAAATGCTGAAAAATAAGAAGTAGTGTGCTGGCATAGCTTAATTAGATATTGGCATCCATGTAAAGGGGCATGTTATTGAAAAACAAAGTCTGTAAAAATAACTGTGCAGATGGCAGCTGGAAGGACATCAACAAAGTAAAGAGATCTAACATCAAGCAAGATAAAGTTAGAACATCAAGCTTCAGATAGTGCTGGAATACCACATTTCAGATAATGCAAGACTGAGTTTCCATGGATCATCAAACTACAAAGAACCAAGGACAAGAAAACAAAGGAAAACTGTTATACAAAGAAAGAACTGTTATACATCGGACTGTGAGAAAAATATCAGACTTTTTGGCATAAATATGAGTATGTATAAACAAGCTTTGGGAATTTGCCATAGAGAGCTGACAGCATCTGTGTTGCATGCTTGTAAATCCAAAAGGAAAATGTAACAGTAAAATGCATTAACTTAAGCAGTTGTCTGTGTATTTATTGTACTTAGTACAATATATTAATAAGACTAGTTGGTCACAATAAATAGTTATGCATGCATGTAAATGCAAGTAACAGCAAGATACCAACAGAAGACGTCATATAATTTTTCAGGTAGTATCAATGTGCTTACATGCCAAGGTATGTATTGTTATATCTTATAATTATAATGTATATGTTGTGCATTTCTCTGTATTTGGTGGATGATGTTGTTGCTGAGGTAGGTATGCTGAGCAGCACATCATCCTTACATGAACATCAGGTTGTTAAGTAGAAAGGTGTGGAAGGTTGACACGTAGCATGTAAACATGTGCCTGATATACATGGGTTAGACTGTGAGTCACACCTTTCTGAATCATGGAAGACTGTGCAGGCCTATATTTATATACATACCCTGCACTGTACCCAAACTTCTGGTAATCAGCAGTGGGTGTAGATATGCCATGGGGTCTTTATATGTTTGTGTGTAAAACAGAATCCAAGTAAAAACCTAACAAGAAACAATATAAGAATACAATCAAATATTTGCAGAGAAGACAGAATTACAGATTCTCAAATGGAGCCAAAGTGAAACAAGTAAGCAGGATTAAAAAATGACATGAAAAAATCAAAAAGCAAAGTAACCTTCTATAAGAAGTTTATTTTGCTCCAGCCATTTGAATTCTGA
Source organism: Protopterus annectens (assembly GCF_019279795.1). Taxonomy (NCBI): domain Eukaryota; kingdom Metazoa; phylum Chordata; order Ceratodontiformes; family Protopteridae; genus Protopterus; species Protopterus annectens. The sequence continues at coordinate 480,867,816 of NC_056735.1, forward strand.
GGGAGCCCTGGTAAAACAGTAAATTATTTAGTTTTATAACCAGGTATAAAGAATTATCAAATACAAACTCACAACCAGGTGTGAACAATGATCCACTAGGAACTCATCACTAAGAAATTACATCACACTGGAAGCATTCCAATGAAATGAAGTTAGGTGTTAAATAAATAAATGACCACATAAAAATGCTTTGCAGAAGCGCCACCCACTGTAGTGTTAAATTCAACCCATTTCTGACAATGTTTTATATTTAAGGATAAGTTGTACTTCCAAAGCTAACAAAGCACTTTCAATAATCCCCCTCTATTAAAAGTTTGAGCAGAAAATATGTGCACAATTAAAGATTTCACTCTAATGTGTTGCACAATATTACAGTGTGCTGCTACAGGATTACACATGCTGTCAACCGCCATTACACCAAGTGAAAGGGATGGATTCAGCAGCCTTGGAATTGATCCTGACCATCATGCACTGGTGCCAACCTCTCAGCTCAGTGACCCCTAGAGATCTGAATGGAGTCAAATGGGTAAGGGACACTGTTGGAGTTGAAAACAACCAGACTATCAGCTCCGACAAAGGCATCCTGCAGGGAATGTTCTGTTCCAAAACCAATGGATCTAAAGGTCAGATCGAGGAAGGAGAAACTAGATGACGGGTGTCAGAGGTGGGTCCTGGCACTCCCAGAGTGGAAGGTGCAAGGACAACCTCCATATGAATCTCAGTCCTCGGGAACTTCCTGTCCACATCAGCTTCAGGCATGCTCCATTACAACCAAAAGGACCTGAGACAGGAAGCTGTCAGAGGCCTGGAGACCCTGTGGAAGGACTTTTCTTTTAATATTGGTAATAAAAGCCATGAGGCAGTTGGCTTCAGAGAGAATCTAGGTTTGATAGATAATGGTGGGGAAGGAAGCCAAGATCTGAATTGGCTCAGAGAGGAGAACTGGATCTGACAGCCTGGAAATTTTCAGAGCTGGGCCCATTGCTGTAGCACATTCCAGAGACCTTTTCCTCGATTCTTTCTCTCAACAATTGCTTTATCTTTGAATTTTTATTTCTCCCTCTCCCTTTTTTGATGGTCTTTCTCCTTTCCCTTTGGATTATCTCCCTTAGACTCCGCAATGTTTCTCTTTCCTGAGGAAGAACCCAAGAGGGAAGAGGCCAGTTCCCCTGTGTGTCTTATTAAGATCAGCCATCTGAGAGGGCACTTGGTCTGAAGGCAGAACATAACTGACATTCTTCATCAAGATGAAAAGTCCCTAAATGCACACACGGGTTGTGGGTCTGGGTGGGGGGGGGGGTGACTACAAGTGGTACACTTTTTAAATTCCAAAGCATTGTAGAACATGGCCAGGGGACAGCAATAAGATAAGTGCAAGGTACAATAAGCAACTAACCATGCTACCACAAAATAACTACCACTAAGGATAACAGCACAACAGACACTATGCTTGAAATGGTTTGCAAATAAACTAGAAAAAAATCTATCTAGCTATATATATAAAACATACAAATAAAACACTGTGGTCACCAGGCTGAAGATATTGAGCATCCACTTTAATCATTAAAAGGCCATAAAACAACAAAGACATAAAACAAAATAGAAATAAAAATGAGATAAGCTCTTCCGGGTTCTGCAACCCTTCATTAGATATGATCAACAAAGCCTTGGTCTGATATTTAAGACACTAACAACCAATCAGAAATCATCATAATCCCCAATCAGCCAATGATCTTAAACTGGTACGCATGCCATAAAAATAAAATAATGAATCCTTACTGGTCTGATAGTGACATACAAGAACTAATGGGAAACATCCATGGCATCTCCATCTTCCATTATGATCAAAAAATGTGACTGCCCATCCTTGTTGGCAATGCCCAATCATAAAATTAGGTTTATAGACTTATCATTGGATGGAAATAATTCCATTTAAGCCAATAAAATATTCAATATTATTTTATTCACTCTGCCAATGGAACTAAGAATTGTCCAATAAAAGATTGTGAACTGCTTGATTCACTTAGCGGAATTCTTAGCTAAGATTTTCAGTGTGTATGAATAAAGTACATATATAAATCACGCTTCTAGTGCTCATATCAGATCATGATTACGATGGTATATAAAAGATAAATGTCCTTATAAACAATGCATAGGAAATACATATTTGATGGATTTGCTGTTTATATGCCAAGAATGGCTACAATTCAACAAATTACCATTCAGAGATATTATTTCATCATTGCGAATGAGAAAATAACAACATTAGCCATTCTCTGAACATGCATCCGAGCCACATTCAAGCATATCTCAGTGCATATCCATCCAAGAAAAATTGTTAATATATTAATCTGGGTAGAACAAAGAAAAAAGAATTCACTTATCTCAAAAAAACACACCAAAAAAGCACTGAGACTTGAGATCGCATCTGAAAGGAATTAGCAGGAAATGAGATCTGAGGAAATAGTAGGACAGAGGGGGGTTGTGAGAAGAGGGGAGGAGCCCGAGCCTTTGATCCAAAGGTTTGAAACTTTCCAGCTTCAGATCAGGTTGTAAACAATATACATAATGTTGAGGCAGATAAAAAAAGACAACACTGGCTCCAGCTATGATACTGACAGATGCTCAAGTTATAACAGGTAATGACACAGGGTTCCATACTGATATACAAGAGACGAGGATAAAAATATCTATACATAATTACTAACAACTATAATTTACTCTTTCAAAGGAAAAGTATGTTATTAATACTAAAGTTTATGTATGTGACAGAAAAACATATCAACTTATGCATTTTGTTAACTTTACTCTGGCTTTTTAACCATTGATCTTCATTTTTAGTGTGCCATACCTGCTGATTCTTTGATTTTTCTGCAGCCAGACGTCAGCAGGTCACTTGTCTAGAAGGATCCATCCCTTTGAAGAAAAGAGGGATGCATATGGTTGCTGGGATTGAGCCTGTGCAGAAGGTTGGAGTCAAGGCAGTTAGCAGCCTAACACATAGCAGCTACAAAGATGTGCTTGCTTTTCTCAGCAGATGCAAAGCATGCCTTCTGGTGCTAGATGCTTGCTTCTTTCTGCAGCATGATTGTGTAAACCATACCATTGGCCTCCTCCATCTGGTAGGCTAACCCTAGCTATCCCTTCACTCTTCTAGTAGAGATATTATAGCTGGCTGTCAGCTACTCACCTCTAACCCGCCCCCCCAAAAGACACTCCAGCAACTGAGTAATTAATGCAGCCCAAGTCATCAACACCTCACAGAGATGCTCTGCCACTTTGGCAATAAGCCGGTCATGGATTTTTATTTTGCTTTCCCCAGCTGAGACTTTCCCATCCATCTTGGAAGATCCATCCATCCATCCTCAATCCTTTTTCCCATTTTGCACATGAGGTCAGGGTGTCACTTCAGCAGTCACAATTTGGAAGATAACATGGAATTAATCTCTTTAACAATTCAGACTTAATGAAATAGAGGACAGTACTGATGAAACATTAGGGTGGGGAAAGCTACCCTTCCATAATGCAAAACATAAAAAAACAAATGTGAACCATTGCTGATCATACCCACTGCTGAGTATTCATAACCTATACACCAACCAACAAGGTTTCTGCAACTGCATGTAAACTATAAGTTAAGTGAAGTGTGAAACAAGAAAGATGGATTTGTTATTATGAAATATGGGCAAATAGAATACTGTACTTGTCCCCTTAAATGTAAGAAAATTATGGTAAATGTTGAACTTCAAAAATGTAACCACAATGCACTCTGCTGGAGGAAAGCTGATAAGTCAAGCATTGTATAATTGTTTGATCTCAAAACTCGGAGCCAAGATGCTCATAGGTTCATAGGTGTGTACTAGGCTAATGGCCCTGGAGCCTTTATAAGCCTAGCCCATAGGATTACCCTGGTATCGTGCCACCCGACCTTACTTCCCAGTGCCTCTGTCAAGTAGAGCCACTGGAGTGATCCCCGGGGTGAATTTTCTATTTCCCATCCACTCATCAAGATTTCTTTTGAAGAAGACCAGTGAGGCGCTCTGCTTGACATGTATTGGAAGTCTATTCCATAGCATGGGCAGTCTCTGCGTTATGAACCTGTCCCTCCAGCTTGTTTTGTTGATTGTGGTAATGAGGTTGAGGTCTCTGGAGCATGTAGTGCGGAGGGATTGGGATTTCTTTAGATGTAGCATTTCTAATATAGCTGGGTCAGACATGGCTTTGTAAGTTAAGCAGAGATCGCCTCTAAGTAGGCAATATGAGACAGAGAGGCAGAACGAAAATAGATGCTGACTCTTCACCATGTCTGAATGAAGGACTTCTTCCTATTGTTTTGAGACCAGAGTTAATGGCTAGAATTTATATGTATAATGTCTTTTATTGCTCTGGCTTCCTGACCAGCTGCAAGATCAAAAGGGCTGTTAAACCCTTGAGTTTCTGTTAGCCTGGGAAACAATAATGATGTAACCTGAAATAAGTCAGTTGTACTTGTGTTATCAATTTAAGGACAGACAGAGAGAGAATCAGAGCATTTTGCATTTGTTTTCAGAACTGACAACATCACCAGCACTGCCTTACTCTATATGAAAGTTTATTTTAGAACTGTGTTTGCACTTAGATATAGATAGGAAATAGGAAGTCTAGTCTAGCTGTTTTCTGTATTGATGTCAGAACTTTTCTACTGTATTATTTTAAGCATTTCTCTGTGGTCTCTGAACTTTTGACTAGCACTGTATAGCACGAAGGATTGTCTTGTGTTCTTATTATTAAATATTTTTAAACCTTTCAACTGTGGCTGCTTTATGTAGAGATAACTTAAGCTCTAGAGTACATTGCATGTATATAGTGATACTGTCCAAGCCACTCCAAATAAGCCTTGCTGTTCGTCACACTTAGCATTTGGATAATAATATTGCACAGTAATAATTGGACACCCTTTGATAAGGGCCTTATTTAGTAGCTGATATTATTGGTTGGTGGCAAGTGGTACTACCATATAGTCTGGGCATAAGGGGCATAGCTGGAGAACCTGTGCCAGCCTTCCCCAGGAGTGTCTGTGTGTTGGTATATAACTCATATCTCAAAGTATGTGTGTCAGCTACTTAGGCAGGGACACAAAGCACTGGTTGGACAGAGAGGGTGCTGGAGGTTTTAGCTTGACCACTAGCCTGAGATCTGGACCCTATAACTGTGCCAGTGGGGAGTCATATTGGGGATCTGGAGAGAAAGGGAGAAACCAGCCCCAGACTGACTGTGATCTCTGTGTGCTCTTAAAGGAAATTGTACTTTACTGTGTGTGTATTTGTTATCCTTCCCAATGTGGACGCCCCTTACTGGTGTTAGTGGTGAGGACAGAGGCTCCTTGATTGCTGGGCCATTGCTCAGGCATCACATATTAATTGTTTGGCAGTGGTGGGATATCCACACAACATATTAATTGGTTGGCAATTGGCTTGTAGTGTTGTGGATAGTGAATTCCTGTAACTTGTGTATAGTGATCACTGAAGGTGTTTTTGTACCCTAAATCAGCCACGCAATGAATATTCAGAGTTCAGATCACTGTTGTTTTATTTCTTTTGTGAGCTTAGTTAGTCAAAAAGAGCAGGCAAGCATGTGTGCAGATGAGTATGGAAAGCTGACAAGGAACCAGTTGGCTGAGATGTGCCACGCTAAAGGACTGGTGCAGGGAAATCTAAGGCAGACATGATTGCAGCTTTGGTCACAGCTGCATCAAAAAACAGCAACCAAGAGGACGAGCAGACTGACTGTGGAGATGTACAACACTCAGGGAATGGACAGCTCACACTTTGTGCAAAGGACTTAAAAATCCATCTGGAGCTAAAGAAACTGGAGTTGGAGGACAGGCGTTTGGAACTGGAAGTTGTGGAAAAGGAGTGGCAGAGGCAGCACAAAAAGTAGATGCTGACGCTTTGCCAGAGTCATGGAGGTAATGGGGAAGGGAGTAACCAGACCCCAGAAGCACAAAAGGTCAATAAATTTCTTCTGCAGTTTACAGAGGGGGATAACATTGATAGTTTCATTCATATGCTTGAGAGGGTATGTAAACAGTGTGATGTTGACCAAAGGTCTGGTTACGGTTCCTGACCCCCTTACTCCATGGTAAAGCTGTAACCATTTTTGTCCAAAATGTCTGACGTTGACTGTTTTGATTATACTGCTAAGAATTGCTTGTTAAAATGTTTTAAGCTAACACCTGAAATTTACAGGAAAAGGTTTTGTGAGCATAGATGCAAGGCAGGTGAAAGTGTGTGTGAATATGTTGCGGAACTGAGCACTTATTTACATAGATGGGTGAGTGGATGTCAGGTCATCACTTTTGAAGGGCTGGCAGACCTTTTGGTGAGGGAATAAGCCCTTAACACTTTGCCTGAGGACATGAGGATCTGGTTAGCTGACAGACAATGTGATACTTTAAAGGAGTTGGGGAAGAAGTGAGACCTATACCTAGCAAGCAGGGCATCCCTACACAGGAAAGGGACCCCCAGTACTGCTCATGGGTCTAAAGGAACCCATGGTGGGCAGCCCAAACTGCCCCAACAGAATCTGCCAGTAGCAGGGGAAGCCACTAGTCCAGGTATATATCCAGGAGCTAGGGTTAAATGCTTTGAATGCAACCAGTGGGCCCATGTAGCATACAGATGTCCATGGAGACAAGGTGGGGAACAAAAGGGAAAGACAAAGTTCCAACAATAAGTTGTTTTGAGACAACAAGGGTATCAAACTACCCCAAGAGGTTATATCCTATCATACTGAATGGCAATGAGGCCATTCCTAAGAGAGACACAGCCTCTTGACATAACCATCGTGAAGCCTGCAATGGTTACAGAGGAGCACTACTTGCCTGGGGGATCTACTCCAGTCAGAGCTTTAGGAGGGATTTCATTCCAAATACCTTTGGCTAGGGTTCACCTTGACTGGGAGGGTGGAAAAGGAATCTAGCAAGTAGGTGTGTTTGAGGATATCCCTGCAGATGTCCTGATAGGGAATTATTTTGATAGTTCAGTACCATCTGCTTGTGCTGTTACCTGCAGTCAGGCTTGGAGACAAGCAGGTGAGTCTGGTAGCCTGGGGGAGACCCAGACAGACCACATACTTGCAGCCAGGTCTGGTGATGTGGTTACCTCAAGGAGCGAGCTACCCTGTAACAATAAGACTGAAGGTGAGACACAGCTGCTTGTGGGTATTGATGTTCCCTTGGACAGAGGGACTGCAAGTGCAAAGGTGAGTAGTAGTACCCAGGCTAACTGTGAGGCACCGCTGTCAGAGGATACCAGACTTCTTGTGGAAGGGGAGCTGGGGTGGGTTACAAAGAGAGAGTTGATGCAGGCTCAGCTCTCAGATCCTACATTGCAAGGCCTGGGAGAAGTAGCTAGTGAGGGACCTGATTCTCAAGCAAAGGGGAAATCTGTATACTGGGACATATGGTTACTGTATAGAGAGTGGACCCCTGAGGGAGGGCTAGAAGGTGAGAGAATACAGCAGTTGGTAGTGCCTAGAGCCAACTGTCTGGTGCTTCTAGCCATAGACCATGATATTCCCTTTGCAGGTCATATGGGCATAAACTGTACAAAGAGATGTATTATGCAGAACTTCTATTGGCCTGGAATTTCCAGAGATGTAACAGGGTACCGCAGGACCTGTGAGCAGTGCCAAAAGGTAGGCAAGGCAGGAGACAAGGTGAGGGCTCCTTTGATACCTTTGCCTGTGACTGAGGAGGCATTTCAGAGGGCAGCTATGTCTATTGCAAGGCCTCTGAGTACCCCAAGTTCCACAGGGGGAAATAGTATATCCTAGTGGTAGTAGATTATGCTACCAGATACCCCTGAGGCAGTGGCTTTGTCCTCTATTGAGGCAGAAAAGGTGGCAAATGCTTTGTTAAAGATTTTTGGCAGGGTAGGTTTCCCAAAAGAAATACTGACTGACAGAGGTGTCATTTTCATGTCAGACCTCCTGATTTGTCTGTGGAAGTACTGTTGGGTGAAGCACCTGAAGACCACCACCTACCATCACCAGACTAATGGTCTTGTTGAGAGGTTAAACTCTACATTCAAATCCATGCTACGGGCATTCACAGACCAGTTTAAGAGTGAGTGGGAAAAATATTTGCCCCATCTGTTATTTACTTACAAAGAGGTTCCCCAGGAATCCACATGTTTTTCACCCTTTGAGTTGTTGTATGGGCATAGGGTGAGGGGACCTCTAGATTTAATTTGTGATAAGCGGGAAGGTAAGTGTAAACTTTACAGGGAGTCTATTGTGGCATATGTCCTAAACATCAGGGCAAGGTTCAGGGAACTCATGGGTTTGGCCCAGGAGAACCTGACAGAAGCCCAACAACAGAAAAAGGTATGGTATGACAGGAATGCTCAAGCTAGAGAGTATACTGTAGGGCAGCAGGTAATGGTTCTCATTCCTGTCAGATACAACAAGCTGCAAGCAGCTTGGGAGGGACCCTACAAGGTGGTAAGAAAAGTAAGTGATGTTACCTACATGGTGGAACTGCAAGGCAGGAGGCAGGGGCACAAATTGTACCATATTAACATGATGAAACCTTACCATGACAGCTAGGCCCTTGTGCTGAGCATTTGCAGTGGCTTGCAGGAGGAGTCTGAGGGAGATCTGGTGACTGATCTCCTCAGTGAGGCTCAGACTGACACCTCAGTGGAAAGGGTAGCAATGTCCCAGCAGCTATCTCCGACAAAGGTTCGAGAAATCCAAGCAGTATTACAGGAGTTTGGGGACATGTTCACTGGGAAATCAGGGTGCACCCACCTGGTGCAGCACCAGGTGGATACAGGACCCCAAAGGCATATTAGGCAGGGCCCTTACAGGGTGCTTGAGAGAGTCAAACAGACTCTGAGGGAGGAGATACGGGAAATTATGGAACTAGGGGTAATTCAATAGTCCAACAGTCCCTGGGCCTCCTCAGTGGTGCTGGTGCAAAGAAAGATGGTAGCACCAGGTTCTGTGTTGACTACAGGAAATTAAATAGTCACACAGAGTCAGATGCTTATCCCATGCCTAGGACAGATGAGGACCTAGAGCAGCTGGGTGGGGCTAAGTATCTTACAACCACTGATCTTACCAAGGGTTACTGGCAGGTGCCCTTGACTCCCAGTGCTAGAGAGAGGTCAGCCTTAGTGACTCCTTTTGGCTTGTATGAGTACACAAAGATGCCTTTTGGGATGGAAACTGCTTCAGCAACTTTCCAGAGGCTGGTAGATACTATCCTAGCAGGAGCAGGAGGGTTTGCCCTTGCTTACCTAGATATTGCTGTCTACAGCCATTCCTGGCAAGAGCACCTTCAGCATGTCAGGGAGGTGCTGGGCAGACTACAGACGGCAGGGTTAACCATTAAACCCAGCAAATGTCAAGTGGGTATGGCAGTGGTCTCCTACATGGGACACAGAGTGGGAAGTGGTAAGATCAGGCAAGAACCTGCCAAAGTAGAAGCCATTCAGGCATGGCCTGCACCTGAAAGCAGCTACAAAAGGCAGGTGAGGGCATTCTTAGGGACAGCAGGGTACTACAGAAAGTTTGTCCCCAGTTATAGTACCATAGCTGCTCCTCTCATGGACCTGACAAGGAAAAACAGGTCAGATAAGGTAGTGTGGACCACAGCATGTGAGCAGGCATTCCAGAAGCTTAAAGAAGTTTTGGGAGGACCCTCTGTGTTAGCCAGTCCAGATTACAGTAAAGAATTTGTTGTGCAGGTGGATGCTTCAAACTATGGGGTGGGGGCTGTACTTAGCCAGATTTCTTCAGAGGGAGAAGAGCACCCAGTGGTTTATCTCAGTCATAGGCTCCAACCCAGGGAGGAATGCCATGCAGTTGTAGAAAAGGAATGTCTAGCCATAGTGTGGGCACTGCAGAAACCTCAGCCTTATCTGTATGGAAGTAAATTCACTGTAGTTACAGACCACAATCCATTAACATGGTTTCACAGAGCCAGCCAGCAAAATGCCAAGTTGCTAAGATGGAGTCTAGGGTTGCAAGCATATATGTCAGTGTGGCACCGTGGTGGGATTAGCAATGCCAACACAGATGGGCTCTCAAGACAGGGAGTGGGGTAAGGTAAACTCAGACCTAACCCTCTCAAGCAATGTTTCTTGAGGGTCACTTGAAAAACTAGCTTGAGTTCTCCAAGGGGAAGATATGTGAAGGCTGCCAGCCTAGCTAGATAGGATTTTGTAAATATTAATGTAAGCCACATGCTTGTTCTCTTAAATGTAAGAAAATTATGGTAAGTGTTGAACTTCAAAAATGTAACCACACTGCACTGTGCTGGAGGAAAGCTGATAAGTCACGCATTGTATAACTGTTTGATCTCAAAACTCAGAGCTGAGATGTCTGAATGAAGGAATTCTTCATATTGTTTTGAGACCAGAGCTAATGGATAGAATTTACATATGTAATGTATTTTATTGCTCTGGCTTCCTGACTAGCTGCAAGATCAAAAGGGCTCTTAAACTCAGAGTTTCTGTTAGCCTGGGAAACAGAGAATAATGATGTAATCTGAAATGAGTTGGTGGTACTGTGTTAACAATTTAAGGACAGACAGAGAGAGAATCGGAGCATTTTGCATTTGTTTTCAGAACTGACATCACCAGCACTGCCTTGCTCTATATGCAAGTTTATTTTAGAACTGTGTTTGCTCTAAGATATAGATAGGAAATAGGAAGTCTAGTCTAGCTGTTTTCTGCATTGATGTCAGAACTTTTCTACTGTATTATTTAAGCATTTCTCTGTGATATCTGAACTCTTGATAAGTACTGTGTAGTAAGAAGTATTGTCTTGTGTTCTTATTAATTATTAAACATTTTTAAACCTTTCAACTGTGGCTGTTTTATGTAGAGATAACTTAAGCTCTAGAGTACAATGCATGTATATAGTGATACTGTCCAAGCCACTCCAGATAAGCCTTGCTGTTTGTCACACTAACTATTTGGATAATAATATTGCACAGTAATAATTGGACACCCTTTGACAAGGGCCTTATTAGTGGTTGGTGACAAGTGGTACTACTGTACAGTTTGGGCAGAAGGGGCATAGCTGGGAAACCTGTGCCAGCCTTCTCCAGGATTGTCTCTGTGTTTATATATAACTCATATTTCAAAGCATGTGTGTGTGTGTGTGTGTGTGTGTGTGTGTGTCAGCTACTTGGGTAGGAACACAAAGCACTGGTTGGATAGAGAAGGTGCTGGAGGTTTTAGCTTGACCACTAGGCTGAGATCTGGACTCTATAGCTGTACCAGTGGGGAGTCTTATTGGGATCTGGACAGAAAGGGAGAAACCAGCCCCAGACTGACTGTGATCTCTGTGTGCTCTTAAGGGAACTTGTACTTTACTGTGTGTGTACTTATTATCCTTCCCAATGTGGATATCCCTTACTGGTGTTAGTGGTGAGGATTGAGGCTCCTTGGTTGTTGGGACAGTGCACGGGCATCGCACCAATCATCAAAAACAAACTTTTGCAAGTTGTGTTTAAAGTTTTTTTAATAACTGCACAGCTTCAGAAATTTAGGGAGTTCTTATCCTATCATTTAATGTTACAGCAGTACTAATGCTCTTGCTTAAATATTCTGCTGGAAATAAAAAGCAGTAATTGCAACCAAGTAACCAAGACTTGACAGAAGTACCTCACTAAAAGGATCACAGGTCTAAAGCAGATGCCATATGCTGACCGACTTAAAAAACTCCAGCTATACTCAGTCGCATATCGTCTACTCAAAGGCGATCTCTGCTTAACATACAAGGCCATGTCAAACACAGCTGTTGGACATGCTACACTTAAAGAAATCCCAATCTCTCAGGGCCACACGCTCCAGGAACCTAAACCTTGTCATCACAATGAAAAAGACATGCTGGAGAGATAGGTTCCTGACCCAGAGACTGCCCATACTCTGAAATAGACTGACCATACATGTCAAGCAGAGCGCCTCCTTGGCCCTCTTCATAAAGAACCTCGATGATTGGATGGGAGATAGACAATTTACCCCAGGGATCACATCAGTTGCTCTGCTAGACAGGGGTCCAGGGAAGTAATATTCTGATAGAAACAACAGGGAATTATTATGGCTAGGCTTGTACAGTCACTAGGGCCAATAGCCTAGTACCAACCTATGAACCTAAGTCAGTAGATTAAAGGCCTGTTTATTCAATGCTATCAATATCAATGCATGTTGTTCTAATTTCCAGATTTATAGAACGTCTCAGATTTAGGGCAAGGGAAACAAAGTTTATTTCCATAAAAACATGTATATCATGGAGGTTGTGAAGAAATTCTATTAAATGTAACTATACACAGTATAACAACTTAATTCTCACAGACGTTTGTAGTCTTCAACTTACCGAAAATCTCCTCCTCGGCTGAATGGATTTGTAATAGCTAACTGCATTTTCTTAAATGCATAGCATGGGGATTCACATTTACTGGTATTCTACAGCACAGAAAGAAATTACAAAAATGTAATATAACATAATTATGGCACATTTATATGCTACCATTTTATTTGACTTTAACTCATAGTTTACCGTTTGAAAAGTGTAGGTTATCATTAATTTAAAGCACAGAACTAATGATTAATAGACAAATCATCATCAACTTACAAGATAAAGAAATGACACATTTGCAACAGACAACATGCATGCAAAATTAGGATAAAGGGTATTTCAAGCATAACTAAAACCTTTCCATTTGCCCCTACTCTGTATCACACCAACATTATAACTAAAACTCATGTCAACTTTGCCTTATAGCATGCTCTGTAATGAAAGACACAAAAACTTCCAGTTAACTGGCCACTGCAGTATAGATGGTCTTTGATGAAAAACATATCTCTGGAATGACCCTTTGCTGATGAATAATTAAAAGAAAGAATTGATTAGTAAAGACAAATATAAGCCAACTACTACCCACCTTTTAGGTAATATATGCAATACATTTTGTTAAAATAAATTAAAATGAAAATGAACTAAGATATACAGTTCAGTCACCAAACTATTGCTGACACAATAAACTAAAAGATACATCAAAAGACATGTTTTTCTTTTTCCTGTGGGCTGGCTATCAATAGGTCAGCATGGACTACTAACTACCCCTTATGTCCTGTGAGCTTTACTATTTAGCTTAATGCTTTCATTTCTTAATAATGAAATTTAAGTCAAACGAAGCAGTGGCTAGCCTCATATACACAGTCAGATCTTGTCTATCAACCAGTTTTCATGCTGATTAGCAAACAATCAAATGTTCTAGAGCATACTGTAGATAAATGTGGGAAAGAAAAGGTTAATGATATGGGAAGGGATGAAACAAGGAATCCAGGATGAAAAAAAGATTTTAATTGCTAGCACAGCACTCTACTGTAAGTTGTGTGTGTGTGTGTGTGTGTGTGTGTGTGTGTGTGTCTCTCTCTTTTATATATATATATATATATATATATATATATATATATATATATATATATATATCCGTTCACTACGGAAGACCGAACGCCCATATTACTGAAGCTCGGAATCCCGAGACCAGAACACTGAAAGACCAGATGATCGCAAGACCAGAAGCGCAAATTTCATAATCCCAATGTTTGGATATTTTGAGTTAGCGCTTCTGGTGTTGCGGTTCAGGTAAGTATGTGTGTGTAAGTGTGTTTGTGAGGGGCTTTAGTGTATGTTGTGACTGTGGTGTGTGTGTGAGGGACTGTAATGTGTGGGTGTGAGTTTGTCTTGTGTGTGTGTGTGCGATCTCGGAGTTAAAATATTAAAGTAGGGGGTGTGGGGGGTTGCAGGGGGGCTTGCCCCCCCCATCTTAAATATAGAGTAAGTTTATTCGTTTGATAGTGGGGGGAAGCTGTGTGTTTGTGTATGTGTGTACTGTATGTGTTTCAAATGTTCGCGATTTTGAATTTCGTGCTTGTGGTCCATCGGTCTTGTAGTCTTTCGAGTATTTGGTCTCGGGTGTATGGGCGTTGGTATTGTGGGTTTTCGGTAATGTGTAGTGAACCTATATATATATATATATATATATATATATATATATATATATATATATATGTGTGTGTGTGTGTGTGTGTGCGCGTGTGTGTCTATGTATACACACACATATACATATATGTGTTCCTATTAAATGATTGAAGACACATTTTTCAAATGTGTCTTGATCAAACCTGAAAGCACGAAAAGGCAAAATAGCAGAACAGCATATAAGCATATTATTTTCCCTGGAAATGAAATCGCTTGGCTGCTTTCATTACTTTGCCGTTTTCATGACTGTAGTGCGATCTCAAAGTTGGTATATATAAGTAGGGGGGTGTGGGGGGCACAGATGATTTAACATAGACCCTACACACACACACACACACACACACACACACACACACACACACACACACACACATATATATATATATATATATATATATATATATATATATATATATATACACAAACACACACACACACATATATATATATATATATATATATATAGATATATATATATATATATATATATATATATATATATATATATATACTGTCTGCGAGGACTTGTTGGATGATTCTTGTTTAGCAACTTTTGAATTTTTATGGTTGCCTGTTCCTTTTGGCTGGGTGGAACATCAGGAACTAAGGTGTTTATAGGAGGAGGACAGGTCAAGGGAATGACATTTCCCTAGATATTATAGTCTGTACCCATCTGTCATTTGTGATGCTTTGCCAGGTTTCTTGGTGTAGAGACAAATGACCCCCGACTGCCTCCAGAGGTGAGAAATCAGGCACTCCTTCAGGAGCACTGATAAGGCCCTCCAAAGAAAGGTTCTCTGGAGCCCTGGTTATGCGGACCCCCTCTGCTGCGACATCAGTATCTAGCATTATTTTTCCCACCTCTGCCCCGGGGGAACTCTCACCTTGTGTGTCATGGAAAGACCTGTGGGATTTTCTGAACCACATTTTCCCACTACTCCTCTGACCATTTGGAAAAGGTCTGGTGGGCACAGAAAAATGTACTCCAACAGCAGACAAGGTCTTGCCTTTTTGTTCACACCTGGCGAGCGTTTCTTTTACTTTTGACCCAAAATGAGAGGAGCCATCAAAAGGGGCGTTAATGAAGGTAGACTTGAAGGGCTCCACGAAGTCACAAATTCGCATCCAGGCCTGTCTCCAAAGAGCAATACCTGAACCCGCTGCTCTACTCATTCCATCTGCAGCATAGGTTATGAGCTTCATGAAAGAGTTTACTACAGAATTGAGGGTGGCAAGCTGAGCATTAACTTTATCTGCTACTACATCAGCTACAACTCCTTGGAGGGAGTCTGTGAGTTCCTTTACCTCTCTCTGTAGCCTAGTGAAATGGGTAAGGTAGTTCAGGGACTGAAGAGCAAAGGTCGCTGACGAAAACACTTGCTTCCAATATCTATCCATAGTCCTAGAGTCTTTATTAGGAGAATAGATAGAGGAATTGGTCTCAGATAGGTCTTTTTTAGTAGCCGCCGCCGCCACAACCATGGCATCAACTGCAACTCCTTTAGTAAGAAACCCATTATCTTTAGGTGCCATAATGAACTTATTTGGCCTTCCAGGAGTAGGCTCTATGGAATTTGTGGTCTTCCAGGCCTTCCTAGAGATTAAATCTATAATCTCATCGGAAGGGAGAGTCATCCAAGAGGAGGAACGGTGAGACCCAAAGGCTTTCAAACTGACTCCTCCGCAGAAGGCGGGGGGGGGGGGTTGGACTGCCAGTCACTTCTCTGTTTTAATAATTTTAGGATGTCTCCAAAGGAGATATCATCAGGAGGTGACCTTGGGGACCCTTCTGCCTCATAGAGGTCAGTGTCTGATGTGATAGACTCCTCTGGGGAGGCAAGGTATTTCTTCTTGTAGGTCCTCTTCTAAGGGACCTCCGCAGTGGGATGCTCTGAGGAGATTTCAGAAGGGGGGGTGTCTCTTGGTGGACAACCTGAGGCCTGGGGTCTTTGCAATCCTGTGGAAGGGTTACCTGAGAGGACGAAGACAACTGGCCCATAGAGGGAGGAAGATCCGATGAAGGATGTGCCTTAGACTTGGTAGGAGTCAGCACCCTCCTCATAACCTTGAAGGCAGACTGCCCCCACCCCGAGGACTCCCCTGTATCCAGCAAAGAGGTTGTCAGAGCTGAAGGTACCCCCAGAACTGGCAAAAGAAGCTCAGAGGCTATGGTAGGAGCAGAACTCACCCATATCAAAGCCCTGAGAGGCAGATTCAGATCTGGAGAGATCCAAGCTGGTTCAGAAAATCCGACTGGTGAGTGTCAGCTCCTGGAGGCATACTGCTCCTAATGGAGGGAAATGCTCAGGGTGAATTTCTGCTCTGAGGAAATCAATGGTCCTGGAGCCAACACAATCTGGAGATCAGAATCTTCCAGCTCCAAATACAAGGTATGAATAGGATGAGGAACAGTAACTATAGAGGTTGATTGTGTCTGACATGATTCCTTTGGGCTCGGATCCAACAGAAGTTTGCCCAGGGCCGGAGTCTTCAGCAACCTCTGCATAACCCTATCCATCTTTTTCTTTCTTTATTTATTGACATTTGTTTACTGGGAATGTCCACTGGGCTGAAGATAGCCCATTTTCAGTGGAGGCCCGGGAAGAAAAGCTCCAATACATAAAACAACAAAGTAATTACAGTACAAATGTAGCTACAACAAGGTAGATACAATATTTACAAAAATCACTACAATACAAAATTTGGCAATAAAAATGGTACAACTTGCTACAATACAAACATTTTGGAATAAAATTAAATAAAAAGACAATATGCAAGCAAATTCAAACAATGCAAAAATAAGCAAGTTCAAACAATAATAAAATATCAGGAAAATCAAGCAGGATCCATCAGTTTGAGTGTGGAGCAGCTGTAGATTCTATGTCAGATATTAAGTCTAGAGGGAAGATAAGAAAGCAGAGAATATACAAGTAGATAGAAGTTACATGACATTGTAAGTAATTAGTATGTTTAAAGTGAAGAATACAAGAATTAGTAATGGTTGATAAGCTCTTGGTAGGCTAGTAGAAAGAGATGGCGATCTAGACTTAGTCAATAATGGTGAGGGGATCTGTGAAGTCACCGGCTCAAATGAAAGTGATCGGCTCTGATGTGGAGTATGTGTCAGAATAGATTATGTCGGAGCCGTAGGATCTGTTGGCTTCAGTGTAGTCTTGGATCCAGTGCTGACTGTCTTCTCCAAGGATGCTGGAGGAGTAGAGAGTTGAGGAGTTTTGGGTCTTGCCTCCGAAGAATCTTTTGGAACCTAAGATGCCCTCTTGGAAGTCTTCTCCTGGGATTTTGAAGATGCTAAATAAACAAGTCGCTGAAAAGGGGGTTTTTAGTAAACCCTTTAAAATCAACTTGTTTTTATACTCCATAAGTGCTCTTTGGTTAAATCCATGACATATGGAGCAATTCTCTTGTAGGTGAAGAGCCCCCAAGCAATAAACACAGAGAATGCGAGAATCGCTAAGGGGCATCTTCTTTCTGCATTTTTCTAATTTTTTGAAACGTAATGGTTTCTCCTCTGGTTTCTGAGACATAATCACACAGACACACACACACACACACACACACACACACACACACACACACACACACACACACACACACACACAAAATATTGAGTAAAAGGGAATAGGAAGGAATAGGGATGGATAAGAGAAAAATACCTTTTTTTTTTAAACACTAAATGAAAGTCGTCCTCTAACTTAAACAGACGATTAGAGGAAGGAAAGAAAAGGGGAGAAAACTGTCCACTAACTAAAATGGACGATTATAGAAGGAAAGGAATGGCAAAGAAAAATGTCCTCAAACTAAAAGAGATGGAGGAAAATTACCCTCTAACTTAAATGGGTCTGTAGCTTAAACAGGGTAGGGTAGAGTCACACTATCAGAGAGATTCAAAGGGAAACAAACAGGAGAAAATAATAATAATATACATAAGGTGAAATAGTACGTAATTAGCAATACTTAGCCCACAGCTTAGCTAACAGGAACCTCTTTGTGCAGCAAACAAGATCTGAGGTTATAAAACAGTTGCATTATGGATACGGAAAAATTCCCACAAGCTTTGCTGCAGACCTCGAGCTTATGTAAAGGCTGAGATGGATCCGACCCCATCAGTGAGATAAAAGAAAAGATTGACAACACATCAACAAGTTTTGTATCAATGTGCATTTTTCTGAATAATAATAAGTATGCAACTTTAATACTTGACATTACTGACAAAATGTAATCCTCCATGATTTACCAGAAAATTTAAAAATTTGAAAAGGTAGAGGGAAAAATATGAGATAAAATCAGTGACAGTTGAGGGGTATGTCTTATTTAAAGAAATGTCTCACAGGGTTCTTGTTTATGCTTTTCATGTCCCAAGAGCCAAACATCGATAAGAATTACATTTTCATACAGAATGTCCTGAAATTCTTTTAGTTAAAGCTCTTAATGCATTTATCCATTGAAAGGTTGAGGAACTTTTTGCTTAAATAGTTGCAACTTAGTTTCTGTTTTGTGTGTTAAGTATTTTTAGTGTTTGCATTAGCCGTAGAGGGAATACACATCAATGGCAAAAGAAAGACTCACTTGAAGCTTCTACTTTGTAATCTGGTTTTAAGAAAAAAAAAGAAGTTATGTACTCACCATAAAGTTCCGTCTGTGTTGTCCATTTTAATTCTTCCTCAACAGCTGGGTTCGGATTTGACCCTCAGATCTAACTCAGCCATTAATTTAGCTTGTGGGCACTAGCAAACGCTTGAGCTCCTCCCTTACCCACAATGCCCTATCCTCTAACATACCTCAGGTCCTGTTTGCTGGTTTACATAACCCAAGAAATAATATTATTAATATCCCGGTAGAAGAAACAAATATCTGGGGCTCAACGCAAGGAAAAGTGGTGTCCTTATAAGCTCTCACTCTTCCAGAAGTCATTATTCAAAATGGTAGGGGGTTGGTGGGATGGGATGTGAAGAAGAATGAAAATGGACAACAAAGATGGAATGTTATGGTGAGTACATAACTTCTTTCCCTGATGTTGTCAATTTTTATCCATTCCTCAACATTTGGGACACAGAGTCCCCAGTTATCTAAATTCCAGGGTGAATTCTAAGGAAGGCTCAGCACACTTGAGCCAAAGGCTGCTCTTCCCCTTGAGACCAGATTCAATTTGCAATGAGTAATAAAGGTATGAAGATTATTCCAAGTTGCAGCCACACATGTCATCCATGGAAACCCTAAATAAAAATACTGAAGATGTTGCCATGGACCTGGTTGAATGGGCTCTTAAAGGTTTTGGTAAGGACAGACACAGCTTGTTGTAGACAAATGGTCTACAATCCGTAAGCCAACTAGCCAGAGTTACTTTTGTATCTGGCTTACCCAATTTAGAATCTGCAAAGGAAATAGAAACATAATTGTCTATGAACGTCCAATAAGTGCAATATATATTCATCTTTGCTGGTAAAATTTGGAAAAAAAAACTGGCAGATTAATGGATTGGTTTCTGACACTACTTTAGGAAGGAAAGAAGGATTGGTTTGTAATATCACTCTATCCCTATGACAAATCAAGTAGGGAGGTTTAGAAGATAATGCTTGGAGTTCTGACATCCTTCTAGCAGAGGTGATAGCTACCAAAAATATAGACTTCCAGGTCAGAAACTTCAAGATCACATTTTGCTGCTGTTTCAAATGGGGAATGAATTAAGGCCTGCAGTACTAAATTTAAGTCCCATGGAGGAGTTGGATCCTTATAGGAAGGTCTCAAAAGAAGGGTACCTTTCAAGAAGGCCTTGCAAAGTTTTGATGAAGCCAGGGTGGAGAACTCAATTCCTATGTGAAAATTAGAGATGGCAGCTAGTTGAACTCTAACTCTAAAGCTGAGGAGATAACACCTTCACTGAAAACTGTTGCCAAAAATTCAAGGACGCTATTTACAGGAGCTGAAAAAAGGGTCAATATGTATCTGATGTGCCCAAAAAACAAACCTTTCCCATTTACTTCCATAAAGTTTTCTGGCAGAAGCTTTGTGAGAAGACTGAAGTATATGATGGACCGGGGAAGACAGCATATGTTGTCTGGCTATCAGTGGAAGTGGAGAAACCAAGCTGTCAGCTTTAGGTTTGAGATATTCAGGTGAATCATGTCCATAGGGTGACAGGAGGTCTTGAATCAGATGCAGAATACAAGGTTGGTACACTAGATGAGGCCAAGGAAAGAGGAAACAAATCTGTCGAGGCCAGTATGGTGCAATGAGGGTGACTTTGTTCTTCTACTGGAAAACTTTCTTCAGAGATTTGGGGATCAAGCGAGTTGGAGGCTACACACAGAGGAGACTGGGAGGCCAATCATGTATTACAGCATCTCTCAGTGATTCCCCTGGTGGAGGGATTATGGTACAAAAGCTGCTTCTCTTGTTGCTTAGGGGAGATGCAAAAAGGTTGCAGCAAGACTGACCCCACTGGTGAAAAATGACTTCTGCTACATTTATGTTGAGAGACCACTCTTAAGATAGTAGGATGGACATGCTCAGTCTGTCTGCTATGATGCTGGACTTCCCTGGAATGTGCATTGCTATCAGAAATCAGTTGGATGAGATCGCCCACTGTCACATTCTTAGAGCTTCTCGACACATGTTGCTGAAAAAAATAGACCATTGTGTCGCTAACATCCACTGAAGAATTCTCACGTGAAATCTTGCCAAGAGAACTAGAACTATAGCTATAGACACTGATCCCAAGGCTTGTAGGATCAATCTGGATGAGATTGTGGAATTGTGAATAATCTTTCTTACCTGGAATCTGATAGCTTGTACTCTTCAGAGAGAGGAAGCAAAGCTGTCACTGACCTTGTGTTGAAAATTGCTCCTATGAACTCCAATGTCTGAGTCAGTTCTAGTGGAGATATGTTCTAATTTATGGTGACCCCTGAAATGGAGCAAGTTTAGAGTACCTGGTCTCGAGCTCTTTTCAGTAGATGCCTGGTTGGGGCAGTAATAAGCCAGTCATCCAAGTACAGAAGCATTCAGAATCCCTGCAGTCTAAATGGAGCTGCTACTAATGTCTTGCATTTTGTGAACATGCTGGGGGCTGTGGTGAGGCTACAGGGCAGTGTTCTGAAGTGGTAATGACTGGCTCCCAGCTGAAAGAGTAAATACCTTCTGGATTGTCTGTTCAGTTTTATATGATAGTATGTATCCTAAAGATCTATTAAGCACATCCAGTCATCCTTGCACAAAAAGGGCAGAATGGACTAAACTGTGACCATCCAGACCTTGATGTGCTGAACTGATTTGTTCAGACTGCTGAAATCCAAAATCAGTGAACAGTCCCCTGTTTTCTTTGGCACTAAAAAGAATCTTGAGTAAGTTCTGGATTCTATCTAGTTTGGTGGGACCTCTTGGATGACTTTTTTTCTAGCAGCTTTTGTATTTCTACTGCTGCTTTCCTCTGACTGGGTGGAACATTAGGAATTATGCATACAGGTGGAGGTGGTAGGAAAAAGGGAATTATATAACCTCTGTAAATAATCCTCTGCACCCAAATATCTTTTGTACTAGCCAGGCTCTCTAGTGCAGGGATAAATGACCCCAACTGCCTCCAGAGGCAGACAATTGGACTTCTTTTCAGGAGCACTTGTAGGGTCTTTCAGAGAAAGAATCTCTGGACCCCTGGTTCTGTGGGCCTCCTCTCCCACGTGGTGGTGTCTTCCATTCAAGTCGCCCCCCCCCTTCCACCTCTGGGGGAACTAACTCTATGTGGATCTTGGAAAGGACCCTGGGACTTCCTGAACCACATTTTCCAATCTCCTCATTGATTCCTGGAAAAGGTCCTTTGATGGGGTCAAAAAGCATATGCCCACTGCAGAGAGGGTCTTGCCACCTTGCTTGCACATGGAGAGCATGTCCTTAACTTTATGGCTGAACAAAGAGCTCCTGTCAAAAGGAGCATTGACGAAAGAAGACTTGAGGGGCTCTGCAAAGTCACATAATTGCATCCAGGTGTGTCTCCTAATAGAAATGCCTGAACCTGCCACCCTTGAGGTACCTTAAGCCACATGGGAGATAAGCCTCATGGACGAGTTAGTGATCAATTCCAGGGTACTCAACTGCGAGGCTACAGGAGTACTGGTCCCTGATGGGGAATTTGAAAGTTCTTTAATCAGATCCCTCTATAATCTCATGAAGTGTGATGAAGTGTGCCGAATAATTCAGTGGTCTGAATGTAAATGTTGCTGAAGTATACACATGCTTCCCAAATCTGTCCAATACCCTAGACTTCCTGTTAGGAGATGAACAGAAGAACTCTGCTCCGTTTGTGCTTTTTTGGTAGCTGCCACCACGACCATGTCATCGACAGGAAGTCCCTTGCTCAAAAAACCCTTTTCTGCTGGTGGTGCCAAAATCTGGTCTGATCTTTTGGTGATTGGCTCATCTGTGTAAGGTTCCTTCCACTGCCACTTAGAGATCAAATCAATGAGCTCATCAGCAGGCAGGGTCACCCAAGAGGTAGATGGGCCAGACCCAAAGGCCTCCAGGAATACAGATTCCTCTTGGGAAGGGTTATTAGTGGACCATCCACCCCTCTGCTTAAGGATTTCTAGGATGTCTTCAAATGAGATGCCTTTGGGTGGAGATCTTGGGGACCATTTCCCATCATTGAAATCTGCATCTTCAGTGACAGACTCCTGAGGAGAATCCAAGTGCCTCCTCTTGCACTTTGTCTTTCTAGGGACTTCTTCGGTAGGGGGTTCAGGAGAAGTATTGGAAGAAACAGTAAGGCCCTACTGGGTAGCCTGGAGACTTTGGGGTGGCTGCCCCTGTGGAGTGGAATGATGGGGTTCAAGGCACAGAGACATATGGGATTCACAGGGGAAATCCAAGGGGGTAGAAATCATCCATCCTGCAGAAGCAGAGAATGTTCTCTCACCACCTCAAAGGCACAACACTTTGGGGAGAAGGAAGTCAATGGAGCCGAGAAGCCAAGCTTCCGACCCATCGACTCCGCCTCCCTCAAAGGCAATCTACCTGGAAGCAGAGGTTGGAGTCAAGCTATCTAATGCCGAAGTTCCAAGGGGTAGAGATGGCTCCAACAACTTCAGAGTTGACTCTAACTCCTCAGCTCTGACAGGAACACTTTGGCTCCAAGAATCATCTGGATCCAAAATCGTCAGAGCCACTGCACTCAGAGAAAATCTCCAAGCCAGAGACACTATGATCTTTGGATTGGATCTAGACAGTTCTGGAAGACTTGGATCCAAAGGCTCTGAAACAACAGGTCAGATCAGAGAAGATGCCGGGAGAAGTGATGTAGTGGCAACTAGGTCTTCATGACCTGAAGGGGTAGGAGCCAAAAGGACTCCTATCTGTATCTATACAGAGAGAAATTTCCTCATCATTCATTCCACATCAGCTTCAGTCAGACTTCTGGAAGAATGAGATGATGTCACTGATGGTGATCTAGAGTGCCAGCAGAACTCCAAGAAAGAGGAATGTACTTGAGATGGTACAGGATCTATAGAGAGAGAGAGAATAGGAAGTTCTTGGTAATGGCTTTTGACCCGAGGAAGCCATTTTACTATCTGACACTGGCTGGGTAGTCGGCTTTGGATCTTACTTCTTGTTCATAGGTTCATAGGTTTATACTAGGCTATCTGCCCTAAGGCATTTATAAGCCTAGCCCAAATTTTTGTGGCTTACGCCACCCCTTATATGAAAAAATACTGTGCCCATTAGTTTGTTGTGCCTCTGTCCAGCAGTGACACAGAGATGATTCCCGGGGTAAACCTACGATCTCCCATCCACAGGTCTAGATTTCTCTTGAACAGAGTCAGCGAGGTGCTCTGCCTCACATGGACCGGGATTTTATTCCACAGCATAGGGAGTCTCTGAGTGATAAATCTATCCCTCCAGCACGTCCTATTTATATCCGTGCTAAGGTTTAAGTCGCTTGCTCTAGTGGTTTTGGTGGATTTGGATTTTTTGAGGTGGAGCATGTCCATTAATTCTGGGTTGGACATGGCCTTGTATGTCAGGCACATGTCACCTCTGAGCAGACGGTATGCGACTGAATAGAGCTGGAGTTTCTTCAATCTGGCAGCATATGACAGATTTTGGAGTCCCTTTATCCTTTTGGTGAGGAACTTTTGGGGTCTCTCCAATTGCTGCAGATGTCGGGTGAGATACATCCCGAATGGGGCATTGTACTCTATCATTGGTCTGATAAGTGAAGAGTACAGGGGAACAATAACCTCACTAGATCTGGATGTGAATCCTTCATGATCAGGTGGGCAATGTAGAAGGTCTTTCTAACCACTTTAGCAATGTGAGTGTCAAAGAAAGGCCACTGTCAACCTGGGTCCCCAGGTCCCTGATAACCTCTTCTGTGCTTAGTGGATTGCCACCTATATGGTAGCTTGGGGTTACCTTGTTTTTCCCGAAGGGTATGACTATACATTTTTGGCGTTTAACTTCAGGCCATGGCTCTGGCACCAGCTATCTGTTTCCGTGAGTCCCTTCTGAAGGATATCCGTGTCTGATGCACTTTCCACTATGGCGCCCAGTTTGCAGTCGTCTGCAAACTTTGTCAGCCAAAGTCCTCCTATGTTGGCCTGTACTTCTGAGAAGTAGATGCCAAACAATAGGGGGCCAAGGACCGAGCCCTGTGGGAAACCACTTGTGACCGGCTTGGAGTCTGACACAGCGCCAGCAACTCTAACCCTGTGGGTTCTGTCCTTAAGCCAGTTTGCAACCCATCTTGTGACATATGGGTTTACATTTAAGCTGGTAAGTTTTTCTACAATACCCGAGTGGGGTATTGTGTCGAAAGCCTTTGCAAGGTCAAGGTAGGCTGTATGGACTGCCTTTCCTCATCAATGGCCTTGGTGACTGTTTCAAGAAGTCGACCAAGTTCAAAAGGCATGATCTTCCCTTGACAAAGCCAAACTGGGTCGGGTCCAATGTCTGCAAGTCCCCTATATCTTTGTTTATGAGCTCCATTATGATCCTCTCCATAGCTTTGCAGACTAGACTTGTTAAGCTTATGGGGCGGTAATTACCAGGGTCCGTAGAGGCGCCGCCTTTGTGGAGTGGGACAACAGTTGCCGTATGCCACTCCTTGGGCACGTATCCTGTGGTAAGGCTGAGATTAAACAGCTGCCTTATGTGCGGGTTTAATTCCTCATTTAGCTCGTGTAGCACACAGCCGGGGACACCATCCGGTCCCATTGATGCTGTGTTTTTAGCTTTTGCTTCTTTCTTGGTGGTTCCATGGTAGGATCTGATGAGGGAGTTGAGGATCTGGAAGGACCAGAAGGCTTAGTTGGTAGGTGCTCGAAATTTTTGTTTGGGGGGGGGAGGTCGAGCCCCAGATACAGCTTCTGAAAAAGAAGAGGGTAATAGCTATTTCAAAATAAGTTTGTTCTTTCTATCCGCTGTAGCATGTGGATTGAAAGCCTTACAGATATTACATTCAACTTGTAGGTGCTGTGGCCCTTGGCAGTACACAAATAAGGCATACTCATCAGAAAGGGGCAATTTGTGCCCGCATTCCTGACACTTCTAAAATCCCGGAGGACCCTTTTCAGACATATCCTGTAAAAATAAATAAATGGAGAACAAGAAGAAAAAAAATATTTTTTTTGTTTATATACTAGAAAAGGAAATACCAACAATGGTATTCAAGAATATACTTAAAGTGTAAATAAGAAAGGGAAAGAAAAAACTTACCCACTATGGTAAGGAGAAATACACCAAAAGTGTAGGAAAGGGAGGTATCAATATAACAAAAAAGCAAAAAAAATAAGGATAGTTAATAAAAAAAAAATCTTGAGTTTCATACTATTGGTTTTGATCAGGAAGAATACGTCAAACTTTTCCGACTGGGGCTATTTAACACAGTGCAGTCAACAATACATTGGACTAATTTTTAGGCACAATTCGTCTAAGTATCTTTTAAATTAATATGACAACTCTATTAGACCACAATGAGTAAGTCTCATTGGCTAAAACAGCACTAAAATTATGTGAACTGCTGAACATAAGATGGCTATCTTTGACATAGTCGGATGGCAAATCATAATCTTATTAATCATCCAGAAGGCCCACCAGCGCCTGTCACCAGAGAAATTTGGGGGTGATGAAAACAGCTATTAAAAATCAAGTCTACCATTGGTGATACTGAGTGATAGGCAGGCAGTATGGCCCTCAGGACTAAGGCTATGAAACACTAATGAGCATCGATCTACTGATTTAGATTTGATGTTTCTGCTGTCATACATTATGAGTTTGAGCAAGTCAGTAAACCTGAAAGCCCTTCCATGCCAGTCTTGCAAACAAAATGCATGCCATCTAGACTTATATGGTTAAGAAAAGTGAATAAAAATAAGCATATCAATAAACAAATAAAGCTTATGGCCTTCCCTTTTCTATATTTTTGTTAAGGTAATTGCTGAATTAAATCATGGTGATGGGAAGGCATTCTGTAATGATATGGCCAACAATACCACTAAAAGTAAATATAATTGAAGAGATGCTGCCAAATGAAATTTCAACTCTGTTATGGACTCAGGCAAGTGTGGTTTGTTAAGAACAGAAGGGAAGCACTAACTCAATTCACACATCTGAATTCCTAGGTCCAGAATTATTGTTATACATCATCTTGAATCTTGGCCATTTGCTGAACTCTTCCACTCATTTTAACTCTGAAGTCCTATGTATATATGCAAATGTCCTGCTTATTTTCTAGTTTCCATATTTTCTGACTTTCTTTTCCAGACATGAAGTACATCATAATGAAAATAATGTATTTTATACATAACCTTTAATTTCAGCTAGTAGCAGGACTGTAGGGACTATTCTCTATCTTTTCCAACCATAGGTTCATAGGTAGGTACTAGGCTATCTGCCCGAAGGCATTTATAAGCCTAGCCAGAATGCGTTGGCTTTCGCCACCCCCTTAGATTAGTTCCCTGTGCCTCTGTCCAGCACAGCCACTGAAGTGATCCCCAGGGTAAACTTTCTGTTTCCCATCCATTCATCAAGGTTTCTCTTGAAGAGTGTTAGTGAGGAGCTCTGCCTAATGTAGATTGGAATTTTGTTCCAAAGTATGGGAAGTCTCTGGGACAGGAATCTATCCCTCCAGCACATCCTATTTATTGTTGTGGTGAGGTTTAGATCCCTACAGCGTGTGGCTCGAGGGGATAAGCTTTTCTTTAGGTGGAGCATGTCCATCAGTTCTGGGATGGACATGGCCTTGTATGTCAGGCAGAGATCACCTCTGAGTAGGCGGTATGCAACCGAGTACAGCTGGAGTTTCTTCAGTCGAGCTGCATAGGGCATCTGTTTGAGGCCAGTGATCCTCTTGGTGAGGTACTTTTGTGGTCTTTCCAGCTGTTGCAGGTGTCTTGTAAGATACATCCAGGGTTGCCAGACGTCCCTATTTGGGCGGGAGTGTCCCGAGATCAGCAGCCTGATCCCGAGTCCCGCCCTGCCGGTTTAAATCCTGGCCAGCCTTCGCTTTTTTTTTTTTTTGATTGGCCCGTATACCTGGCATACAGGCCAATCAAAAATCGCTAAACATGGAGCTTCTTGCGTTCCGCATTAAACAGAAGTAGCTCCGTGTTTAACGATTTTTGACTGGCCTGTATGCCGGTATACGGGCTAATCAAAAATCGCTAAACACGGAGCTACTTCTGTTGAATGCGGAACTGCAATGTTCCGCATTAAACACGAGAAGCTCCGTGTTTATCGATTTTTGATTGGCCCGTATGCCGGTATACAGGCCAATCAAAAATCGCTAAACACGGAGCTACTTGTGTTGAATGCGGAACTGCAATGCATTAAACACTAGAAGTTCCGTGTTTAGTGCAGAGCTACTGTTCCCTAATGTGGAATTAAAGACCTTTTTTTTTTGCTCTTCACTTGCCGTGAAAGAGGTTTTTTTTTTGTCGTCCCTACCTGGCTGGTTGGAAATCTGGCAACCCATACATCCCAAATGGGGTGTTGTACTCTATGATGGGTCTGATGAGCGATGAGTAGAGGGCACAATGACCTCTTTTGATTTGGATGTGAACCCTTTTGTGATAAGGTGGGCCATGTAGAAGGATTTTCTAACCACTTTGGCAATGTGATTATCAAAGGAGAGATTACTATCTACTTGGGTCCCCAGATCCCTTATTATATCTTCCGTATTTAGGGGACTACCACCTATGTGGTAGTTTGTGGGTACTTTGTTTTTTCCAAAGGGAATGACTATGCACTTTTTGGCATTAAGCTTGATGCCATGATTTTGACACCAGGTATCCGTTTCAGTGAAACCCTTTTGGAGGATGTCTGTATCAGCCGGAGAGTCAATTATAGCCCCTAGTTTGCAGTCATCTGCGAACTTGGTCAGCCATAGTCCTCCTGTGTTTGCCTGTACCTCTGAGAAGTATATCCTGAACAGGAGGTGTCCTAGGACTCAGCCCTGGTGAACGCCACTTGCAACCGGTTTAGAGTCAGACCTAACTCCCACAACTCTTACAATGTAGGGTTATGTCCATGAGCCAGTTGGCAACCCATCTTGTGACGTAGGTGTTTATGTTCAGGCTGGTGAGCTTGTCTATAATACAGGAATGGGGAATGGTGTGGAAGGCCTTTGCGGGGTGTAGGTAGGCTGTGTGTACCACCTTTCCCTCGTCTATAGCCTTGGTAACTGTCTCAAAGAAGTCCACCAGGTTTAGGAGGCATGATCTGCCCTTAACACAGCTGAACTGGGTAGGGTCCAGTATTTGGAGGTTCCCAATGTCTCAGTTAATGAGTTCCATGATGATGTGCTCCATAGCCTTGCAGACCAAGCTAGTCAGGCATATAGGGCGAAAGTTACCGGGATCTGTTGTGGCTCTGCCTTTGTGGAGCAGAATAACCATTGCTGTACGCCACTCTATGGGTACATAACCTGTGGAGAGGCTGATTTTGAACAGTGTGTTTAGGTGAGGGGTTAGTTTGTCTTGGAGCTTGTGTAGGACGAAGTCTGGTCCCATTGATGCTGTGTTTTTGGCTTCGGAGAGGGCTGTTTTAACCTGAGTGTCTGTGATTTCAGGGGGTCTACATTCTTCTGGTAGGGTTATGGGCCCTTTTGGGGGTGAGAGGGGGGTGAAGTTTGCTCTGAACTTGTCTGCCAGGATGTTGACAATATTGGTCGGTTCAGTGTATTTTGTACCATTCTGCACTAACTCTGAGTAGATCTGAGCATTGCCACTTAGATTCTTAACATAGCTAAAGAATGCCTTGTGGTTATCTTTGGAGTCCTTAGCAATTTTTCTTTCGAAACTCGCCTTGAATGATTTTATGAGGGATCATAGTTTCTTGCTGATACTGATAAGGGATGTCTTCCCTTCTTGGGATTTTACTCTTTTCTGTACTAGTTTCCTCCTTCTGTTGTATAGCTTGTTTATGGCAGGAGTCCACCAGAATGGTTTCCTTTTCTTGTAGGAGTGAGTCTTGGTTTTGCTTGGGATAGCACAATCCATGCATTCTTGTAGGTGCCCGTAGAATGCATTAGTAAAGAATTTTGCAGCTTGGACAACGTTATCCTTTAGCATGGGGGCTTTGAAACTTTCCACCTCGGTCTTACATAACGTGAAGTTTGCTTTTGAAAAGTTTTTCACGGTGGTTTCCTTGTCCGGGGGTGGGGGTAGAATGTGGATATCCAAAGTGATTTGTTTATGATCAGATCGAACTAGCAAGGGGTTGACCTCCGGTGTGGAGCACTGGTCGCTCATGTTGGTGATGACCAGGTCCAATATGTTGTCACCTCTGGTGGGGGTGTTGACCAACTGATCCAGGGCGTTTGAGTTTATAAATTCTAGGAAATGTTGGGCAAGGGAGTTAGTACTTGAGTAGTTCTCCCAATTAATGTTTGGGTAATTGAAATCACCCAATATTAGGGTGTTTGGTAGGACCTTTATATTTCCCAGTGTTTCCAGAAATCCAGAATGGGGGTCCTGGGAGATCGTGGGTGATCGGTAGCAAGCTACAATTTGAACTGCAGTTTTGCCCGTTGTTAGTTGCACGTGGATGATCTCTGAAGCATCGTGTTGTGCCACTAACCTGGAGCTGTGGGTATCCTTGATGAATATAGATACGTCCCTGCCGTTTGTATTTCGGTCTGGGTTCTGTGGCCGAAATGTATGGTATGAGTTGTAGCCTGGTAGTGATGGGGTGCTCTCTGGAGCCTTAAACCTGGTTTCTGTTACTGCACATATATCGATTTTCTCCATACTGAGTAGTGCTTCGAGTGCGCGCATTTTGAGGTTTAGACTTCTGGCACTGAGTAGCATTACCCTCAGTTTTTTGTTACTTGTGCTATTTATGGCGGCGGGTTTGTCTTTTGAGCCTTGCCTAAAAAAGGCGCTATGGGGTTGGCAAGAGCCTTGGCCAGTATTCGAAAGCCTAAGGATGACAGGTGCAAGCAGTCTCTAGCGAAGCAGTGTGGCTTGTCGAGCATGTCATCCCAGGTGGAAGGACCTGGATCCCCTTTGAATGACACCAGAAACTTAGCCAATTGTTGAAATTGATAATTTTTTCTTTATACCGTGGTATCATTCTTGGTAAGGGCAGGATGCTACTCAGGGTCAGGGTCATACCGGCCTGGGCTACAAGATCAGGGAGCTCTTCCATGTCTCTTTTCATGTAGTCCAGGGAGGTATGGCTCAGGTCATTCACACCAACATGGACAATGACAGAGTCATATTTGTACTTGTTCTGGAGTGACCTGAGTGCTTGTGTTATGTGGCGGATCCTGGCACCCGACAGGCAGCTAACAGTAACCTTCTCCTTATTCAGCCTAGTGAGTGGGACGCCAGTGTGTCTGACTATAAAGTCACCTATTACTAGTATGCTGGGTATGTTATTTTGCCTTAAGGGCTGTGACTGCATGGCACACTGGTTTTGTGAAGTATGTGTTTCATGATTTGTGTTGGGGGGTGGAAGTTGTTTGGATGTCTGTTTTGGAGGTCTCTGTTGCTTTTGCAGATTTTTATTTAGAGCCTCCGAGTATGTTTTCATGTATTTATGTGTGCTTTTGCTGGTTTAATGGGTCTATGTGAGACTGGTGGTGTGATGCAAGTATTTCCCTTCTCGTCTTGACTGTCTGATCTAGCCTTGGGTTGAGAGAGCTTAGCCTCCAGTTTGAATGTATAATTGCATCTCTCACATGTATTAGTGTTTCGTGGTAGGAGGAGAGTGCTGTCTGTGTACATGAGAGAGTTGTAACATTGCCTCAAAATGCCCAGATTCACCAGTTGGACTGGACAGTACGCCTGAAACTGCCCTTTGGACATGCCAGAAACTACTACAAGTCTTTTACTAACTTCCTTTTTGTATGTGACTGCCTAGACATGTTAGCCAACAGTGAATTAGCGGATCACTCAACATTAATGGCAGGCTTCATTCTACCAGGGAATTTATTCATTATTTAATTCAGTTTGGCATCCAGGGTAGAGCACTGATCCCAATGGACCTATTTCAGTCTCAGCCAGAGCTAATATAAATGACAGTACACAAGCAAGTTAACAAGAAGTATTATGAACACAAATAAAATGGTGTGTGCAGATAGCAATGAATCAATAACAGTAATTTATGTTATTTATTTATTTTATTTAACATTTGTTTACCGAGAAAGTTTGACTGGGACAGAGCCCATTTTCAGTGGAGGTCAGGGAGAAATGCTCCAGATGCATGTCTTTGGAATGTGGAGGAAACCGAAGCACCTGGAGGAAACCCATGTGAATGCAGGAAGGACATGCAGACTCCACACAGAAGGCACCACAACCAAGAATCGAACTAGAAAACCTCTTGTGTGAGGCGATAAAACTAATTGCTGCACCACTGTGCCATCTAATAATAATAATAATAATACTCAAGTACACCGTACAGAGGACAATATGAAGGAATGGTTAGAGTAAGGAGGGAAGAAGAAAAAGCAGAAGAAGAAGAAGAGTTAAATAGTGAAGGGACAGAGCACAAAGTGTAAAAGATAGCAAAGGTAAGGGCGGACAGAAATTAACTATATACATGCTATACAATGTGGAAGAGATGTCACATATTAGTGTAGGGAAATAATGTGAGAAACACAGATGTGCCTGACTAATGATGGGGAGAGGGGGAGATTAACTGATGTGTCCAGAGGGGAAAGCATTTGCAAATACACTCGAACTTGAGATGATCTTTAAGATACATTAAGAGCTGTAATACTTACCTTATAGCTTTAGGACACCTTAGGAAACCTTGTAAACTGCAATAGCCCCGCTAAGTTCGCCCTCGCTATGCTCGGGCTCTCTTCGCTCCCCTCCCTGCCCCCAATTCCCTCCCGCCCCCAGTACCTCTAAATTTATAGTACTATAGCCACTCCCCCACTTTCTAGAGCCTATCTGCTTTCATCTGGGATAATTCCACCCACCCCCATTCTACTACCTATGGTTTAATAGCACCTATTAGCTTTCATCTGGCATTCTCCCATCCCCCTTCCAGTACCTTTACCTCACCACTCTATATCTTCTGGTGTTGCATCACCAGGTAAAACAGTTCCTTAACTCACTAGCTGAATCACAGATAATGATATACTCCTATTTACTACCCCCTTGTTCACACCATACCTCCTTACCTTGTATGAAAACCAGTTTCTCACGGGATTTCAGGTCCCAAAAGGCCATACTTTCACCCCAGCTGTAAATCCTTCCACCTTCAACCATACTTACAGTAGCAGATCCTATCCAACATCTTGTTCAGTCTATCAACATCTCAACCCCAGGCACATTAGCTCTAGATCCAAACACTACCATAAACTAATAAACAAATTCCTGAAGTTCATCACCAAGTATAGACTCAACCTAATACTTGGTGGTGATATTTACCCCAACCCTGGCCCACTAACTTTAGATACACATACCCCCTCTACTTGCAATCTAAGCTACAAACCTACAATTAATAGGCCAACTAACTCTCTCCTAGTCTGTCATCTCAATATAAGAAGCATTAATAACAAGGTACATGAACTGCATGCACTTCCGGATGTCCACTCCCCTGAGATTCTCTGTTTATCTGAAACCTGGTTAAAACCTAACACTAAAGACAATGAAGTGTTACCACCTGGGTACAACATACACAGGCTGGATCGTGCTTCCAGGAAGGGGGGTGGGGTAGCTGTACTCTATAAATCTGAGTTGAATGTCACCATAGATGTAATACAACCACCTCAGATTAATAACTCAGAGATTCTTGCCACCAAATTGCAACTTAATAAAAATAAATGCATTAATATCATATGTATGTACATTCCCCCAGGTAACAATATATCTACATTTGAAGATATCCTGCACTGGCTATCATGTCACTACCCCCAAGAAACCTTACTACTTGGAGGCTTTAACATAGACTGGGGCACCTGTTCCTCAGAATCCCCAACCACCCACATTAACCTGCATGCATTTACACAAATCATATCCACCCCTACCAGGATAGGTAAACCCAACCAAAAAGAAAGTATACTTGACTGGGTACTCATAAATAGTCACCCCACAACTGTACACCTCTGGTACCCTCCTTAACGGCCTAAGCGATCACCTTCTCACATATGTAATTAAGCATAAAACCATTAATTCCCAACAACCCTTACTCAGAAAGGTTAGAAACAATAAAAACTTTGACCCTGCCAAATTCCAACAAGAACTAAACTCATGTAATTGGTCTATTCTAAAACACCTCCCCTTAGAGGAAGCAGTAACATACTTTAACAACAAATTCCTTGAGATCTTTGATTTGCATGCACCTGTTCGTTCAAAGAGAACCAAGGCAAAAGCTGCGCCATGGCTTTCTATAGAGTCTAAACTCAAAATTACCCTTAGAAACAAAGCATGGGCTTTATGGCATTCTTCGAAAGACCCTCAAGATCACATTAAATACAGGCAATCCAGGAACGAAACCAAAAAATCAATTTTACAAGACAAAAAACAATACTACTGTAATTTACAGACAGTAAATCAAAATAACCCTCAGAAGTTTTGAGCAGGTTTAAATAATCTACTACATCCTGGACAAACTTCAACCCCAATCCCTGCTGCTACTATTGATAAAACCCCTGAAGATGTTTCTGATAGTTTTAACCAATTCTTTACTGAGACAATTCAAGCCCTAGCTAGCCAACTACCTCCTAGCTCCCCTGGTCCTGAAAGTAGCACCCCTAGAAACCTACTCGCGTTCAGCTTCCAACCAGTCGCCACTTCACTTATCCGTACCTTGATCAAAAAATTAAAACTCACTATGCTTTCTGCTGATCAACTCCCTGCCGAGTACCTACAAAAATCAGCTGATGCTATTGCTTACCCCGTCTCAATACTAATCAATCAAACCATAGTAGAAGCTAAAATTCCCACCATCTGGAAAATATCCTATGCAATCCCACTTCACAAAGGAGGCAGCTCTACTGAATTCTCCAATTATAGGCCAATAGCTATACTCTCTCCACTTGCAAAGATTATGGAAAAATGTATTCATAGACAACTCATACACCACCTAAATCCAGGCTCACCTTATGGCAGACACTCAGCATGGCTTCTGTCCTCATCACAGCACTACTTCAGCCCTCCTAGCCTTTACCAACACCATAAACCATAATCACAACAATAATTATATATCCTCAGCCCTCTTTTTGGATCTTTCCAAGGCATTCGATATGGTTGATCACCAACTTTTAATCCACACCCTGCAAACATTCTGTCTAGAAACTGGAGCCCTCCAATGGTTTCAATCCTACCTGAATGGTTGACAGCAGGCTGTCCTCTGACAGAACAAACTCACTAACCTTCTACCTAACACCCTTGGAGTACCACAAGGCTCTATACTAGGGCCCTTGCTGTTCTCCATCTTCATTAACGACCTTTATACTGTCATCCCAAAAGTCAGCTGTATCCAATATGCTGATGACTCTACTCTGATTTGCTCAGCCACATCTCCAGTAGAGTTATGGTCAGCTACCCAGACCACCTTTAATACAATAGAAAACTGGCTTTCTGAACATCGTCTGATCCTAAATCCCAAAAAAACTAAAATGCTGTTATTTTCACCAACACGTAGGTCTACCGCTTTCACCTTTACCATAAAATCAAATGATGGCACAATAATCTCCCCTGACCCATCTACAAAACTATTAGGTGTCATCATAGACAATAATCTAAAATTTGACCTACATGTTAACCAAACTATCAAAACCATCAATAAAAAACTAGGGTCACTTTACAGAATAAAAGTCTTCCTAACCCCTCCAGCTAAAATTGCCATAGCTCGCTCTCACCTTCTTTCAACCCTTCTGTATGCATCCCCTCTACTCTCGAATTTAAACAAGACTGTCCTTAACAAACTCTCAATTTGCTACAACCACATTGCCAGGTTTGCCACTGGGCTGCCTTTTAGGACATATCATTGCATCAATCTAAATCAGCTTGGGTGGCTTGAACTAACCAGCCTAATCCAGTATAACCAACTGATTATGGCCTATAAAATCCTCTATAATCCGGACAATACTCCTGCACTTAAAAATATTATCACCCCCTATAATAATCCTAGACTGCTTCGATCCTCTAACAAACTACTAATTCAGACTAGCAAAATTAATAACACAGTCAGTGATTCTCTCTTTGCAAACTCTGTAAGTAGATCCTGGAACTCTCTTCCAGCTGATATTACCTTACTTTCCACCTTAGGTCAATTTAAAACTAGACTCAAACAACATTTGTCACTTAACTGGCTATGTCAATGTATCAAGCCTGGCTAACTCTCTCTAGAATGTGTAAAAATCTGTTAACTAGTTTACTGTGTAATTTAATTTAATCCTGATTTGTGCTCAGGATTAACTGTAACCTGTGGAACTTGTTTAACTTGCTTACTTATGTAATCTCTGTAAATAGTCTGTTTGTAATATGTAATGCTGGTATTATGTAATTCTGTATCTGCTTACCCTTGGAGCTTTTCTCCCCGGGCCTCCGGTGAAAATGGACATGCATCTAGTCGGACTATCCCGGTCAACAAATGTAAAATAAAATAAAATAAAAATAAAAATAAGCACAAAACAATGGGTACAATGTGGGGACTTTAAGATTAGTAGGAAGGGATTCACAGAGTTTGGAGCCTACAATGGAGAAGGCATGGTTCGTGCAATAAAGTCTGTTTGTGGGACAATGAAGAAATGGAGCAGAGTGGTTAAGACTTCTTAGATTGTAACTGGAAAGTTGTCTGAAGATGTTGGAGGCAAGGAAAGGACAAGAGTGTTCTTTGAGGAGTTTGTACAGTTGGTATCCAAGAAGCAGGTTGTCATATTGTTGGACAGGTAATCAAATGGCTTTATTAAGCATGATACAATTATGTTCAGTTCTAGGGGAGAGGGCAATGAAATGGCAGAGAGAGTTGCTTATAGTTTGGATGGTCTAATAAAACGTGAAACCAAAGTCAAAAAAACGCAAAAAAAAACTGCAGACAATGGTACTGATGGTCAATAAAGACTGAAAAGTGGAATACTTTAGCATATAAAAAGCTTAATTCAACGCTTTCGTCTCAACAAGATTTCTTCAGAACAAACAGTAAAACTACTCAACCAAATAACTTAAATATACCTCACACTGCTGTTTAAAAATCAATTAACCAATGAAACCATGAAATTAATTAAAAAATCACTAGAGTTAAAAAAACATACACAGTTTACAAATAAACCATTTAATATAGTTGTTAAACAGCAAACCCGTAATAAAAAATAATGTATAATGTTGAAAAAAATTGAAAAAAATTAAAATAAATGGCCAAAATCATTTAAAACTTCCTAATGGTTAATTTCCGATGCTTCAAAAAACATTTGATGTTGATGGCATCATTTAAGCTTGGCTTTCTATCAGCCCCTATCTTGATCTGCCAAGACGTTTCTCTATGTTCAACAAAATGTTTGTAATAACCCCACCCCCCGGGGTCAACAGGAACTACTTCCAAAATTGAAAATAGAAATTATTTATATTTATTACACTCACTAGTATGTTTATATAGGGCATTGTTTAAATCTTTGTTCTTAATACTATACATGTGTTCTCTAATGTGTTCCATTAGGGTATGGATGGTCATCTTCTTCTTCTTTTGGCTGCTCCCATTAGGGGTCGCCACAGTGGATCATCTGTTTCCATTTCTTCCTTTCCTTTGCATCTTGCTCTGTCACACCAACCACTTCCATGTCCTCTCTCACCACATCCATAAACCTTATCTTAGGCCTTCCTCTTTTCCTGTTACTTGGCAGCTTCATCCTTAGTATCTTTTTCCCAATATACTCTGCATCCCTCCTCAGCACATGTCCAAAACAACGTAATCTTGCCTCTCTGGCTTTGTCTCCAAATCTTCCAACCTGGGCTAACCCTCTAATATACTTATTCCTAATCCTGTCCACCCTCATCACACCCAGTGCAAATCTTAACATCTTTAACTCTGCCACATCCAGCTCTGACTCCTGCCTTTTTGTCAATGACACTGTCTCCAACAAATATAACATAGCTGGACTTACTACCCTCTTATAGACCTTCCCTTTCACTCTTACTGGTACTCGTCTGTCACAAATCACTCCTGACACTCTTCTCCACCCAATCCATCCTGCCTGTACTCTCTTCTTCACCTCTCTTCCACATTCACCATTACTCTGAACTGTTGATCCGAAGTATTTAAACTCATCCACCTTCGCTACCTCTACTCCCTGCATCCTCACCATTCCTCTATCCTCCCTCTCAATAACACACATATTCTGTCTTAGTCCTGCTGACCTTCATTTCTCTTCTCTCTAGAGCATATCTCCACCTCTCCAGGGTCTCCTCCATCTGTTCCCTACTCTCACTACAGATCACAATGTCATCTGCAAACATCATAGTCCACGGGGACTCCTGTCTGGTCTCGTCTGTCAACCTGTCCATCACCATTGCTAATAAGAAAGGACTCAGAGCTGATCCTTGATGTAATCCCACCTCCACCTTAAAAGCATCCATCACTCCCACCGCAGACCTCACCGCTGTCACACTACCCTTGTACATATTCTGTACCACTCTTACATACTTCTCTGGCACTATCAAATTACTCATACAATACCACAACTCCTGTCTAGGCACCCTGTCATATGCTTTCTCTAAGTCCACAAAGACACAATGCAACTCCTTCTGACCTTCTCTGTACTTCTCCATCAATACTCTCAGAGCAAACATCACATCTGTAGTGCTCTTTCCTGGCATGAAACCATACTGCTGCTCACTAATTATCACCTCCCTTCTTAACCTAGCTTCCACTACTCTTTCCCATAACTTCATGCTGTGACTGATCAATGTAATCCCTCTGCAATTACTACAGCTCTGCACATCACCCTTATTCTTAAAAATAGGTACCAAAACACTTTTTCTCCATTCCTCGGGCATCCTCTCACTTTCCAAGATTTCATTAAACAATCTAGTCAAAAACTCCATTGCCATTTCACCTAAACACCTCCATGCTTCCATAGGTATGTCATCTGGACCAACAGCCTTTCCATTCTTCATCCTCTTCATAGCTATCCTTACTTCCTCCTTGTTAATCCACTGCACTTCATGATTCACTATCCTCACATTATCCAACCTTCTCTCCCTCTCATTCTCTTCATTCATCAGCCCCTCAAAGTACTCCTTCCATCTGCTCAACACACTCTCCTATCTTGTGAGCACATTTCCCTCATTATCCTTTATCACCCTTACCTGCTGCACATCTTTAATAGCTCAGTCCCTCTGTCTAGCTAATCGGTACAGGACTTTTTCTCCCTCCTTAGTGTCCAAACTTTCATACACCTCTTCATACGCCTTATCCATAGCTTTTTCTTCATCTCTCTGACAATCCCACTTCTTTGCCAAACTCTTTCTCTGTATACTCTCCTGTACTTCCTCATTCCACCATCAGGTCTCCGTGTCCTCCTTCCTCTTTCCAAATGTGGCACCAAGCACCTTTCTAGCCATCTCCCTTACTAGCTCTGCTGTAGTTACCCAGCTATTTGGTAACTCTTCACTGTCACCCAGTGCCTGTCTTAACTCTTCCCTGAACTCCACCTCACAATTAACCTTTTTCATTTTCCACCATTTGATCCTTGATGCTGCCCTCATACTCCTCCTCCTCTTCTTGATCACCAATGTCATCCTACAAATCACCATCCTATGCTGCCTAACTACACTTTCCCCTGCCACCACTTTACAGTCTCCAATCTCCTTCAGACTGGCCCTTCTACATAAGATGTAATCTTACAGTATGGGTGGTCATCCCTACATAAAATGCTTCACATCCACTGCATAACCCAATGTATATTACTCCCCTAGTTTTACAAGTTAAATAACCAGGTACCTTTATAGTGAATTTCAAATGGGACAGAGAGACATATGATCCCTCTGAAATAAATCTACAAAAACTACAATGGCCACATCTAAACATCCCTGTTTTTTGACACAGTGAAAGATTACCTCTGTTGGTGGAACTTTTTTCTAAAACATTTTTGAGACAATTGGTATTCCTGTAAACAAAATTAGGTTTAATACCCAAAACTGGTTAACTCATTATTTCCTTCCACTATCTTCCAATTTTTCTGATTAATCTCTCTTTTACCACCACTGTCTACAGTCATATCCAAATTACAGACTGTACCAGCAGCTGATGTCTTGGTCCACGTTGCTTTATTACTAATAAAGGGATGTTTAAGTATGGGTGGATGTAACCTTTCTCTCTTATCCAAAATATCCCTTTGCAGGGCATCAAGATATCCCTGATCACACCCCCTGTCTAAAAACATAGTAGTGATCTTATGGAATTCCTCTTGTAATTCCAGCATAGATGTAGTCATCCGGCAAGCCTGAATGTATTGCCCTTTAGGAATGTTCTTTTTAATAAAAAAAGGATGGTTACTCTTAAAATGTAAGTAACCATTGGTAAAAGTGTCCTTTCTATAAATCTTACTATCAAAGAGCCCAACTGAATCATTCCATTGAATACACACATCCAAAAAGTTAACCTTACTTCCACTGCCACTCTTGAAAAATTGCAAAAACCCAGACCTGATATTTAAGTCATTTAGGAACTGTTCACTGGTACAATGATCCCCTTCTATGACAAATCAAATCATCCACGAACCTTGCATTAAAAAAATATATTGTATATTGATCTTAGTCCTGACAGAATGTTGGCCTCCTACCAAGCCCTGACAATGTTTGCATATGATGGTGCGGCCGGGGAACCCATTGCTATCCCCTTACATTGTCTAAAAAAATGTCCATTAAAAGTACTAAAAGTATGTTCTAAAACAATCCCTAATAAACTGCAAACTAAGTCAATATGACTAAACTCAAAAGTAGAATGGGATGAAAGAAATTCTCTTACTGCATACACCCCTTTTCTGATGGGGGATGCAGGTGAACAGTGATACTACATCAATAGTAGAATAGTGTGTCTGTTCTTAATATAAAAGAAAGTAGAAACAAATTGCCTGAATTTGTCTACAAAAAAATCCCAAGTGTCTTTCAAATAAGAACTCAAACCTTGTACTGCAGGATTTAATAATGAATCAATAAGTTCATAGGTAGGTACTAGGCTATCGGCCCAAGTACCTACGTAAGCCTAGCCAACAAGGTTCCATGGTTTACGCCACCCCAGAAAGTTATTTTCCTGTGCCACTGTCGAGCAGACACAGAAGTGATCCCCAGGGTGTATTTCCTATTTCCCAATCCACTCATCAAGATTTTCTTGAAGAGTGCTAATGAAGAACTTTGCTTGACATAGATGGGTAGCATGTTTCAGAATATGGGAAGTCTCTGGGACAGGAATCTATCCCTCCAGCATGTCCTGTTCATTGTGGTGACAAGGTTTAGGTCCCTAGAGCATGTAGCTCTGAGGGACTGGGATTTCTTTAGGTGTAGCATGTGCAACAGCTCTGGGTTTGACATAGCTTTATATGTTAGGCAGAGACCAACTCGGAGTAGGCGATATGCTACGGAGTAAAGTTGGAGATTTTTGAGGCAGTCAGTGTAGGGCATTTGTTTGAGGCCAGTAATCCTCTTTGTGAGGTACTTCTGTGGCCTTTCCAGCTGCTGCAGATGTCTTGTGAGGTACATTCCAAAAGGGGTGTTGTACTCTATAATGGGTCTAATGAGTGTCGAGTAGAGGGGAACAATTACCTCTTTTTTCCTGGATGAGAACCCTTTTATGATGAGATGTGACACATAGAAGGACTTCCTGACTACTGTGGCGATGTGACTATCAAAGGAAAGACTACTGTCCATCTGGGTCCCAAGGTCTCTTATCACACATTCGGTGTTAAGTAGATTGCTGCCTATGTGGTAGTTCATGGGTACAGAGTTTTTACCAAAGGGGATGACACTGCACTTTTTGGCACTGAGCTTGAGGCCATGGCTCTGACACCAGGCATCTGTCTCAGCGAGGTCCTTCTGTAGGATGTCCACATAATTTGGGGACTTGACTATGGCTCCTAGTTTGCAGTCATC
The DNA here is from genome assembly GCF_019279795.1 of Protopterus annectens. Taxonomy (NCBI): domain Eukaryota; kingdom Metazoa; phylum Chordata; order Ceratodontiformes; family Protopteridae; genus Protopterus; species Protopterus annectens. Next base: position 480,909,410 of record NC_056735.1, read on the forward strand.
TGAGAACTTCGTTAGCCAGAGGCCTTCTGTGTTAGTCTGTACTTCAGAGAAGTAGCTACCAAACAGGAGTGGTCCCAGGATGGAACCCTGTGGTACTCCACTTGTCACTGCTTTGAGGTCAGATTTGGAATCTGCAACTTTTACAGTGTGGGTTCTGTCAGTGAGCCAGTTGGCAACCCATCTTGTGACATAGGGATTTATACCTAGTTTAGTGAGTTTAGCTGTAATTCCAGAATGGGGGATGGTGTCGAAAGCATTGGCGAGGTCAAGATAGACTGTGTGAACCACCTTACCCTCATCTACAGCTTTGGTGACTGCCTCAAAGAAGTCTATCAGGTTCAGGAGGCATGATCTGCCTTTCATAAACCCGAACTGGGTGGGATCCAGAGTTTGGAGGTTCCGAATGTCTTTATTTATGAGTTCCATTATGATACGTTCCATGGCCTTGCAGACCAGGCTCGTCAGGCTAATAGGTCGATAGTTCCTGGGATCAGTGGTGGCTCCCCCTTTGTGGAGTGGGATAACTGTTGCTGTGCACCATTCAGTGGGCACAAAGCCTGATGCAAGGCTATTATTGAACATGGTGCTTAAGTGGGGAGCCAGTTCGTTCTGAAGTTTGTGTAAAACGCAGCCAGGGATTCTGTCCGTTACCATGGATGCTGTGTTTTTGGCTTTAGAGAGTGCAGCTTTTACCTGCGTAGTTGTGATTACAGGGACTCTGCATTCTTCCTGTATAGATATGGGCCCTTTAGGGGGTGAGAGGGGGGTAAGGTTAGCACTGAACCTGTCTGCCAGGATGTTGGCAATATCAGTTGGTTCTGTAATTTTCATGCCTTTGTGTTGTAACTCAGAGCAGATCTGGGTGTTGCCATCAAGATTCTTGACATAGCTATAGAATGCTTTGTGGTTGTCCTTGGAATTAGTGGTGATTTTGTTTTTGTAGCTAGCTTTGGAGGATCTATAAGGGATCTCAGCTTCTTACTGAGGCTGACCAGGGAGCTCCTCCACTCATGGGATTTTACTCTCTTTTGCAACGGTTTCTTTCTTCTGTTGTACAGTTTGTTTATGGCAGGGGAACAGCAGATTGGCTTCCTTTTTTTGGAGGATAGCATCTTGGTTCTGTTTGGGATAGCACGATCCATGCACTTGTGTAAGTGCTTATAGAGTGCATTTGTATAGGATTCAGCAGTTGTAACTGTATTGTCCATCTGCATGGGTGTCATGAAGTTCACCACTTCTGTCTTAAGAAGCATGAAGTTGGCTTTGGAGAAATTTTTTACTGTGGTTTCCTTAATGGGGGGTGGGGGCGGGATGTGGATATCAAGGGTGATTAGCTTATGGTCAGATCGGACCAACGAAGAGTTGACTTCAGGTGTGGAACACCGGTCACTCATGCTGGTAATGACTAGGTCTAGGATATTGTTGCCCCTGCTGGGGGTGTGGATAAGTTGATTCAGGGCATTGGAGTTTATGAATTCCAGACAGCGTTGAGCTAAGGAGTTGGTACACGAGTAGTTTTCCCAGTTAATGGTGGGGTAGTTGAAGTAGCCCATTATTAGGGTGTTTGGTTGAACCCTAATATTTTCCAGTACATCAAAAAAGAGGAGTGGGAATCCTGGGGCATGGTGGGGGAATCTGTAGCAAGCTACAATTTGGATTGCAGTTTTGCCGAGAGTTAGTTGCACTTGGATAACCTCGGATGCATTATGCTGAGCAACTAGCCTGGAGGTGTGGATATCCTTAATGAATATGGACACACCTCCACCTTTGGTGTTTCGGTCCAGGTTACATGGCCGAAAAGTGTGGTATGAGTTATAGCCTGATAGTGCAGGGGTGCTCTCTGGAGCCTTGAACCAGGTCTCAGTCACTGCACAGATATTGATGTTCTCCATTTTAAGGAGAGTGAGTGCATTTTGAGATTTAGACTTCTAGCACTGAGCAGCATTACCCTCAGTTTTTGCTTGCCTGTTCCTGTTACAGTGGTGAATTTGTTATTTCAGCCTTGCCTAAAAAAGGCACTATAGGGGCAGCAAGAGCTTTAGCCAGTATCCAGAATTCCAGGGGCAACAGGTGCAGGCCATCTGTGGCAAAGCATCGTGGTCTGTCGACCATGTGATCCCAAGCAGACAGATACTGGATCACCTTAGAATGACACCAGAAGCTTAGCCAATTGTTGAAGTCAATCATTTTGTCCTTGTACTGCGGTATCATTCCGGGTGATGGCAGAATGCTACTCAGGGCTAGGGTCATACCTGCCTGGGCTACAAGATCGGAGAGCTCTTCCATGTCTCTTTTCATGTAGTCCAGGGAGGTACATCTCAGGTCATTCACACCAACATGGACAATGACAGAGTCATATTTGTACTTGTTGTGGAGTGCATGGGTTATGTGGCGGATCCTGGCACTTGACATGCAGCTGACAATAACCTTCTCCTTGTTTAGCCTGGTGAGTTGGACATCAGTGTGCCTGACTATAGAGTCACCTATGACTAGTGTGTTGGGTACGTTGTTTTGCCTTATTGGCTGTGGTTGAATGGCACACTGAGTCTGTGGGCTATGTGTCATTTGGGTTGTGTTGGGGGATGGAGGTTGCTTGCGTTTCTGCTTTGAAGGTCTCTGTTGTTTAGACAGATTATTATTGAGAGCCTTCGCAAATGTTTTTGTGTTACTATGTGTGGATTTTGGTAGTGTAGATTTAGTGAGACTATGTGATGAGTGTGGTGTGGTGCAAATGTTTACTTTCTCCTCATGACTGTCAAGTTCAGTCTTGGTTGGAGAGAGCTTTACCTCCAGTTTGGCTAGATAATTGCATCTCTCACAGGTTGTAGTATTGGGTGGTAGGAGGAGAGGGTTGTCTGTGTACATGAGGCAATTTCTATATTGCCTCAAGATGCCCAGGTTCATCATATAGACAGGAGAGAACACTGGGAGCTGACCCTTGGACATGCCTGAATAAAAAACTATTTTCCTCTAGATAAGCGAGGAAAGTGAGTACAAGAACTGTTTTTCTCTAAGTAAGTGAGAAAAGTAAGGACAAAAACTGTTTTCCTCCAGGTAATGAGGAAGGTTGAGTGCTATAGTACATAGTTTTGATGATAAATTTAGCATTATTAACTTGTCTGTGGTCATTTTAAATGAACACCAGTTGAAAGTTTTGGGTTATGGCTTCAACTTTGTTCTAACTAAAAAGGCAGACTATTCGCGGACTGTTATTGATCTGAAACAATATGTTCGCAAATTAAATTTAAATTATTTGTTGAATCAAATTGAATATGACAATTAATGGCTTGTGTAAACCATCCTGTTACACTCCAGCACTTCATCAAACTTTGAAAGTGTTTGAGGAAGTTTGTATACAGGACATAGGATGTTTTTTGGATAACGGTATGTCCAGTAAAAGATGGCATGATAATTTATCTTGTTCCAAGCGTAAAGCCCTGTTTGGTAGGAATGATTTAAGATGCATGAAAAGTGACAAGGAGGGAATATAGTGGTTATGACAGTAGAACAATACAATACTGCCATTTTTAAGTTGCTCAACAACTCTGACGAATATATTGAGGTAAATGTTAGGGATATAAATTACAGTTTTCATTACATCAAAGTATTTTTATATGAAGTACTTATGAATCAAACCATGGATTTAAACATGTACAATTTTTGTTTGGTTGAGAAACTGAGGGTTGGACTACTATTTGGTATTCCTAAAATTCATGTCTTTGGTCGACCCTCCTTTTAGGCCGATTGTTTCTGTACCACATTAAGTTACCGAGGGATTGGCTTTACTTATTGATTCATTATTAAATGCTGTAGTACAAGGTTTGAGTTCTTATTTGAAAGACTCTTGGGATTTTTTAGACAAATTCAGGCAATTTGTTTCTACTTTTTCTTATATTAAGAACAGACACACTATTCAAACTATTGATGTAGTGCCACTGTTCACCTGCATCCCCCATCAGCAAGGGGTGCACGCAGTAAGAGAATTTCTTTCATCCCATTCTACTTTTGAGTTTAGTCAAACTGACTTAGTTTGCAGTTTATTAGAGATTGTTTTAGAACAAATTTTTTTTTACTTTTAATGGAAATTGTTTTAGACAATGTAAGGGGGTAGCAATGGGTTCCCCAGCCACACCATCATATGCAAACATTGTCATGGCTTGGTGGGAGGCCAACATTCGGTCAGGACTAAGATCAAAATACAATATATTTTTTTATGCAAGGTTCGTGGATGATTTGATTTTTGTCATTGAAGGGGATCATGGTACCAGTGAACAGTTCCTAAATGACTTAAATATCAGGTCTGGATTTTTGCAATTTGTCAAGAGTGGCAGTGGAAGTAAAGTAAAATTTTTGGATGTGTGTATTGAATAGAGCAATTCAGATGGGCTCTTTGACAGTAAGATTTATAGAAAGGACACTTTTACCAATGGTTACTTACATTTTAAGAGTAACCATCCTTTTTTTATTAAAAAGAACATTCCTAAATTGTCTGTGCATCTAAAGGGCAATACATTCAGGCTTGCTGGATGACTACATCTATGCTGGAATTACAAGAGGAATTCCATAAGATCACTACTATGTTTTTAGAATAGGAGGTTTGATCAGGGATATCTTGATGCCCTGCAAAGGGATATTTTGGATAAGACAGAAAAGTTATATCCGCCCAAACTTAAACATCTTTTTATTAGTAATAAAGCAATGAGGACCAAGACATCAGCTACTGGTACAGTCTGCAATTTGGATATGACTGTAGACAGTGGTGGTATAAGAGAGATTATTCAGAAAAACCGGAAGATAGTGGAAGGAAATAGTGAGTTAACCAAAGTTTTGGGTAGTAAACCTAATTTTGTTTACAGGAATACCAATTGTCTCAAAAATGTTTTAGAAAAAAGTTCCACCATCAGAGGTAATCTTTCAGTGTGTCAAAAAACAGGGATGTTTAGATGAGGCCATTGTAGTTTTTGTAGATTTATTTCAGAGGAATCATATGTCTCTCTGTCCAACTTGAAATTCACTATAAAGGTACCTTCTCGGCAAAGAAGGTATGAGCATGTTCCACACTGTTTGTTGATATACCAAACCACTGACATGTTGTCTGAGTGTATGGTAATCACATCCTTGGTTAGGAGGTCCTGAAATGCCTGCAATGTAAAAAGGACCACTCTTAATTCCAAAACACTGATGTGAAGTTTTTTTCTCTATTGATGACCACATTCCCTGAACTGTTTTCCCTTTGGAATAACCCCCTGACCCAGCCAAGAAGGGTGGTGTCCCTAGTCACTGTGGCTCTGGGAGTCAAAGAATGGAAGTGTCTGCCCTGACTAACTTAATTGGATGAAATCCACGAATGAATGTGGTCTCTGCAGCCCTGAGTCATCTAAACTCTGTAGTGAAGAGGATGTAGTTTTAGCTACTGTGCACTGTAGAACTTTCATGTGGTATCTAGCTAAAGGAACCATAACTACAGATAAAGCCATTCTCTAAGCTACAACTAAGAGATGTAGGATGAGTCAAGTTTGAGGTTTGGGATGTTTTATCACCTGGAGGGCCATGGATCTTATGGATCTGACTCATGTTAAGGGAATTTTTGCTATCTGATGTACAGTCTCTATGTGGCAGCCTTTGAAGTCTATGGACTGAGTTGGGGATAACTTGGTCTTGTCGATGTTTATTCAAATGCTCAGGTGAGTTGCTGTATGTAATAAGAATGACTGATGTCTCAGAAGTAGATCTCTGGAGGAGCAATTAGAAGCCAGTCATCTAAATACATGAATACCTGGATCCCTTGCAACTTGAGATAAGCTGTTACAGCTGCCTTTATTTTGGTGAACACCCAGGCGGCTGTGGTGAGATGGAATGGCAGTGACAGGAGTTGACTGAGATTGGCTTCCAGCTGGAAATGGAGGAATTTCCTAGAGAGCTATTGGATCTTTATATGATAGTAGGCATCCTGCTATCCATCAATACAGCACATCCAAATGTACTTCCTCGACAGAGGTAGAATGGACTGTATCATGACCATCTGGAATTTTGCCTGTTTTACATACTGATTAAGATTGCTGAGATCAAGTATTGGTGTGAGGTTCCCTGTCTTTTCTGGAACTAAAAAGAACATTGAATAGACTCTCCTTGTTGGTAATGGGGGAACTAGCTGGATGACTCTTTTGTCAAGCAACTTTAGAAGCTCTGTTGCTACAAATTCCAACTGATTAGTTGGAGTATCAGGAATCTTTTGTGTTACCTTTGGGGGTTCTGAAAAGGGTATTGTATAACATCTACTAATGATCCTTAGCATCCAAGAATCTGAAGTTATATTTTGCCAGGCTAGAGGGTACAATAGGAGGCATCTCATAACTTCTTCCAGAGTGCAGCAGTCAGGAAAACATTCAGGAACACTGATAAAGTTTCTCTCTGAAAGGTCAACAGAAACCTTGGTTCTGCAGACTGCCTGTGCAATGAGGGAGACATCCTATGTGATTGGCTCCATCTTTGCCTCTGGAAGGTTTGTCACCAGGAGTGTCCTAGTGAAAACCTTGAGATATTTTGAATGACATTTTTCTTCCTCTTCAATTTTTGGAAAAGGATCTCTGAGGAGCTGAAAAATGGATTCCAAAGGCAGACAAGTTCTTACTGTCCTGCTCAATCCTGGTAAGTGTTTCTTTGACTTTTAATCCAAATAAGGTGGCACCATCATAGGAGGCATTTATGAAGAATGTCAGAAAGCTTTCTGCTAAGTCCCAGAGCTGCATTCAGGCATGACATCACATGGTAATACCTGTGTCGGCTTCTCGAGTTGTGTCATCTGCTGCATTGGATAGTAGTCTCTCATGGAAACATTCGAGGATGACTGCAGGGTAGAAAACTGGTTATAAACAGATTTCTAGATATCCAAATGTAAGTTAGCCTCCAGGGAATTTGAAAGTTCCTTGATCAAATCCATCTGGAAATATGTCAGTTGTGCCATTCAGTTCAGCACATGGACAGCAAACATGGTTGAAGCAAAGTCTGTTTCTTGAGTCTGTCCAAAGCCCACAAGTCCCTTTTAGGGGGGAAGAATAGAGGAACTATCTTTGGACAGTTCTTTTTTTCTAGCTGCTGCTATCACCATGGCATCTACAGAAAGACCTCTGACCAAATGTTTTCTTTCTTTGTGGGCAACTAGAATTTTGTCCATTTTTTTGGGATGGGTTCTGCCACATCAGGTTTCTTCCAGGGATTTAGGGCAATGAGGTTGACTAAGGCATCAGGAAAAGGGACCACCCAGGACATTGAAGGGCTGGGTCTAAAAGCTTTGAGGAAACGACGTCTCATCAAAAGAAGGGGTTTCAGTGGTCCAACTCCCCCCCCCCGCGCTTCATTAATTCAAGGATGTCTTCAAAGGAGATGTCTTCAGGGGGATCCTAGGCAGCCTTCTCCCTCATCTAAGTTGGTGTCGTCAGTGACTGACTCAGGAGAGGAGGCAATACGGTTCCTCTTGCAAGTCCTCTTCCAAGGAATGTGCCTTGGAACTTCTAAGGAAGATGCATTGGAGTCAGATGTGGAGCTTAAACACCAAGTGGTCTAGAAGCTTATAAGATCTGTCTGTCCCTGTCTACCAGAATGAGAGGAAGTAGGAGCAGTCTTCAGGGTGAGTCTAGATGGATCCAAACTCTGTGCACGTAGCAGTAATCTTGGTCCAGCCCAGGCCATCTCCACAGCCTCGAAAGCTGACTCAGCCACTGGAGTCAAGGAAGTCATCCAAAAGAGCAGAATCAGGAGTTCTCTTGATTCCAAGTGTTGATGGCTCTGGGGAGGACCTTGGAACCAAGCTGTCCAGGGCTGAAGGTCTGAGCTGTAGGGAAGCCTCCAAAAGCCAAGGAGTTGACTCCATTGTCAGAATTCTGACCTCAGCACGCTGGCTCTGGGACTCTACTTCACCAGAGTACATCTGTGTTGATTGAGTCATGGAACTTATAAACAAAGACATTGGTAATCTCCAAACTCTGGACCCCACCCAGTTCGGGTTTGTAAAAGGCAGATCATGTCTCCTAAACCTGATAGACTTCTTTGAAGCAGTCACCAAAGCCGTAGACAAGGGTAAAGTGGTTCACACAGTCTATCTAGATAGATAAACTCACTAAACTAGGTATAAATCCCAATGTCACAAGATGGGTTACCAACTGGCTCACTGACAGAACCCACACTGTGAAAGTAGCAGACTCCAAATCCGACTTCAGACCAGTGACAAGTGGAGTACCACAGGGTTCAGTCTTGGGTCCTCTCCTGTTTGGTATCTACTTCTCTGAAGTACAGGCTAACACAGAAGGTCTTTGGCTAACAAAGTTCACAGATGACTGCAATCTAGGAACCATAATCGAAACTCCTAACGATGTGGACATCCTACAAAAGGGCCCAACTAAGACAGATGCCTGTTGTCAAAGCCATGGCCTCAAGCTCAATGCCAGAAAGTGCATTGTCATCCCCTTTGGTAAAAACTCTGTACCCATGAACTACAACATAGGTGGTAGTATACTTAACACCGAAAGTGTGATAAGAGACCTTGGGACAAAGGTGGACAGTAGTCTCTCCTTTGATAATCACATCGCCACAGTTGTCAAGAAATCCTTCTAAGTGGCACACCTCATCACAAAAGGTTTCTCATCCAGAAAAAAAGAGGTCATTGTTCCCCTCTACTCATCACTCATAAGACCCATTATAGAGTACAACGCCCCTTTTGGTATGTACCTCACAAGACATCTACAACAACTGGAAAGGCCGCAGAAATACCTCACAAAGAGGATTACCGACCTCAAACAGATGCCCTACGCAGACTAACTCAAAAAACTCCAGCTTTACTCTGTCGCATATTGCCTACTCAGAGGTGATCTCTGCCTAACATACAAAGCTTTGTCAAACCCAGAGCTGTTGGACATGCTCCACTTAAAGAAATCCCAATCCCTCCGAGCTACACGCACTAGGGACTTAAACCTTGTCACCACAATAAACAGAACATGCCGGAGGGATAGATTCCTGTCCCAGAGACTTTCCATACTCTGGAATAAACTACCTATCTATATCAAACAAAGCTCCTCATTAGCACTTTTCAAAAATAAATCTTGATGATTGGATGGGAAACATGAAATTCACCCCGGGGATCACCTCTGTGGCTCTGCTCGACAGTGGCGCAGGAAAATAATTTTCTTGGGTGGCAAAAGCCAGGGTATCTTTTTTGCTGGGCTTGTATAGGCCCCAGGGCCGATAGCCTAGTACCTACCTATGAGTGAGGGGAAGAAGATGAAGTCTCTAGGGAAAATGGCTCTGAAGCTGGTACTGCAGACAGGTTGAGCTGCACAACTGAGATTAAAGGGGCTGGTTCCTAGGCCTTTCTTTGGGGATTGAGCTGCTAGAACTCCCAACTGAATCTGATTCCAGAAAAACTTCCACATTCTTTGGTTAACATCTAACTCTATGAGACTCCTAGTTGACCAACCAAATCCCAAAGATGAGGCTATCAAAGCAGACCTCAAAACAATCTTCTGTAGTATGTGTGAATGAAGACTCAGGCTGATGTGCCCCAGGGAAACTAATGTTTTTGGGGAGGGAGTCCAGATCCTAGTGACAATAGGATCTGACTGTCTCAAAACCTTAGGTGTCAGACCTGCAATAGCTGTGGGGTCCATGGACCTTTTCTTAAACTTTTCTGAAATGTCTTCCAGTCACTTTTCCTTAGACTTTTGTTTTGATCTGTCTCTGGCTTTTCTCTCTTTTTCTCTTTTGACCTTTCTCTTTCTTTGTACTTGTTTCTGTCAGAGGAAGGAAATACAGAGGGTGCCTCCAGATTTTGGACTCTGAGGGAGAAGAAGCCCTTTCAAAATTAGTTTCTCCCTTCTTCCTTGGAGGGCCCAGGTGATAAATGCAGCACAAATTGAACAAGAATCCTGCAAGTGTGAAGGCCCACAACAATATACACACTTCGAGTGTGTGTCTTGAGGTGGGATTTTATGCCCACAGGAGGAGCACTTCTCGAAGCCTGTAGTCTTTTCTGATATTAGAAATAGAAAAAATACACTCTCTATTGTAATATAACGAGTTATCTAAAACTATTTCAACTAACTACTTTAATCAGTACCTGACAACTAAGCCTAAGAAAACACATAGCAAAAACTTGAAAAAAAACACAGTATTCTATTATTTTACTATTAGAAAAAAAATAACATTATAAAATCCTAATGGCTATGCTAAATATCTGAAAAAGGGAGGATAACAACTTCACTTATTGTGAAATGGAATGGAGATCTCAGTCCACATGTCTGGTTAGGCGGGTGGCAAATGAGATTAGAGGTAATTCAGGCAGGAGAGGGGATTTTTGGGTAGGGGAAGAGTCAAAGCTCTCAGATCCACTAATTTGGTACAAGGTGCTGAGGTCAGATCTGACAACCCACATGTTGAATCAGATGAAAAAAGGCAACATTACACCAGTAATTCCACAAATAGACTTTATAATATCTATGTGCAAAACTTATCAACTTGATGTTTTCATGAGCAGTCTGCTCCTCAGCTCACTATTTCTTTTAGATTCTTTACTTTCAAATATGAGAGAAGCAAGTCATATGTGAACAATCATCTCCAAGCTATTATCATTTCTGCTTGACATAAAATGTCACCACCTAACATTCTAACCAATGCAGCCCTGTTTTCACAGTCACAGATTTTTATTTTCTCCATCCTGTTTTTCCAAGTCTGTTATGAGCTTCAATGTCAGCTCATTAGATAAAGACATGGTTGGTGTAGCTGTTACATGACAAACTTCATTTTCATTAATAAAGTTTATGAATTTCATAATAGTAAATCAAGATCTATTATCGTGCACTAGTGCTTTGGGAACACATTCACAGGAATTTGTTAAAAGACCTAGCATGAGCCGTACTGCTCATGCTAAAAAGACGCTGCTCCTACAGAGTGGTATTTTGTGATTTATAGACATTTTAATTGCAATGAGGAAATACCTCATTGTTAGCTAATTTGCATGTCTCTGAATTGCAGTCACTACCACAAAAATATGTATGTCACAGTGGTAAACTGCTGTTCATGTAGACATTGACTGTGAGGTGAATGGTATCCTCCGCCGCACACACACAAGTATACATTCAAACAGACACACACACACACACAGGCAGACAGACACACACACCCACACCCACACCCACCCACCCACACACACACACACACACACACACACACACACACACACACACACACACACACACACTCACACACTCACACTCTGCAGTCCCCATACCTGTCCCCATGATTTTTCTGCCTTTCAATGCTCCCCTCATCACCATAATAGCTTAAATGCATTTGTAGTTGCCCTGGCGGCTAGTGTCCTCCCCCCATCTCCACCCCCAACCTGAAGTTGCTGCTATTATGGAAGTTGGAGATGTAATCCCTGATGTCTACAGCCCAGGCCCCACATTTCCATATAGCTGTTAGTGCTATTACGGCACTTATCTGCTGAGTTATCACAGTTTTCTAATGATTTCCCCATCTCCAATCCCTGTACTGATGTCCGTGCCATTATGGCTCTTAACATTAGAGTAGACCCCGGTGTCTAGTGGCTCCTCCCACCCCCCAAATCCCCATGCCACAGTCGTCATGGTAGGTAGCTGAACACGCCCCTTTGGTTGTGTTCAATGCAATGATGCGATGGGGCCAGCTGTGCTAATCCTAACGGATGACTGATTTCTTGAACTGCTTGCTGTGTAGATGCCTTAATGGAGGTGATTCTGGGTAGATAGAGCATATAACTGTCCTCCATCCAGTCTTATTAACATTCAGCACAACTGTGGAGCCAGCCCTACATCATGCTGCACATCTCTGTACTATTGCACCATACAGCACAACGTTAGAGGCCCTTCCTAAATACCAAATTGTAGGTTAAAACTCTGTCTTTTTTTCCAGTGGTTGCCTGCAAAGTAGCAAGATTCACAGTGTGCTTACTCATTTAATTTGACTTAAGCATCCATTAGAACTAGAAATTTCTTCCAACGAATAAGCTAGTACAGTCTAAATTCTGTCTAGCTTATGGCTTTTTTCAGGCCACTCCTATTTATATAACAATGCATTTAATGAAGATATATTATTCGCTAGCCATTCATTACACAACTATTTTTTTTCCAGATCCATTCTAGGCCACCATATATCTGACATGAAATACGAATCTCTGACAAGTCAAACACTTGCTTCTAAACACTGTAAGCTTCATTTGTACTGCAGTTCTACACCACCTCATTTCCCACAAGCAATGAGCAATTCTGATGATAACCAAGGACAGGATAGAGAAGTCATCAGTGGCCATAATATATTCATAAACACATTAAGGAATACATTCAGCACTACAGAAAGAAACGAAAATGAGTTAAACAAGCATTAATAGAAAAAGTCAAGCATTCTCACTTAATTCATTTCCTAGTAGTACATAAAATGCATTATTTTGTGTAAATGAACTGATGCCATAATTCTAATTAAATACAATCACAGCAACTGTGTAATAGTTTAGCAATTTCCTCTTGATATTTCAATGTACTGTATTAATACTTACAACTGGGATAATACTGTTGATCTGTGATTTCAAAGAAAAAACAATAGTAGTGCCTATCGTTCCAGTGGTAGATCGGGAAACAAGTAGCAAGGAAGCTTCAGCAGGGTACAAGAAGTGGCTCACAAATTCCAAGGTAACATCAGTTTGGCTCCTTTGGTTTTAGGAAAAAAAAAAGAAATAAATACAGGAAAAAAAGTAAATAAAACATTTTTATTTTGTTTTCTAAAAATGTACTTAGACTGCTACTTAATACTGACATTTGCCTTTTTTTTTTTTTTTTTTGCTTGTTTGCTTAGGTTTCCACTGGCATTGTCCTGGTGAGTCACATGCTCAGGGTTACATAGAGTCGTTACCACTAAAAAGACCAGTCAGATATGCATTCATCCATTTCCCTTCTGTCAGGGGATCCATTCTAAGTGGTGTGTTATGATCCTCCTCCACAGCTCTTCAGTGGTCACTATTTTAGTTTTTAAGGTGAGTTTATAGTGATGTGTCAGTGGTGATAGATACACATATACTGATATTCGTTAAACACTAGTTGTAATGGTAAGCAGTTAAACTAACTGCCTGCCATCTTCCCTCTAAAAATGATGAGTGAAATACCAACACTGTAACCCCAACACCTGGAAGAGACAACAAGAATATCATTCATCCTGTTGGCATCCTAGGCATATCAAGAGCAGCACAAACAAATCTCCTGTCACTGCTCCAGTAAGACAATTGCGCGCTCACAGAAATTTCTTTAATTAAGTCAAATCCTTTAAGGTTTTACAGTTATACACCTTGCTTTGAATGTAAAACAGATGCTTGGAGAAATAGAGAAAAACATATGGTAATAATGTTGTATACAGTCCTTCATCTCAGATAATTATGTGCTGAATATTAAAATGGAAATTACAGGTGCTAAATTTCAAAGGAAAGAAAGGCGGGTTAACCAGTTTAGGAACTGCTGACATTCACTGTCAACTGGGTGATAACATTTTACTGCTTTATTTCCATTACAGTAGAATCTACTAACTTAAAATTATGATGCCTTGTAGAACCTGCATTATCAGAAAGTGACACAGTCTTTTATTCATCATTGTTATTTATACACCAAAGAAAATAGCTGCAAGAAAGTGATGCAAACATATCAATAATTAAACAATAAAACACACAGTACCCTGATCCCACACTTACATTACCATTGCCTGAGAATGGCCAAATGAGATACAGCACAAGCAAAAGTAAAATGCCTCCCTCCTGGACATCTGTAGTTGAAATGATCATAATGAACATGCAGCTCTCGTTTGAGAGCAAGAAACATGACTCACCCTCTTGGATTATATTCTATTAAACATTATGAAAAATGGTCTGACTATTACAATACAACAGTATATTTCTTTGAAGATACCTACCATGACAGTAGATCTTCAAGAAAAAGGCAGCTGTGACAGTATATTATTTATTTATTTTATTTATTTACTGATTGATTGACAGTTGATTAGCAGGAAAGTTGGACTGGGTAGAAGTCCATTTTCAGTGGAGGCCTGGCCAGAAAAGGTCTAAATTATTAAAAAACGTTTTAAAAATAAAAATTATACAATCTTCAGAAATAAAACAAAACATCTGCAGTTTAAATAATTATAACAAATTAGACAATATAAAAGCATTGGTTTAGAATCTATTTAAGTTATATGACAATCATTTAATAGTTAGAGAAATTTTAGACAGTTTGTAGAGATAGCAAAGGATAAGTTAGTCTAATACAAATAGGAATTTCAACATAAAGTCAGGGAAAAACAGGTGTATAGTATATTTAGAGAGAAAGTCAGGGAAGATAATTAGATAGCAGTTAGGAAGTAAGTGAAAAAGGGAGAGTAAGGGGGTATAAGGAATGAAAAGGTACTTGTTCACATTTAGGGATATAGTTTATCCTGGTTATGAGCAATACCAGAGCCAGATTTTAGCTAGGAAGTCTTTCAGAGAGGTACTGAAAGATGGGAGGGAGGGTATAGACTTGATGGATACTGGTAAGGAGTTCCAGGCCTTAGCAACCTTGGATGAGTAAAGATAATGCCCAGGAGATTTGATAAGTCTGTAGACAGACAGGAAATTTTGGTAACTGGATGTCAGTGACTGACTGGGAACATAATTGTGTAGAACTTTTTTTAGTGCTAGACAGACAAATGGATGCTGGATAATTTTACAAGTGTTAGGAAGTTGTGTATATGTTAGTTGATGTGACAGTTCTAACTAATTAATAAAATAAGAAACAAATAGCCACAGCACCAAAGGCAAACCAAAACTTTAATATGTGAGCACTTTCATTCACTCAAATCAAATGAACTTCTTCAGACAAATTCAAACAGTAAAACCCCTCCTTATATAACCATGAAATCACCTGACCAATAAAATGCATTGCATCACAATTTTAAAACTGGTTGTTAAAAGGCATATACATATTTAAAAAGATATTTACACATACTTTAAATGAATTTTTAAGCACAAAGTGGAGCATTATTAATATATAAAAACAATCAAAAAGGCGCATCTATACAAACCTAGAAGTACATAAAATATTGCCTTATAAGAAAATTCTGTACAGAATTTCATAAATTCATTCAGCGTAATAAACTTTTAAGCTTGAGTAAACACATAACAGAACACTGCTCATTAAGGCCTGGATAACTATGCTCATTTAAAGTAAGTTGCCACCATAACTCTTGTCTTTTTAGTAAAAAGGATGTATGCCCACCTCTAGGGCTCTCCATCACCTGGTCGATCACCATAAATTTAAAGTGGTTTCCAGGGTTGTCCCTAATGTGGTTGACCAAAGCATTATTTTCTCTGTTACTATTTATACTATAAATATGTTCATAGATCCTTTCTTTGAACCTACAATTGGTACAAACAAACAATTATAAACAAATATGAATTATTGTCCTTTACATCTCTCCTGGCGACAATATAGCTACCCTGGAAGATATCCTACATTGGATATTCATAACATTTTCATAACCAAATATGCTACTACGTGATGTAAATGTCAATTGGTTGGATATAAACTGTAACTCCCCTGTGTCTAGCATTAACTTATATGGTTTTGCATAACTAATTAATGACGGACCGCACACATTATAGCAATACATCAAATTCCTTATTAGACTGGATCCTAGTATCAGATCCTACCAAATACTGCACCACAGGTACAATGTCAGACTCTCTCAGTGATCATTACCCCATGTATATGACCAGGCATCTCACATATTCAGATAAACAGCATATTTATAAAATAACACACAACTTTTCCATGTTTAACCCAGAAATGTTCATTACAATGCTATCATCTATTAACTGGAACTTCCAAAAATCCTCCCCTTAGACGATGCTGTAAACTAATTCAATATAACTTTTCTGAATATCCTAAATAGCCTTGCACCTCCTAGAAAGAAAAGACCAAAAACAAATAATGCAATTTGGTTATCCAAAAATAGTAGAATGCTAATGCAGGATAGAGAAAAAGCACAGAAAGAATGGCAAAAATATAAAACACCTCAATATCTTGAAAACTTCAGAATGATTTGCAATCGTAAATGAAGACAAAAACTATACTATAATAAGTTTCAGAATAATTCTAAATACAACCCTAATAATTTTGGAATCCATTAAAAAAAATCTTACATCCCAGCAAAAAATTCAACCCAAACCCCACTCCTGAACCAACCACTTGAATCTCTAATACAGTTCAACTCTTATTTATACAAGGATTTCTCAACATCTAATCCCTACCCTGTCAAAAGCCACATATCATCTCATCCTCTTTTACCTTCAAACCTATGACCACATCCAACAGTAAACTCCCAGTTAACCGGCATCCATGGGAATTGGTAGATGCCTGATAACTGTAGTTTCTGGTTGCTTGAGAGTTGAAAGTTACTATTAAAAATAGGCCTGACTAATACTGTTTGGTTTCACTTGTTCTCAGGTTGGGGCGAGAGGGAATTTATTCCTATCTTCCTTTTTAAAATTCTAGAACTCTAAAAATGCAAGGTGCATTTCTGTATGTGTGTGTGTGTGTGTGTGGGGGGGGGGCAAAGGGCAACACATGAAAATTGTACTGTATTTCTTCAAATTTATTTTTTTTTTTTGCTGGTTGCTTGGGAGTGCCGGTTGCTTGAGTTCTGGTTAACTGAGAGTTTACTGCATATAAAACTACTCTTAAACAAACAAACCATGCTCTTTTTCAGCTGATGACCTTCCAGGCAAGTACCTAAGAATAGCAGCCAATAGCATTGCCTATCCTTTCTCAATCCTTATACATCCTTATACAAGAATCCCACATTCTCTGTCTCTGGAAAAAGTCACACATTATTTCTCTGCACAAAGGAGGAAATTCAACACTCATTAATAAGTTTAAATCTATAGCCATCTTATCTCCCCCTCACCAAAATACTTGAAAAATGAATTCAAAAACAATTGCTAGACTATCTCCTGCAGGAAGAACTCCTATCACCCACAGAACACTGCCCTTCTAGCCTATATAGGTATTGTCAATAAAGCTAGAGATAGTGGGAAACTAGTCTCTTCTTTATTTCTAGACTTGTCTGAAGCCTTTGACACAGTTTGCCACAGCAAACTTCTACTTCAAATGTCCTCACTAAGTCTCTGTCACCCACCCTTCTGCTGTCCAATAGGTATCAGTCAGTAAAATGGCACCCCACACTCTCTCCTTACCTCCCATTCACCAGCCGTGTTCCACAAGGCTCTATCATTGGTGCCCTCCTCTTTAACATTTTCACCATCACCCTCTATAAATCCATACAACAGGCCACCCTAATAAAATATGCAGATGATTCCACTCTCATTTGCACATCTGACAACATGGTACTCCACCAAAAATTACACAGGAAGCTTTAACAGCCACTGAAACATGGCTTCATAACTCACAACTCATATTCAACCCAAAATGACCAAACTACTACTTTTTGTCCCCAAATTCCTCTCTCATGAAAACACAAACATTTCTCCTGATAATACAACCATTGATGTCACTTCTCACAGCAAACTATTGAGGTGATAGTGGATGATAATCTTACATTCAACCTGCATATACAAAAATGCATAAGAAAAACTCATCAAAACTAGGGATGCTTTACAGAGCCAAAAACTTTCTCATCGACACAGCTAAAACTACACTTACCCCTACTTATCTCCTCCCCACTCTTCTTTATGGTGCTCCCATCCTTACTAATTTCCAGTCTTTACAAAAATTAATACTTGAACAATGCTATAACAAAGTTGTTGAATTTAAAGAAAATACGCCTTTCAGAACCCAGCACTGTATAGCATTAAAACGCCTAAAACGCTTAGAACTGCCTCATCAACTAACATATAAACAGCTTCTTATCACTTATAAAATTACCTAGCATATGTCTGCTTGACCAGCACTAAAAACTATTCTACACAGCTACATTCCCAGTCAGTTATTGCAATCCAGTGACCAAAAACTCCTGTATGTCTACAAACTTATGAAATCTGCTGGGCATTGTCTGTACTTGTACAAGTTTGCTAAGGCCTGGAACTCCTTACCTGTATCCATCAGGTCAATACTCTCCCTTCCATCTTTCAAAACCACTTTGAAAGACTTTCTGTCTAAAATATGTCTTTGTTCTTGCTCAAAACCAGGATAAATTATATCCCTAAATGTGAACAAGTACCTTTTCATTTCTTGTAACTCCTTACTCTCCCTTCTTCACTTACTTTGTTACTTCTATCAATTTCTCTTCTCTGACTTTCTCTCTAAATATACCATAAGCCTGTTTTTCCCTCCCATTATATTGCAATTCCTATTTACATTAGACAAACTTACCTTTAATTTCTCTACAAACTGTCTAAATTTCTCTAAATATTAAATTATTGTCATATAAATTGTAGCGATTCTTAACCAATGTTTTTATAGTATGTCTAATTTGTTATAATTAAACTGCAGATGTTTTTATTTCATTTTTGAAAATTATAAAATCATTGTTCTTAAAACATTTTGTAATAACATTTTAACACCTCTGTTAGTATTTTGCCATATATGGTATAGAATAAGACAATATTCATTTGTGAACTGGGGTAGAACACTAATCTAAAACAACTATTTTTAAGTTTGGGTGGTGAGTACAAAAATACAAAAAAAAAACAATTTCAGAGGAAACAGTAAAAGTTTAAACCATGTAGTTTAATAAATTGCTTAGCATACTGTAGTAAATAGAGATTAAAATGAAAAGGGGAGATAATATAATCAGTAGGTAATACTTAAAATTGTGTAACCGGTCATACAATAGTCAAATAATATACAATATTTACAGTATTTAGAATGACTTCCAAGATGGCTGCACACTGATCAAGGGCTAAATTTCAGCTCTCCCAATGTGAAAAAAGAAACTGAGAAACAACAGTCAGTGATTTATTCCCACTTGAGTAAAATGTATTTACTGGCTAGTAAGTACATTGTCTGGATGTCAGCAAAGAAGAGATACAGTTAACCTGAAAGAAAGTCAACCGGAAAATTGAACAGAAAATACCATTTGGGAAGAATCCTGCAGCTGTTCAGCCAAAAGCAGTTCAAGCTCCAGTTTTGGTACAAGAGATGGCTTCCATAATGTTGAGGAAAAATATGCCAGATGTGCTTAGAGCTGATTAAAATAGATGAAGCATTGAATCAAATAACAAAAGGCTGGAAAACAGCAGAAGCTTATACAGCTATTCAGATGTTCTTCTTCTTTGGCTTTTCCCGGTTAGGGGTTGCCACAGCGGAACTCCGGACTGCTAATGATTGGCAGTAGATTTTTACGGTGCCGAGGTGCCAGCCCGACGCCCAACCTTCACCGAAGGCACATTATACAGCTATTCAGATGAAATGATAAAACCTAAAAAAAAAAAAAAAAAAATCAGAAGTCTAAAAGGATAAAATGCTGGCTGAGTATGAGACTGTTCAATAAGAGCTATTTCACAAAAAAAAAATAGCAGAGATAGAGTACAGAGCACCACAGAAAACCAAGATTTTCTGCTGTACCAGAGAAACTAAACGGAACAGAATGTATTAATTTTATGAAAGCAAAAATACGTTACAGGACTTGTATTTCACAGCAGGATTTGCTAATTCAAAAGGCATATCTTGTGTGCTCCAAACCTGGCCATGAGAGTGCAGACAAGATCTGTGTTTCTAAAGATGCAATCTTACCAACAGAAAGAGATGATCTTGACAAAACTGTGGAAGAAGAGAAAAATATTAAAAACTTGCAGGCAGTAGAGTGTTTGTGGAAAATGATTATTCACTGTACTCCAGGCAGAAGAGAAACAAATTTATGTCAGCAATCAATGAATGTCAAGAGGCAGGTTTGAGATTCAAGCTGCTATATTCAGCTGTCTTCAGAATATTTTTGTGATGCACAACAGGTTAAGGGAAAAATACAAAAGTCTGTCCAACTTTCTCATTCTTCTGATGACAAGGCACATAGAGAGACTTTGCCAATGAAACCTTTTCCAATGTTCCAAAAGAAAATGCTTGAGAGAGAGAAAAAAAAGCATAGGAGTTGAAGAATCAGGAGTACCTTGGACTTGAACCAGAGTCTGGAGCTGGGAGATGGAGATGAAGAGGAAAAAGACCAGCAACACTGAAATCAGTGAATAAATGTAAGACTATAATGCATCAATCATACTTGTGAAATATGGTTTTACAAGAATAACTGCCTGGAAAAAATTGGATTTTTGTTCACATTGTAAAACATGTTGGGGGGCTGACAGGCCCCACTTCATGTTATTAATGTTTGGAAGACACTAAAAGGAAAAACAGATGGAGAAACAGGAAAAAGTAATTGTAAGTTCTTAACAGTATCTGTATAAAACATTTTATGACAAATTGCAAGTGATAAAGAATTTTCTGTGATTGTGGTATGTGACAAAGATACTAAAGAAAACAGGATCTTTTTTCTTACATCTTTTTTTAGTTGTTAGAAATGTACGCATTACAATGTACACAGAGAAGAAAGACTGCACAGAAGCACATTTAAATCAATATGTTAGAATCTTAGGCTGTTGCGGTTGGGGTGGGGTGTAAAAGTGCACTGATTATAATACATGCAGAATTTAAATGTTTTCTTCTACTTTTGCATAGGTAAATGTCTGGATTAACTTCCCTGGCTTAATCTAATGACATTTTTGTGAATCTAAGTGATTTTTAAAAATAAGGGAGCACAATAAAATAAACATTTTTTTAAGCAACAGTGCCCGTTGAGAAATCTGGAGTTGAGGGCAGCTCTCCATTTTGATGTTACGTTTTCATGGAAACAAGCTGACTAAAGGTGAAGACAATATATCAAGACATCTAGACATTGTTTACTGGAAGAAACATAAAATTAAAAGGTACTTGAGCAAGCAGTTCAGTAAAAGAATAAAGTTTGAAATTATTTTAAGTGAATAAGAGATAGCAACTTTTCTGGTAACTAAATACTTTAATGCATTTGCGAGAACAGTGTATAATCTAGTTTTATTTAAAGATACTTAATACACCTTTTCTTAACACTTCATGTCAATGCTTTCCGAAAACATATAAATAAGTACAAGACAAGAACAGATAGTAATTAATGTAAGTAGGAGCACAGTCTGTAACATGTGTTTTAGCATGAATAACCTTAATTTTTAGGTTATGTTTTGCCTGTGTGTGCAGCTGTTGATTTGGGACAATTGTTCCTATCAGGAGGGTTAAACCTCATTATTTGAAGATGTACATAATTTTGTGTATTTGTTTTAAGTCGATAGGTTATAGGGGTGCTCTGGGATATGTTTTTTCATGGTTTTCTTTAAAAAAACTCTTGCAAAATGTGATATAGGTCCAACTGGAGACTACAAGAAACAACTGTATCAAAGATTAAGCAGCCAAACTGTAGTGGGTGCATGTAACACAAAATCTGGAAATAGATATTTAAAAATGCTGTCATAAGAAATGCAGAATGCAAATAACAGTGCTACAGCAGACACACTTGGAAAGAAGTGAGCATGGGAATTTGATAAAGAATGGATTTCAGGAGGAATATTCAGCACAGTATCAAGGACAAAGGAAAATGGAAGTAGTCATACTAATTGCTAGAGGAGCTCCAATAATGATAGAAGAGGGAAAAAGATGACACTGATGGTAAATTTGTGGTAGTAAGGGCAATACTGACAGTGGAGGAGGATTATGCTGGCATGTATTATATTACACTTAAAACTGCTATCATGGAACTTAAGAAAATTTTGTGAGAAATCATCAGCTTTCACAGGGAATATTACTGATAGGTGGGGGCTGGAACTTGATTTGCAACAAAAAGGCTATATCTGGGGACCTAAAAGGGAAATATAACAAAAAGGGTAGACTAAAGAAATTTATGCAAATATTTGGTATGGAAGATGTGAATTCAGTAGTAGAAACTCAGAGATAATTTGCATATTGTTTCCCAGGGTACGATAACTGGGCTACACTAGACAGAAATTATATTTCACAGGAACATATTCATTTAATTTAATTTAAAGCTCTGACACACATTCAATAACTATTTCAGAATATGCACCAATAACAACTAAGATAAAAGTGCAGGGTAATGAAGTACAAATGAGATACTAGCGCTTCCCCATCTACCTGTTAAAAAGAGAGGAATTTAAGGAATGGGTACAGGAAATTATATGAGAGTTATTAGGGAAGATAGAAATTTCTTCAGAAGTTATGGATAATGAGTGGGATAAAATGAAAGTGGAGTTTAAAAATAAGGTAGAAATAAAACAAAAAGAGATATGGTTAAGAATTAACAAGAATTTTTAGAGGAGCTAACAAAGGTTGAAGTATTGCAGAATAAGTGGTATCTCACAGAAAAAGAAGAGGTACAAACACAGAGTGCTAAAGAGAAAATAAGAGAGTATCAGGATAATATGCATTACTTTAGAAAGACTGCTGTTATGAAACAGTTTTTTTTTATAACTCTAGAGCATAAAACTTTTAGCACAATGCCTTAGGCAGCAGAAAGTAGAAAGGGTTGTTGCTAAACTTAGAAAGCCTACAAGAAAAATAAGCAGAGGTCCTGTAGGGGTATTAGAAGACACTTTGGAAATTTTATGAAAATCTGTATAAAGCAGAGGAATGTGGAAATCAATAAAAAGATGCACCTAGTTGTCTGTGTTTGTTCTAAGTTAATAGGGGATGGAATACTCTGAAAATGGATTTATTTATTTTTTTTGTTTGAGGGTTGTCATGTCTAAAGGTGAGTAACAACCTATGTGTTTTGTATAAAAAAGGATTTGCATGCATCTTTATGCATACAAACATTATTATGCAAAAAGCAAGGGTTGTTTCACACCAGTTTAGAAATATAAATATTTTAAAAATTTATTCAGAATGCGGAAGACTAAACATGCATGGCTGTGTTTACAGCATTAATATTAATGGGCAGGAAGGAGGCAGTTATGTCACTTTGGGTTCCAGCCCTAATTATGGCTGGGTAAACAGACCGGAGTTCCGCTGTGGTGACCCCTAACTGGGAAAAAGCCGAAAGAAACAAACAAACAAACAAAGTAATTATGAATTAAGTTATGTAACTGACAAACTGTTAAATTAACAGTTTGGCAAAATGCTACCCATTATTTTTTTTTCCAAACTGTTAATTTAGCAGTTTGGCAATTACATAACTTAATTTGCTATTACTTATCCATGCCAATCCACCATAATTAAAGCTGAAGCCCAAAGTGATGCAAATGCTTCCTTTCTGCTAGCTAACATTAATGCTGTAAACATGCCTGTGTTTGTTTAGTCTTCTGTGTTCAGATGTAATTTTTAAAATAATTTAATTTCTAAACTGGTGTGAAATTACCTTTGGCGCTTACCCACCTACCTGTTAAAAAGAGAGGAATTTAAGGAATGGGGAGGGGAAATATTTGAAAGTTGCTGGGGAAAACTGACATATCTTCAGAAGATATAGATAGTGAGTGAAATAAAATGAAAAAGTAGTTTAAAAATAGAGTAGAAATAAAACAGAAAGAGATATGGCAAAGAAGTACTACAGATTACTTAGAGGGGCTGACAAAGGTTAAATTATTGCAGATAAGGGGAATCTGACAGAACATGAAGAGGTGCAAAGGCAGAGTGCAAAAGGCAAAATAACACAGTATCTGAATAACATGCATGGGCTTAGAAAGATTGCTATTAGGCAATTATTTTTTGATAATAACTCCAGAGCATAAAAGTGTTAGCACAATGACTTAGGTAACAGAAAGTAGAAAGGGTTGTTGCACATAACAAGAAAAACAACCAGTGATCCTTTAGTGGTATTAGAGATATTCTGGAAATGTTATCAAAAACTGTATAAAGCATAGAGATGTGGAAGTCAAGAAAAAGCAAAAATGGAAATATTTATGGAAGACTTAATTATGGCAAGGTTTGAGACAGATGAGGCTTAACAACTAGCCATTAAGAAAGTAAGAGATAAGACAAACATTGTGATGTATAATCAATCTTCAGGAAACATCTCCTGGAACAGATGATATTCCTGTGGAAGTTTAGAAATTTGGGGGGAAGAATGTGATAAAGATCTTGAAGATTTTGCTTAACAGTATTTTACAAGGAAGAGAAACACCAACATCTTGGAAGAAAGCTGTGGTGGCCATATTACCTAAAGATGGTAAAGACACATGAGACCCAACTTCATAGAGATCCATTTAGATTTTAAACCATGTTTGGGTTTTGGCATAATGGTTATGGTGTCTTCCTCACATTAAAGAGATACAGGGTTTGATTGTTACTAAGGGAAATCGGCTAGGCTTAAAATGGTCCACAAGGGCAGCTAACCTAGTACTTACCTATGAACCTATAAAATGTTTATGTCTATACAAGCTAAAAGAATGACAAAGGTATTTCCAAAAATTAATAGATATGGATCAGTGTGGTTTGGTGGAAAGAAGGCAAACATTTGAGAATATTAACAGAACAATGGTGATCCAGAGAGAAGCAGAATGTAAGAAAATACTATTGGTATTAGTGGATCTTGATGCAGAGAAAGCATTCAACAGAATAAGCCTGGATTTTATGAGTATGGCAATGGATGCATTTGCATTCCTTGACACAATAATAAGGTTAATTAGGAGGATATATGTAAGAACGTTTGTGTCTGAACAGATGAATCAGGCAGATGTGTCTTCTTTCCCTATTATTTACTTTATATTTAGAGCCACTGTCAAAGAAAATAAAGGACTCAGAAATTCAATTATATAATTGGCACTGCAATCAAAAAAAGTTGGCTTTATTTGCGATGATATAATTTTTTACCTCATAAATCCAGGAAAGGTCATCTCGGTATTGTGGAACAGTTTGATATAGTTTTGATTCATTTCAGAATAAAAAAATTAATGAAAATAAAACAAATACTATAGACAAATTATGTATCCACACAAAAATGGGTTCAGCTATACCCATATTTATGGGGAAATGATAAGATGAAGTATTTAGGAGTATGGATTAAAAAGGCTTCTGTTATGGCAGCGAAGGATATATGGGAAGAGACTCAACAAAAATAATACAAAAACTGAGAAACTAGAAGTTTCTCTTCATGGATATGGATAGCAAGATACAAACAGTAAAAATGTTTTAGTCCCTTTACTTTTATGGGTCAGGCATATTTGTATCAACAAGAGGACATGTTGTGGACAATAATTAATAAGGAGTTGAAGGGATTTAGCTGGGATGGAAAGAGAGCAAGAGTCAAGTGGGATATGTTAATCCTTTTAGTAGAACAAAGTGGTGTAGGATTACCCAATCTGAAGAGATATTTTTGAGCTACACAGTTAAGGTTCATGTACATAACACAAGCAGAAAATTATAATTCAAAATGGAAAGGGATGATGATGAGCAAGGGGAACAGTACTTTACAGGCAGATGAGCACTGCCTGAATAATGTCTTAAAGTTTGTAAAGACATGCACTTATTTCAACTGTTCAGAGATGGGACACTCTTCAAAATACATCTGTGGGGGATCACCACTGGGGGCTTGGTCAAGAATGCTGCCTTGCCAAACAAGTTTTACCTGTTTCCAAAGACTTAACAGTCAATTGCATCTAATGAAAGATAACAAATCTACCTCAACAATCTTAAAAATAATTGTAGCAAACTGTGGTTGGAAAGCAAAATAAAGTCTTTTTTAAAATAACCTTGTTCCTTAATCTATCGCCTCCTACAATATGGTTATTTTTCTTAATTATAAAACCAATCTAAGTATTGCCTAGGTACACATACCACCTTCCAACAAATTACATTCCTAGCTTAAACCAATAGTTTTTAACAGTTTGCATCTTTAAAAATTTGAATTGTGATGTAAGTATTCTATTATCCTATTATGCTTTTTATATAAAAAGATTTGCATTTGAATGCAAACTTTTTTTTCTGATGAAGTCCTTTGAACAAAAAGTGGATAAATAAACTTGTGTTATGCTTAATTGCTCACATTCATTCATTCCAGTCTCAGTACAGAACTGACCAGATATTTGCAGTGAGACTGATAGCTGAGAAGAGGAAAGAGTCCAACTGGGCAATCATAGAGTTGGAGAAAGCATAAGACAAGGTCCTAAGAAAGCTGGCTTAGGCAGTTCTGCAGTGGTCTGAAGTCCCAGAAACATTGGTAGAAATTAGTGCAAGCTATGTACAAGGACCCAATGACTCTAGCACAAACAGTGTTCTGTCTCACAGAGGAGTTCCCAGTGGGACTGGATGTGCATCACAGCTCAGTTCTAAGCCAACCACTGTTCATACTGGTGATGGACTACATTAGCAAACAGGACAGAGGGGACAGATCAGCAAAGTCACTATATGCAGATGATGTAGCATCACAGGCAGACTCTAAGCAAGGACTTCAGCAAATGTTAAGGGAATGGAATGTAAAACTGAAGGCATGTGGGATGAAACTGAGTACAAATATGACAGTTGTAATGGCAGCAAATGGGGGAACTCAGAAGAAGCTGGGAATTGAGATACTAAGGAAAATACTGGAACAAGTTAACAGCTTCAAGTATCTGGAAAAAGTGTCTAAAAAAGAAGGGATGTCTGAATGAGGAAGTCCAAGCTAGAATCATAGGGACTGCAGCCAACTGGCAGAGAGCATCAGGTGTAGTATATGACAGAAGAATGTCAAAGAAGCTGAAAAGTAAGGTGTACAAAACAGTGATAAGACCAGGCAATAAAGACACAGCAATTGAGCTAGAGGTGATGGAGATGAAGTACCAGAAATGGCTGGAAGAAGCCACGCTGTGTGACAGATGAAGAAATGAGGGTATAAGAGCAGAAGCCAAAGTATCTCCAATTGCAGAAAAGTTAAAAGATAACAGATTACGGCAGTTTGGGTATGTGTACAGAAAAGTAGAAGACAGCCTGGTGAAGAAGATTTGAGACAGACAAGAAGATGCCAAGAGGTGGATGGATTGTGTGAAAAACGACATGCAATAGTCAGGCATGAGTGTTGCCGAAGGCAGGACAGTGGCATTTAATATACAAAGATGGTGACAGTTGACATTACACCCTGACCCCTTGTAGAAAAATGGGAAAAAGGGGGTTAATGATGATGATGATGATCAACAGACTTATAGGTCTGACTAGTCTCATATGCAAGGCCATGGAAAGAATAATCATGGACCTGATAAACCGTTACATAGGAAAACACCAAACATTGAACTCATCCCAGTTCAGCTTTGTCAAGTGCAGATCATTCCTGCCCAGTTCGGTAAAATTCCTTGAGAAAGACGTCAATGCCATGGGTGAAGGTAAAACAGTGCATACTGCCTACCTTGACCTGGTTAAGGATTTGACACAATTCCCCACTCAGGTATTGCAGAAAAATTCACAAACTTGTGCATAAATCTCTACATCAACAGATGGATAGCCAAATGGCTCATGGACAAGACATGTTGTTAGAGTGGAGAAATCCAGATCCAGAAAGAGGCCAGTTACTACTGGTGTACCACAGGGCTTAGTGCTGGGACCTCTGCTGTTCAGAATATACTTATCTGAAGTCAAGGCTAATGTAGATGGCCTTTGGCTGACCAAGTTTGCTGATGACTGAAAGTTGGGGGCTTTTAGAAAATTCCGACTGAGACAAATAATTGGTGCCAGAGCCATATTCAAAATGTTTAAAAACATGCAATTTTAAACAATATTTGAATAACACCTGATCACAAACAGAAATGTAAATGTCGCTTTTAAACCTGGATCATGTACAACATGGATAGATTTTTGTTAAATTCTGTATTCATTCATCTAAAAACAAAAATGTATTATTAATGTTAGCAATATGCAAATTATAAAAACTGCAAATGCAGTTTAAGTAACAACCTCTGAATACAATGCATATTATATAATAAAAACAGAGGTGACACTACATACTAGTTTAAAGAACACTTGGTGTTTATTAGAAAGAGATGTAGATGACAAAGCATTAGCAAAACACTATAGTGAATATAGTAATTGCAACAGCTTGAAATTTCAAGTGTTATAAGTTGTTTGTTTGAATAATTTAGAAGGAATTTTAAGGATCTATTATTAAGTGAATTAAAATTGCAATTGTGGTAAAAATATATGAGAAGGTTTTTTTTTTTTTACAAGAAATCATTGATATTAAGTGTACTTTGAGGTTAAAATGTCCTCAAAAGCCTTGAGTGTACCTTGACTGACTGAAGCAAGTTAAATATTTGACTGACGGTTTATTAATGAATTGTAAATGTACAAGAGATGTGTGTTTTATTCTGAAGTTCAACCTGATGAAATAAGTGATTTTGAATGTTATCTTTGTTCTGTTTGATGTAATAGTTTAATAAAAGTAGGTTTTAGACTTACAGAATTTCTGCTTTTTAATAAAATTATAAGAAAGTACTATTTAATTTATTCCAAAGCATGAAAACAATTTATGTATATTCTTTTTTGTGGAATATCAGAACTTTCTCTGACTAGCCTGCTATAGTTCAGAAAGAAATCACTATATGCTTAATAAAGCATTTTTTGTACTTCAGAAAATTCCCGTGCTTTTTGTTTTGTTTTTTTTTTGGCATCGATGTTACTCTCAAAGCTATAGACATTGTATCATGGATATCTCTGATGCTGGAAAAAATCACTGCCTTTCATCAGAAAGCCCATTTCTCTTATTTTAAAGCATTATGCAATGCTGTAATAATTTTGCTTTTCGATACATATTACTATTTGCCACCTCAAAAGCATGAGAATTTCACACCAAAGAGAAATGAAACTTTTCCTGTTTAGTTTTATTGTCATTTGTTTCAAGATAATAAAGCAGAATTGGATTTTACTGTGGGTTTTGAATATAACAAGTGGGCGGATAATTAATCTGACTGGCAAGTAAAAGATGTACTGGATGTCTTGTTCAATTTTAGAGATAAACAAGTATAGCATTAGGAAGCCAAAGCAACCATTCATTGCATTCAAAACTCTGTGACGTTTCGTTCTTAGCAGAAAAATGAATAAGAATAAATATGACCATTTTTTTTTATAGAAAAAAGCCAGTTCAGTTAGTTTAGGGGTAAGTAGTTGAACCTTCAACTCAAGGAAGTATTTTCTAAACATGTTTTGTTAGAGAGTAAGCCTTCTGCACCAGCCATGTACAGGGCTTTGAATGCCACCACTCCCCTATGTAAATATGTTAATAACAAAATCAAAAGCAAAAGTGAAAAGACCATGCACATTGAATCACTGCTAGCATGTGCAGTGGATATAAAAAGTTTACACACCCCTGTTAAAATGCCAGGTTTTTGTGATATAAAAAATGAGACCACAATAAATAATTTCAAAACTTTTCCCACCTTTAATGTGACCTATAACCTGTACAATTCAATTGAAAAACAAATCTGTTAGGGAACAATATAAAAAATAAAAAACATACAATACGCTGTATGCATAAGTGTGCACACTCTTAGACTAATAGTTTGTTGTGTGTGCACACCCTTAAACTAATACTTTTGTTGAAGCACATTTTGATTTAATTACAGCATTCAGTCTTCTTAGGTACACATCTGCCATCAATTAAAGAGACTCTGATTAACTCCAAATAAAGTTCAGCTGTCCTAGTAGGATTTTCCTGACATTTACTCAGTTGCCTGCTACAGCAAAAGCCATGGTTCGCCAACAGCTCACAAAGCATCAAAGGGATCTCATTTTTGAAAGGTATCAGTCAGGAGAAGGGTATAAAAAAATTCTACAGCATTGTATACCATAACACAGTGAAGACAGTCATCAAAAAGTGGAGAAAATATGGGACAACAGTGATGTTGCAAAGAAGTGGATGACCCTCCAAAATTGATGAAAAGACAAGACGAAAACTGGTCAGGGAGACTACCAGGAATTTCTGGCAAGTACTGGTTGTGTACTACACGTGACAACAATCTCCTTGTATTCTTCATGTGTCTGGACTATTGGGTAGGGTTGCAAGACGGAAACCTTTTCTTACACAGGAAAAACATCCAGGCCCAGCTAAATTTTGCAAAACAATACATCATGTGTTATGGTCTGATGAGACCAAGGTTGAACTTTTTGGCCACAATTCCAAAAGCTACGTTTGGTGCAAAAACAAAACTTCACATCACCAAAAAAACACCATCCCCATGGTGAAGCATGGTGGTGGCACTATCATGCTTTGGGGTTGCTATTCTTCAGCTGGAACTGGGGCTTTAGCCAAGGTGGAGGGAATTATGAACAGTTCCAAATACCAGTCACTTTTGGCCCAAAACCTTCAGGTGTCTATTAGAAAGCTGAAGATAAAGAGGAATTTCACCTTTCAACACAACAATGACCCCAAGCATACATCCAAATTAATAAAATAATGGCTTCACCAGAAGAAAATTAACTTTTGGAATGGCCCAGCCAGAGCTCAGACCTAAATCCAATAGAAAATATGTGGGTTAACCTGAAGAGAGCTGTGCACAAGAGATGCCCTCACAATCTGACAGATTTGGAGTGCTTTTGCAAAGAAGAGTGGGCAAATATTGCCAAGTCAAGATGTGCCATGCTGATAGACTCCCACCCAAGAAGACTGAATGCTGTAATTAATTCAAAAGGTGCTTCAACAAAGTATTAGTTTAAGGGTGTACACACACAACAAAGTATTAGTTTAAGGGTTTGCACACTTATGCAACCAGCATATTGTACATTTTTTATATTTTTCCCCTAACAGATGTGTTTGTTTTTCAATTGAATTGTACAGGTTATATGTCACATTAAAGGTGGGAAAAGTTTTGAAATGATTTATTGCAGTCTCATTTTTATATATCACAAAAGGGGTGTGTAAACTTTTTATATCCACTATACATGTTTATCACAACAGCAAAATGTTTTCTACAACAGACAGTGATTCATGAGTTCAACAACAGCAAATAAAATCAACAAGTTGAAACCTCATCCAGTTTTAACTCTATAAATAGTGTACTATGGACTATTTATTTACTGTGTTTTGATAAGGTGGATGGGTGGGCTGCTTCAAAGACCCTTTTCAGGCATGTTCTGGGCTATATAGCCAATGCAGTAATATAATATTTTGATGACAGAATAGCAAGTGAACATACAATGAGTACAACAGTTCTAACTTACATTTATGCAAAGCTAACACATTCAGCATAAATACATTGTAATAAATTTCAAAGGCAAATTATACATTTGTTCGAATTACACACTGTAGAATAAAAAAAAGGTATGTACTTACCATAACATTCCATCTATGTTGTCCATTTTAATTCTTCTTCAACAAATGGGTTTGGATCTGACTCAGCCTCTTTTTCCAGCTCATGGAACACTGAAACTCTCAAGCTCTTCCCTTACCCATAATTAACTAGTTCCCTACCATACCTAAGATCTTGTTTGATAATCTTTAAGCTTTATACTATTGACAAATTAAAAGAGATGAGATAACAGTATCTGAAGTTCAAAAAAAGAAACATCGGTTCCTTTAGTATCTTCTAATCCTTCCAGAGGTCAAATTGGTAGGTGTTTGGAAGCAAGGGAGCTGAGGAAGAATGAACATGGACAAGCCATAAACCCACCGCCCTAGAAAACAATAATGGAAAAAAACTAAGGGTAATGCTGCTCAATGCCAGAAGTCTAAATCTCAAGATGCACGCCCTCGAAGCCCTCCTCAGTATGGAGAACATCGATGTCTGTGCTGTGACTGAAACCTGGTTCAAGGCTCCTGAGAGCACCCCGGCACTATCAGGTTTTACCTCATATCATGCGTTCCGGCCCCAAAACCCGGACCATACCACAAAAGGAGGGGGTGTATCCATATTCATCAAGGATACCCACACCTCCAGGCTGGTGGCAACTCACGAAGCATCAGAGACCATTCAGGTGCAATTAACCATAGGCAAAACTGCTCTACAGTTTGTAGCATGTTACAGGCCACCCTCTCAAACTCAGGAACCCCACACAGCCTTCCTGAAGTCACTGGAGAGTATAAATGTCTCTCCAAACACCATCATATTGGGTGACTTCAACTACCCAAACATAGACTGGGAACATTACTCACGCCCCAATACCCTAGCCCAAAGGTTCCTGGAGTTCATAAATTCAAATGCTATGGAACAACTTGTCACCATTCCCACAAGAGGTGAAAATATACTAGACCTGATCATCACAAACATAGGGACAAAATGCTCCACACCGGACGTATATCCCTCATTGGTGAGATCAGACCATAAACTAATCTCACTGGAGATCCACATCTCGCCCCCACCCCCAACAAAAAAGACCACAGTGAAGAACTTCTCAAAAGCCAACTTCACACTTTTTAAGACTGGTGTGGTATCCTTCAAGGCCCCTGAGCCATTGGAAACCACAACCCACGCTGCTGAATCCCTTACAAATGCTTTCTACGAGCACCTCGAGGATTGCATGGATCAAGCAATCCCAAATAAAATCAAGACCCTTTCCACCAAAGGCAAGCGCCCGATCTGGTGGACGCCAGCCATAAACAAACTTTACAACAAGAGGAGAAAGCTACTACAAGATAGAGCAAAATCCCTAAAAGGGAAGACATCTCTGATCAATACTAGTAAAAAACTATGATCACTCATAAAATCATCCAAGGCCAACTTTGAGAGAAAAATCGCCAAGGACTCAAAAGACAATCATAAGGCCTTCTTTAGCTATGTTAGAAATCTGGGTGGAAACTCACAGATATGCTCAGAATTAGTCCAAAATGATACAAAAATCACTGAACCCACAGACATTGCAAACATACTGGCAGACAGGTTCAGTGAAAATTTCTCCCCTCTCCCCCCCAAAAGGAGAAATATCTATCCCAGCAGAGTGTAGCCTCCCAATCATCTCAAATGCCCAGGTGAGAGCTGCTCTCTCTAAAGCTAAAAACACAGCATCAATGGGACCGGATGGTGCCCCCGGCTGTGTGCTACATGAACTCAATGAGGAACTAAACCCACACATAAGGCTGCTGTTTAATCTTAGCCTTACCACAGGATACATACCCAAAGAGTGGCGTATGGCAACTGTGGTCCCACTCCACAAAGGCGGTGCTTCTACGGACCCTGGTAATTACCGCCCCATAAGCTTAACAAGCCTGGTCTGCAAAGCTATGGAGAGGATCATAATGGAACTCATAAATAAAGACATAGGGGACCTACAGACATTGGATCCTACCCAATTCGGCTTTGTCAAGGGCAGATCATGCCTCTTGAACTTGGTCGACTTTTTGAAACAGTCACCAAGGCCATTGATGAGGGTAAGGCAGTTCACACAGCCTACCTTGACCTTGCAAAGCTTTCGACACAATACCCCACTCGGGTATCATAGAAAAGCTCACCAGCTTAAATGTAAACCCATATGTCACAAGATGGGTTGCAAACTGGCTCAAGGACAGAACCCACAGGGTTAGAGTTGCTGGTGCCATGTCAGACTCAAGCCGGTCACAAGCGGTGTCCCACAGGGCTCAGTCCTGGGCCCCCTCTTGTTCGGCAACTACTTTTCAGAAGTGCAGGCAAACATAGGAGGATTGTGGCTGACAAAGTTTGCAGATGACTGCAAACTGGGTGCCATAGTTGAAAATCCATCAGACACAGATATCCTTCAGAGAGGTCTCATAGAACGGATAACTGGTGCCAGAGCCATGGCCTTAAGCTAAACGCCAAAAAATGTATAGTCATACCCTTTGGTAAAAACAAGGTAACCCCAAGTTACCACATAGGTGGCAATCCATTAAGCACAGAAGAGGTTACCAGGGACCTGGGGACCCAAGTTGACAGTAACCTTTCTTTTGACACTCACATTGCCAAAGTGGTTAGGAGGACCTTCTACATTGCCCACCTGATTATGAAGGGATTCACATCCAGATCAAGGGAGGTCATTGTTCCCCTGTACTCTTCACTTATCAGACCAATGATTGAGTACAATGCCCCATTCGGAATATATCTTACCCAACACCTGCAGCAATTGGAAAGACCCCAAAAGTTCCTCACCAAAAGGATAAAGGGGCTCAAAAATATGCCATATGCTGCCCGACTGAAGAAACTCCAGCTCTATTCAGTCGCATTCCGTCTGCTCAGAGGTGACCTGTGCCTGACATACAAGGCCATGTCCAACCCGGAATTAATGGACATGCTCCACCTCAAAAAATCCAAATCCACCAGAGCCACAAGAGCAAGAGACTTAAACCTCAACATGGATATAAATAGGACGTGCCGGAGGGACAGATTCATCACCCAGAGACTCTCTATGCTGTGGAACAGAATCCCGGTCCATGTGAGACAGAGCACCTCGCTGGCTCTGTTCAAGAGGAATCTTGACCAGTGGATGGGAGATCGTAGGTTTACCCCCGGGATCATCTCTGTATCACTACTGGACAGAGGCACGGCAAACTAATGGGTATAGTATTCTTCAACCTAAGGGGTGGTGAAAGCCCTACAACTCTGGCTAGGCTTATAAATGCCCTAGGGCAGATAGTCTAGTATGAACCTATGAACCTATAAGTAAGATGGAATGTTATGGTGAATACATAACTTTTTTATCTGACATCATTTTCATTCATTCCTCAACAAATGGGACAGAGTCTCCAGCTACCTAAATTCCATGAGGACTCTAAGGAAGGATATTCCTGAGCACAGTTGAGCCAAAGGCTGCTGTTCCCTAGACACCAGATCAAATTTGTAATGAGCAATAAAGGTATGAGGATTAGCCCAAGTTGCAGCTGCACAAATACCATCCAAGGAATATCTAGATAAAAATACTGAAGAAGTTGCCTAGACCTGGTGGAATGTGCTTTTGGTAGTTTTGATAAAGACAAGTCTGATGTTTTGTAAACAAAAGTAATACACAATCAGTTAGCCACTTGGCTAAAGTCACTTCAGAAACTGGTTTGCCTAATTTAGATTCAGAAAAGGAGACAACGCTTGTTCTGATTTCCTGAAATTCTTGGTTCTTTGTAGATAAAAACATAACCATCTGTAAACATCCAACAGGTGCAACATATACTCTCCTTTGAAAAATTCTGATTGAAAACTGGGAGGTTGACAGTTTAATACTGGATTCTGACACCACCTTACGAAGAAAGGACAGATTGGTTCATAAAGATACCCTATCCTTATGAAAAATCAAGTAAGGAGGCTTAGAAGATAAAGCTTGAAGTTTAAAGTGTTGATTTAACATAGGAGCAGTGTATTTAACCCTGCACTACAATTGCCGTTATTATTGTTTGAGAAACATGTGGAACAGGATTTTAGGGCGCTAACGGCTAAAAAAGATAGTGGTGTTTTTTCTAACTTGACTAAATCAGAAATACAGTTATTGAACAGCTTGGTGAATGATAAAAATGTAAGGACAATGAAGCCTGATAAAGGGGGTGGAGTTGTCATTATGCACAAAGTTGATTATTTAAATCGTATGTACAGCTATCTTTTTAATGGCGATTTTTACAACAAAACTTCCTTAAATTACATTCACTTAGCCTACAGAAAAATTGACTGCTTGATTAAAGATCTGTTTGACCAAGGTCAAATTGACTATACAGTTTATGATTTTCTGCAGGTTAAGTTCCCTTTGGTCCCTTCTATCTTTGCAATACCAAAGATACATAAAAATATTAGGGACCCACCTATGAGGCCGATAGTGAATGCCAGCTGCTACATACCTCACCCTCTAGCAAAGTACATTGATTGTAAGCTTAAAAAGGTTGTCAATGAGGTTGAGCACCTATGTAAAAATTGTGGGAATTTCTGTTGAAAATTAGAGAAATTCCCTACTCTGAGCAGTTGATTTTTTAACGAGAGATGTGGCAGAGTTATTTAATGTAATACCTCAAGACGTTAGCCTATACTGGTTTTAATAAAAACATTTTGGGTGGTTCTACTTGTGGTCCCTTGGTGTTTGTGGCAGCTCTACTGGTTTGCATTTGTTTGGTGTTGTTTCCTGGTTCCTGGCTTGTTGTAATGACTAACCATGAGTCACAACCCGCCTTGGGAGAACAAGGGAATTCTACCTTGGACAATGTTGTAGCAAGCATCACTTTGCTTACGCAGATGGGGAAAGAACTTAAGAATCAAGAGTTAATGGCGCCAAGGTAACAAATTCTGATTTAAATGAATTACTTTGCACCCTCATGTGTCTAAATGACAATGCAAGGACAAATAGTTCTGCCAGTTTTGGGGATGACACAAGTAGTAGGACAAATATTGATAGATGGCTTAATGGATCGTTTAATTTCACTCTTAATGACAGAGGGAATAATGAAGGTCTGAGTTTACAACAGTTAATGGACAGTTTACACAATAAGCTATTTAAATGCCATAAGCTTCAGTTGGAGAGCACCTACCTTCGGGAATGTTTGAAATTAAAAATTGTCCTGAAGGGTTTAAGGTGTTGCAAGTACCCGAATGGGTTAACTATGGATTCACCTTTTCACCTTGCCCTATTGAAGCTTTTTGACATATTTGGGCTAGAATTACTGGAACTGTTAATTAAATATAATCAGAAAGAAATAGATGGCCTTATCAGTGAAGCCAATAAATGAAATGACTTGATAACAGGGGAATCTTCTTTTTGAACAGCGTTCTGGCTGGTACAACAACATATTTTTGGAAATAGATAAGGAAATTTCCTATATTCAACAAAGAAAAATAAATAAGATCAAATGTGACAATGAAGCTTATTCTAAGGGACTTGCTTATCCCAACCAACCCATGTTGCATGATAATGAGGACAATCATTTGTTTGATAACCCAATAGGATCACATCAAGGCAGGGACCTGGAAGAAACTAATCATACCCATTCAAAAAACTGGCCCAGTGAGATGTTCCGAGAGGTCATGGAACAAGAACAATCGGTAACAGGTAGGACAAGGAGGGTGGACACCTCAACGGGTGAACCATGGTGGATCACGGAGGACAAACAGGACTTATTACCAACAGAGGAGGCATTGAGTCCTATTGATTTGGATACGAACAGCTCTTTTGGACTGACTTACCTTCCTTGTATTGTGCGTAATACTCAAGGTGACTTTAAACTTTATAATTTCACCAATACTAATTATGGAATTGAGTATGCTGACTTATTATGTAGGGTTTTTCTTTTGTACCCACAATCAATGTCAAAATTGAGCATTTATTACTTGATTTGAAACTGTTTCTTAGGAATCTCAACTTTAAGCTTATGTTTGATAATAAATGCACACGTGAAAGTGGGAAAAAGTTTTTGTTTGACAAATTCTAGGTTCCCCCATGGAAGATTTATACTAGGTACCTGGAGAATATTTTTATTGCTTGGGAAAGTGGAAGCGAGGATATTCCCCTATTTGTTGACTACCTCAATTCTGCCATGTTTTTTCTAAAATTTGCATATAGTTGGAGTTCTAATTCTATTAATTATCTAGATGTCCTTGTCTTTAAAGACACAAACAGTAAAACTATTGAGACCACCATTTATAGAAAGTCAACCTACTGTAACAGTCTGTTACACTTTCACAGTAGGCATTCGAATCATCAGAAAAAAGGCATTGTGAAAGGTCAATACATTCGGTTGGCAAGAATGATTTCTGATGACAGCCTTTTCATGAAGGAAAGTGAGGAGTTGGCCAGGCTATTTCAAGGTAGGTGTTACCCAGATAATATGATAGCAACTGTAAAAACCTGTATTGAAACAGAAAGGAATAATGGAGCTATACTCCCCTTAGTTAAGTCTGATATTCAAAATATTAGTGATGTGGTGAAGAAAAAGGATGACACTGGAAAAGACTTGCCTTCAAGTTTGATTATACAGTTTTATGCTGAAGATACGAGTATTAGGAAAATATTAAATAAAAACTGGTCTGTTTTTGCTTTTTTCAATGGTGTAATTGATAAAGTGGGAGACAAAGCTGTAGTTATCTACAAAAAAGGAAAAACTATTAAAAATTCTTTAGAAAAAAGTGATAGCCTTTGGAAGTTATATTCACATAAAAAAAGGTACGACTTGGTCTGTCTTGGTAATGACTGCCTCTCAGTTGGAAGTGTAGGCATATTCTGGATCATCTGTTCATTTTTATATGATAGTACGCATCCTGAAGGTCTACTGAGCACATCTAGTTATTCTTCTGCAGAAAAGGCAGAATGAACTGAACAGTGACCATCTGGAAATTAGTATACTGAACTGACTTGTTAAGAATGGTGATATCCAAAACTGGTCTCCAGTCTCCTGTTTTCTTTGGCACTAAAATAAACCATGAGTAAATTCCAGACTCTTTCTGATCTGAGGGGACCTACCTCTTGGATGACTCTTTTCTAGCAGCCTTTTTTTATTTCTAGTGCTGCTGTTTTCCTCTGACTGGATGGAGCATTGGGAATTTTGTTTACTTTTAAAGGGGGGGGGGGTGTAAGGAAAAGGGTATTATATAACCTCTGGAAATAATCATCTGCAGATGAATATTTTATAATCTCTAGTCATGCTCTCTGGTGCATGGATAAATGATCCCCAACTGCCTCCAGAGGTGGATAATCAGACCTCCTTTCAGGAGTGCTGGTAGGATCTGTTAGAGAATGTATCTCTAGATCCTTGGTTTTGTGGACTTCTTCCACGTGGGTGTTGTCTTCCATTAGAGTTCCCCCCTCTGCCCCTGGGGGAACTATCTCGATGTGGATCTTGTAAGGGACCCTGGGACTTTCTGAACCACATTTGGCCACACCATTGATTTCTAAAAAGGTCCTACGAGGAGTCAAAAAATGAATGCCCACAGCAAACAGGGTTTTACCTTCCTGTTCACACTTGGATAATGCTTCTTCAACCTTGGGGCCAAATAAAGAACTTCCGTCAAAAGGAGCATTAATGAAAGAAGAGCTCAGTGAAATCACACAGGTGCATCCAGGCATGCCTCCTAATGGAAATGCCTGAACCCGCCACCCTTGAGGTACCTTTGGCTGCATGGGAGATGAAACTCATGGACGAGTTTGAAACAGATTGTAGGATAGCCAACTGTGAGGCAAATGAGCTCTCTGCTTCAGGATTAATGGTCCCACAGACAGATTTGGTAAGTTCTTTAATCAAATTCCTCTGGAGTCTAGTAAGGTGTGCCAGATAATTCAGCAATCGAAGTTCAATATTCACTGAAGCATATACATGCTTCTTGAATCTGTCCAGTGTCCTAGACTCCCTGTTAGGGGGATGAACACAGGGATTTTATTCTGCAAGTTCCTTTTTGTGGCCACTGCTATGACCATGGAATCAACTGGCACTCCCTTGCTCCAAAATTTCATCTCCTTGCGTTGTGCCAGTATTTTGTCTGGTCTGTTGGGGATCAGCTTAACAGGAAAGGGTTCCTTTCATGCCTGTTGAGAGATCAAAGCAATGACTTCATTGGTGGATTGAGATACTCAGG
The DNA here is from genome assembly GCF_019279795.1 of Protopterus annectens. NCBI lineage: Eukaryota > Metazoa > Chordata > Ceratodontiformes > Protopteridae > Protopterus > Protopterus annectens. Next base: position 480,948,873 of record NC_056735.1, read on the forward strand.
AGATAGACTGGCCAGCTCCAAAGGTTCCAGGAATACTGATTCCTCCTGGGAAGGACTGTTGGTAGACTAGTTAAGTCTTTGCTTGAGGATCTCTAGTATGTCTCAGAAGGAAACACCATCAGGTGTTGATCTTTGGGACCCTTCAACTTCATCAAAATCAGTATCCACTATGACAGACTCTTGAGGAGAGTCTAAGTGCCTCCTTTTGCACTTTTTCTTCCTAGGTACTTCTTGGTGTGTTCTGGAGAAGTATCAGAAGATATCAATATACCCTGCTAGGTATCCTGCTGACTTTGGGCTGGATGTACCTGTGCTGTTGAAAGTTGAGGCTCAAGATGCAAACACATCTGGGTCTGGGAAGTAGAAGCCAAGGAGGGTAGCTGTGTCCTTTCTCTTGTAGCAGAGAAAAGTTTCTCCACTACCTCCAAAGCAGAATGCCTCAGACAGAATGAGACCAATGGCTCTGAGAAGACATGTTTCCAGACCATCGTCTCCTTTCAATCTAAAGGCAAATCACTTAAGGCAGGGGTCAGAACTGACCTGTCCAGAACCGAGGCTGCAAGAGGCAGCAATGGCTCCAACAACCTTGGACTCGACTCCAACACCCCGGATCTGACACACACTGATGCTACAGCTCTGAGTCATCTGACATGCTCAGAGATAGTCCACTAAGAGACGGTACCCGTGTAGAAGATACATTGATGTTTGGATCCAATATGGATGGATCCAGGATCTCAAAATCAGCTGTTTCAAAACCAATGGATGAGTCAGAAAAGGAGACAGTACAGGCAGAGTGGCACTCATGAAGGTCTCCTGAGCTGATGAGGTTGGAGCTGGGAGAACCCCAATTTGAATCTGCATCAAGAGGAATTTACTCATCATCCTGTCCACATCTGCTTCAGTCAGACTTTTGGAGGAAAGAGAAGTAGATGTTACTGATTAAGCCCTAGAATGTATGATGCTTGGGAGACTTGTCCAAAAAAGGAGATGGAGACAACAGGACACCAGATGCAAACATTGAGGAGATCTGATTTATGGTGGCCTATCCTTATGTTTCTTTGGATCTGAGAGGGTCGGATCCAAAGATTTTGCCTTTGGATCCAAAGTAGTCGGACTGGAATATTTAGTCTTTGGATCTGAACAGGTCAGACTTAAAGGTTTTGAAATCTAAATAGGTGGTTTCTGAACCCAGATTTGAGGAACTTCTAGGGTCTGGGGAATGTTTTTTAGCCTCTTTTTTATCATGTTTTTAAGGATTTGAGCCCCAGATATTGTATCAGATGATTTTGATGGAAGTAACCCTCTCAAAATTAGCTTATATTTTCTATCATTTAGGTCCCTAGGGTTGAAAACTGCATATGCCACAGGCAGAATCTAAGTTGGCCAGGCCTAAACAATATACACACATAGCATGTGCATCAGAGTGAGGTATTTTATGGCCACAGGCCATGCATTTCCTTAAAACTGAAGGGTTTTTCAACCATATTTTACCTAGAAGAAAGAAGAAAAATATTTTTTTTAATATGGATAGATAAAAAAAAAGAGAAATTATTACCAACAATGGTAATAAAAGAATATACCAAAAAGATAAAACAATGAAAGACAGGGAAAATTACCAACTATGGTACTGTAGAAATATACCAAAATAGTGTAAAAAAACAATGGAGAATATGTAGATATTTTTTTCTAAGAAAAAGGTAAATAGATAAGGCAAAGAAAATTCTATTTTACTCTCAAAACCTACTACTGCTCAAGCGCTGAAAGTGACCATGTCCATACGCAAAGGCGGCAGACGAGATGTGAGTTATGGTAGGGGACTAGTGCATTATGGATAAGGGAGGAGCTCGAAAACTTCAGTGTTCCACAAGTTGGAAAAATATTCTGAGTCCTATCTGAAGGCTGGATCCGAATGCATTTGTTATGGAATGAATGAAAATGACAACATGAGATCTATGTGTTATATAACGCAAAATTTTAAGTAGAAAAGAGTAATTTTGATGAAAGTATAAAGAGTAGATGACAGGATAAAGTGGAGAGAGTAACAGATAGAAGAGGGGGTAAGTGAAGAAATAAAAGATTATGAAAAAGGAAGCAATTTCAAAAGAAAAGCTATGTTTGCATAAATAATATGATAAACTGGAGAAAGAAGAAGCTGCAGTGATACAATTTAACACTGAGATTGTTTTGCTAGATGATTATTTGAGGAAAATAATTCAAAGAGCATTAATGAATGTGAAAAGGTTACATAGCTTAATAATGTAACTATCTAAAATTTCCAAAGTAGAAACATTTTGTTCAGGTGTGATTTCATTTTTTTTTCATAAACGAAGGAAAGTGAGGAATTGATGTGATTTCATCTGAAACATTTTTCATAATATAGACATGAACATGTAAATGGCATTTTCACAAATGTAAAAACTGAGGTCTATGATGTTTGATTCTACCTTTATTTCTCAGATAGTAAACAGGTATCTTTATACTAGGCTTATTTACCAGTAATGTGGGTTAGCTTTCAGTAAGCAGTTTGACAGTGTTAAGGAAAAACATAGCCCTAGTGCTAAAAGATAGCCATTTTGCATTTGGGATAGCAATTTTGCATCCCGCAAAGATTTTCAGTCATGTTTCTGTGATTTCTCAAGTAAATCATGAGAGATTTTTATTCTATTGGTGATGGTATAGTGGTGCAGCAGTAGCATTGTCACCTCACAGCAAGAGGTTCTCCAGTTTGATTCTTGGCTGAGGTGCTTTCTGTGTGGAGTCTACATGTCCTCCCTGCATTTGTGTTGGTTTCCTTTGGGTGCTCCAGTTTCCTCCCACGTTACAAAGACATGCGTCTGGAGAATTTCTCCCCAGGCCACCACTGAAAATTGGCTTTGTTCCAAGTCTGACTTTCCCTGTTAGCAAATGATAAATGAATAAATAAAATACTGACTTTAATAGGGAGATACTATTTGCTGAGAAAGGAACAATAATAAGCATGTTTGATGCTGTAATTTATAGAATTCATGTGCCTTATTTGCATGTGATTCCTCATTTTTGTCAGTAGGTGGTCATTTGCATATACTGCATACTACACTATTTTTTTCCTTTACAGTATGCACATGCTGTTTCTTTCAGTTCTCCACATCCTATGCCCTGCCACTATCTGGGTTAATTTGCAGTATACATTGCACTAAACATCTATAAATCCTGGCCAGTGTTTGGGTCAACAAAATCTGTAAGCACTTTTGTTTATTGGTGAATAGTAGTAGAATACCTATAGGGTCACCAAATGTTAAAGTCCAAGACTCTGAAAGCCCTTCGGAAATACCAAGAAGCATAAAAGGGGACTTCTGAGGGCTAATTGATATTTTGTTCCTGGTGAACCACTTCCAAAACTGTGGAAAAGTCTTTTTGTAAAAGCTGTCCCACAGTGTGGGTGAAAATGTGAGATCTGGTAAAAAATATACAATCTGCATACTGAATGCAAATTATTTGAGAAGGCCCTGTGCTAAGTTGATTACATGCACTGAGAAATATAGGGAAATGAGTAAATATTCCTGAGGCATTTCTTTGATTAAGTTTCCATTTTAGAATAGGAGTTATGCAAGAGTATTGTAAAACTTCATTTAGAGATATTTTTGCCACTTAAGTACTTCTGTAGAAAAGCTATATTTACTAAGTTTATTAAGTAACAGCATGGGATCAATTGTTTCAAAGGCCCTCTTTAGGTCTAAGAAAATAGCACCTTTCAGTTGTCTGTTTTCCATATCTGTGAAAGTATGAATAGTAAGTAAAAAGATTGCTGTTAAAGTATTGTATTTTGGCCAGAACCCATGTTGCTTGCCAGATAAAAGACCATGTGTTTCTACATATTATAGTGTTTGTTCATTCACTAACCTTTCCAGTGTTTTCACTAAAGGACAAACATTTACAATAGGAATATAATAAACAGTTAAGCAAAGGAGGGTATTTTTGGAAGAGGCACTACTAAAGCATGTTTGAAGTTGGGAATTACAGATGTGACAAAGGGTTTTTCAGGGAACAGACCTACCTAGATTGAATACTTTTGTGTGAAGAGCATGGAACTGTGGTGTGCATTTGCACGCTGTTTTTGGAGGTGTTCTTTGATGGTCATTTTTATAACAGATTTAAAATAGAATGAGGTGCTGTTGCATCTTACACAATGGGGTAGAAGGGATAGTTTGTTGGAAACTATTAAAACAGGAGTTAGTGGGTAGTGAAGGTGATGAAATAGTGTTGGGTCTATATTATAAGAATGAATGCTTAAAATGTAGAACACATCTTTGTCAACACGTTTTAAGCGAATGCTCTTATAAGCGAAATCTGATAAAGTTGAAACCGACATACTCAAAATATTTTAGTTGTCCAACAGCTATGCCCCACTGTTGCATTAAACATGAACTGAAAACACAGTAAACTTCACTTGTAACAAACACCCTAAATATACACTACAATCCTTCCTGTTTGTAAAGTAAATGAAGTAACCATACCAATTGCCAACAGTAAATCTCCAAAATTACACTTTTCCAAAATGGCACTTTCGCGAAACACAAACCAGTTAACATACATACACTAATTTTTCTCTAATTTTTTCAGGGGGGCTCCACCCCCTGCACCCCCCACACCCCCTGCTACTTATATATACCAACTCCAAGACTGGTCTAAAATTAAGGTAAACATGCATAATTCATAATGTACACATCTTTACATCACTGCTGCATTTGCGTGTGTTGGTCAACTATGACATTTCAAACTTCACGTTTTAGATCTTTAGAGCTTTCGCTTATAAGAGCGTTTGCTTAAAATGTGTTGACAAACTGGTGCTTGACATCTTAAGCGTTCATCCTTATGATATAGACCCAATAGTGTCACCTCATGTCATTATGCCTTCTGTTGTGTATTATTCTATAACTCCTTTTGGGAAAACATTTTGCATTAGCAGCTTTAATGGTGCTCAAGAATTTCTGATCATTGACTAGATTTATAGTTTGTAAATTAGTGTAATACAGAACTTTAGCAGCATTGGTTTTCATTCTCACATTTCAGTTTGCTAGAAATCTGCAATGTGGTAGTATTGTTATAGCCAGTTTTCTATTCAGGCCACTTGTCTAATGAACTTGCGAAGTTCACCGTTCAACTATGGTAGTTTATTATGCTGGACTCTTCCTTTTGTTAAAGGCTATAGTTTATCTTTGATCTAAGTTTAGAAGCTTTGAAATTACTGAGATGAGTGATCTAAGTAATCAAGTAATACTTACGTAGTACTTAGATGCAGAGAATGTACGTTAGCTGGCAGTACAGGCAATCAAATGACTCAAACAAATAATTTGAATTGTAATACTCTGAGGTACAGATCTGTTTGTGGAAAGGGTGAATAAAGGAAGGAGAGTAGCTAGTACAGCATAAATGTAGTGATGGGGGTGGCTGCAGAATGAGGTGAAAGGAGAAAACAGCAAAGTGTACACACCTTTCAAGCTATAAGTAGCATAAAATCTGCACAAAGCCAAAATTAATGGGGGTACAAAGGCCCAAAAAAGGGACAAGTTTTAAATGTCACTCTTATAAACTTAGAAAGTTGATATATTAAAAGGTTTTGCATTAGCATGCATTTTCTGATTGATATGAAGTATGAAACTCAAATATATGGTATCATATAGTAACATAAATCCTCAATGATTTGCAATAAAAACAGACTAAAAATGGGGCAAAAATCTGGACACTTGAGAGGTATGAAAATGTGCCACATCTTCAACATCAGTAGGTGGAAATCAGAATGCACATGCACAACACTAATGGAATACTGTACACCACTGATAAGTTAACAACCAATAAACACATACAGTTAAAAAGTGAACACTGAAATATTAAATGTGCTGCAATTTACAAAAGACCCGTATCTGTTGAAAGGACAGCCAAGCAGCATAAACTTTGGAGAGTGAAACTAATACTTGAGCAGAAGAAAAACTGCTGTGGGCAAGCAGATGGTACCGTAATTTAAAGAAAAAAAACTAAGTTGAAAGTGCACCAAACTGGTACCAAGCACAAGATAAAACAGCAACTTAGTAGAAAATATGAAATATGCCTAGGAAGAAAAATATCATTACTGCTAAGGTGGCAGGTAGCAGTCTGTTCATGAAAGTGATGGGCACTCCAGCACTGACCATGGCAACCCTGACCATCAATGGTGTGATTTAGAGCTGAGTCTACTAAAGGAAATAAAGAAGAAAAAAGATAAAAAAAGAGATATGGAGGTCACTGAACTACAAATAAGGAAAATGAACAGCAATACAACAAAACAGTAGCAAGCAATACAGTCAAGACACACTTCAGAATGGGCAGCCCTGGTGGCACAAAAGGATAAAGCCCTAACAATGGCACGGCCAACCTGGTTCGATTAATAGCTTAGGTGACTGATGGAGTGGCAGGGAGTGATGGGTATGCCTATCCTGGGGGAAGGGCACTTGCTAACAATGGTCCCTAAAGGAAGGCATGGTCCAAAGAGGGGAGTTACATTTGAATGCAACCATTAAGCATGGTAGGCAGGAAAAGGGAGATGGGGCGGTATGGCATTAAAAAAAAAAACAAAAACCACCAGATGGAAGCAAAGACAGCTGAGCCCTTTGGATGCCACTAAGATGCACAACTGGCCTCAGCAACACTGAAGCAAGCCCTGGAGGATGGCAGAAGGGTGCTGGTAAAGTCAGCATGGATGTGGGGCACTGGGAGACCAGGCCAGAATAAATGAAGTCTAAGGGGACCAAAAAGAAAAAGGTCAGAAATAACCATCCTATGTGCAGTGTTTTCAATCACAGAGTCATTAGCAAGCATTAGCAAAACACAAACCAGGAAATTCATTAAAGTTCCTAGCATGAGCTGTATGACTTATACTAGAAAGGCCATTCCAAAATGATGTGCCCATTTGCAATTCAGTAGCATGCTAGCCTCAATGGGGTAAAACCTCTCTGTCTGACAATTTACATGTTTCCTAAATCACAGTTACTACAGTGACATGCAGATCATGGCTAATCTGCATGGCACAGTAAAGAAACCTGCTGCTCATGCAGACAGTGGCATCCCATCTCCAGTGACACTCTCTCTCTTTCTCTCTCTCACTCACACTCAGACACACACACTCAGACACACACACACACACACACACACACACACACACACACACACACACACACACACACACACACACACACACACACACCACAGTCCCTGTACTTATCTCTATCCTCTCGTGGTTTCCCCAACTCACCTATGCATTAGAATGACAGGAGAATTTGCGGAACTATGACAGACCTGGTGCAGGCAACAATAATCGGAAACGAGAACACTTTCAGAACAATAAGGAGGGACATTTTTACAACAGTAAGAAAAGAAGACATTGACTATTCAAATATTTGTAATGTGGTTAAATCAACTAATGTTACTGAATGTGAGAAGCTGGTTGAGAATTTGTCTGGTAGTTCTTTGTCTTTGGCTGAATTGTCAGTGTTACAATGTGGGTTAAAGTTTATTCCTACTTCCCTGTCATGCTCCCATGTCTGCAAAATAGAATTGTTTAATTTTTAGAAAGCTATATCTATTAGAATATTTTGGGAATAGTAAAAATGCTTCTGAGGACATTTCATTCCTTCAGTCAGATGGGGATGATGAGGAATTGAATCTATATTTTTCATGTAACTCAACATTGGATTCACAGGATGATGTTAATGCTTACTGCCTTTTAGATACTTCTAAGGTACCATATAGAAGTAACTTTATACCCCCTTTTTCTAATGCTATTATCTAACAGTTTTCTTCTATGATTAACTATGCTTTTGAAGTTAGCCTGAATGCCTTTTATAAAGAAAAGGCTAAGATTTGTTATAGTCTAATTAAGGCAGAATGGGATGCATTACAGTCTTTGAGTTCAAGGAGGGACATTGTTATTAAACCCTCTGATAAAGGTCATAAAATTGTTGTCTTGTATTATATACAATATTTTAATATGTGCATGGACCTTCTTCTGATAGTAATGTTTATCGTGGCAAGTGAACAGGAATATTGTGAAGCTATTGAAAGTTTTAAAGAATTGCTATATAAAGGCTATAGACTTGGCTATTTCTCTAAACAAGATGTGGAAGTTGAATTTAAAGTAGAAGGCAGTTGTCTAGTGAAATTCTGTCTACCAAAAATTAACAAACATATTTTTCCCCCTCCTGGGAGACCCATTGTGGCAGCTGATAATTATTTTTTGCATAATGTGGGTCTATTACTTCATACATATTTGCTACAGTATCTTACTAGCCTGGATTCATAGAAGAAGAAGGCTTTTTTTAGATAGTCACTGATGTGAAGAGCCTCTACACTAGTATTACACATAAGGTGGGGCTAGAAGCCCTTAAGTTGTTTTTGGGCACTAGCCCGGTTAGCACCTTTGCTATAGAGTTGTTATACTTTAGTTTAACTCATAATTTCTTTGAGTATAATTACTGTATTTATCAACACATGCAAGGTACAGCCATGGGTGCATCCTTTGCACCCATGTATGCCAACCTGGTTATGGGTCTGTTGAAATTGAGGTTCTTTATAAATTAGAATTTTTTAGAAAGTATGTCGTTCTTTATAATAGATTTATAGATTACTTGAATTTTTTATGCAGGGGTGGGGAAACCATGGTTGAATATTTTGGGGCTTCTCTCCAGAGGAACTGTTTTGGCCTTCAATTTGATGATGTACAAAAGGGTGCGTCTGTTGTCTTTTTGGATCTGGAGTTAAGCATTAATGGTAATACTATTAATATGAAGATACATAGAAAATTCAATTATGGCATTCATGTTTTGAATAGTAGGAGTTGCCACCCTCCACATACCCTTAATACTTGCCTTATAATGAATTACTTAGAGTAAGTAGGCTATGTAATAATATTCAGGTTGTTAAGGATGAGATTATACTGTTGTGCATAGCCTTTAAACGAGAGGTTATAGTAATGAGTTAATTATTAACTCTTTAAATAAATTGTTATGGTTGGACAAGGATACCAACAGTGCTGTTGATACCTCAGATAATGGAGTCTATTAAAAATTATTTTGCAGTGAAAAATAGTTGTGATAATTAGACAATATATTTTGTCACTTCTTATAATATTCATAGTAGTGAGTTAGTCAAAATTATTAAATACTACTGGCCCATTCTTCATTGAGGTAGGAATGGGGTTAAAGATCTACCCAAGTATTTTTCTATCTCCTATAACAGAGGTAGAAATATTAAAGATATGGTTGTTCATAATTTGTTCTCTTTTCCATCTGAAACTTTAACCGGTTCTTTGCATAGTTTTGGTACATTTCCCTGTGGTAAATGTTCAATCTGCACTTATGTGGTAAACGAATTTTGAAAGGATAAATGGTATTATTTTTAAGCCCAGAACTATTTTTTCCTGTGTTACTAAGGGAGTCATTTATTGTCTCTCATGCTCCTGTGGTTTCTTCTATACAGGAGAAACCAAAATAATGTTTAAAACTAGAATACAAGAGCATATAAGAGATATAAAAAACAAAAATATGGATAGCCCTTTGGCTTCACATTTTCATACAGGTCATCTAGGGTCATACATTGATTTAAACGCTTGTATTTTAGAACAAGTAGTTGCCAAGGATGTTGTTTTACTTAAAAATAAATTGTTCTACAAAGAATCAGTTTTTATACTGAAGTTTGGTACCTTGGAGCCTCAGGGCTTGAACAAGGACATTGAGTGGGAGGCTCTTTTACATTAAAATGTGAATTATTTTATTGTTTTAATTGTTTAATTGTTTTATGGTTTGATAGATTAATTATGTGATATCTTGTTATTTAACTGACGTATTCTGTGCCATTTGATGTTAACTCTGTGAAAGGCTTGTGCGTCAAGGCGCTAGAGTTTTATTAACTATATTTTTTTTACTTTAGCTTCTGCAGTTGGTGTTATTCACTGACCTACATTGTTTTTTTTTCTGCATATGCATTAGGCCTTGGTGGTCTAGTGTATCCCCATCCCCATTTTGATGTCAGTGCTGTTGCAGCACTTTAAAGAGTCATTCTTGATGGTCTAGTAGTTCTTATTAGCATTCAGCATGGCCACAGGGCCAATCTTTCATTATGCTGCACCATCTTCTCATTGGAAAACTACACAGTATGCTATAAGAGTGCTATCTGAATTAGAGGATGTTACAGCGATGTGCACATGTCACAGCATCTTCATGAATTCAGCTTCAAATCTGTGAAATATTATGTAGCATACAGGCATGAGAAAACAGTGAAAGAAAAAAAAAACTAGAATGCTCCTTGAGGCTTGCACAACTACTGCTATATTAGGATCAATATGACTACAATGCACAATTGTCAAACATTTCAGAGCAACAAATAAGTATAATTATGCAACATGTCATTGCTTCTTACACGAACATTATGATTTTTTCATAAAGACAAGCTTATGGCAAGTCAAATTACCCAGTAATGAAGGTGCCTTGTTTCCAACAGTCTGAAAACATTTTTTATTGTTTTATTCTTATATTCTCAAGTACGCAATTTTTGATTTTAGGGCCTTGCTGACCTAAATACATTAACAACTTGTACATGGAAGATTTAACTTGTCAGTCAGCTTAAACAATTTAAAACTGTGAATAGATATTATGCTGCACTATGTCCTAGTACCTAACTTAAACACAATACTATCCTTACTTATATTCACAGTTTTCATGGTTTATTTTGATCCAGGGCATTCTCACTTTCCAACTCCACACCCTAGAAGCTCTTTTCACTCTAGAGAATGCTGATGTGTGTGTGGTAACTGAGATTTACATCAAAAATAAATATACCAAAAGGCCTGTAAAACAGGACAATGCAGTTGAGCTTCTTTATATTCAAATCACCATAGGAAAAATCCAATACCACTTCCTTGCAAGCTATAAATCCCCCTCTATGACCCAGGAAACCCATACCATGTATTTAAACTTACTGGAAACACTCACCATTCAACCCAATACCATATTCATGGATGATTTTAATTGCTCCAAGTTTAACAGGGAATCATATACGACAACAAACATACAGTCACACAGATTCCTGGATATTGTAAACACAAACTCCCTGGACCAGATTGTCAATACACCAACAAGGGGTGCATACTGGATCTGGTCCTCACTAATATGGGGAAAGTGCTGCACACCCCCTAGTGTAATGTCTTCTCTGGTAAGGTCAGACCACAAAATGGTCTCCTTTGCAATAAAAATAAAACCTGGGACCCCAGCTAACCCTGGAATTTTCAGTAACTACTCTAAGGCTAACTTCCTACTATTAAGTGGTAACCTGGCAAAATTTCAAGCCCCCATAAACCCTGGGAACACTGCTGTCTACGCAGAACTGTTCACAGAAACCCTATACAAGCATGTTAATAGCTGCATAGAGGTAGTTGTACACACCAGGAAGAAGTACAGAACTAACTCAAAAAACAAGCCACCCTAGTGGAATCACAGCATCAATAGGCTCTAAAACTGAAAGAAGAAAATCATGGCAAAAATAAGGAGGTGCAGCACCCAACAAGATAAAAGCACTCTCATCAAACTAAGCAAACAACTCAGAGGACAAATAAAGTCTACCAAAGCCAAATGTGAGATAAATTTGGCCTCCCAGGCTAAGGACAGCCACAAGGCCTTCTTTACGTCTGTCTGCAACCTCAAAGGCAATATACAATTGTGTGCAAAGGTCATTGTAAATGAAGCCACCTATACTGAGCCAGAAGATATAACAAATTTACAGGGTGACAAATTCAGCTCCAACTTTATCCCTCTCTCTCCATCAATCTTCTCTCAGGAAATGCCATCAAATATAACTCCCCCTGCTAGGGAATAGGACCTTAATCCTTTGTCTAAGGCCGACAACACTGCATCAATGGGGCTAGGCAATATCCCAGGATGCCTTCTAAATAGCATGAAAGATGATCTATCAGGCCCTCTGGAATTGCTATTTAACTGTAGCCTCAAAGCAGGCTTCATGCCTCATTAATGAAGAACAGCAACAGCCATCACTCTGCACAAAGGTGAGCCATCTAGATCCTGGAAATTACAGATCCATAAGTCCAGCTAGTCTCATATGTAAAGCCTTGGAAAGAATTATCATAGAAATGATCAATAATGTCATAGGAAACCTCCAGACACCAATATGGTTTCTACAAGGGCAGGTCATGTCTACTCAACCTGGTGGAGTTCTTTGATAAGATCGCAAAAGCAATGGATGAGGGCAAAATGGTTCAGAGTCCACCTCTACAAAGAGGCAGGTCAGAAGCATTGCTCCTCAAGGATCAGTCCTAGGACCGCTTCTTTTTGGCATTTACTTCTCTGAAGTCAAGACCAACATGAATAACCTCTGGCTGACTAAATTTGCAGGTGATTACAAACTAGAAGCTGTCACCAAATTTTCCAAAGACACAAATGTTCTTCAGGAAGGGCTGACACAGACAAACAACTGGTGCCAGAACCATGGACTAAAACTAAATTCCAAGAAATCCATAGTAGTATCATTCAGGAAGTTATCCACCCCTGGTAACTATCATATTGACAACACCCCTCACAGCTGGCCCAGTAGTCAGGGACTTGGGGACATACATAGACAGCAATCTATCCTTTGACCATCACGTGCCTAGAGAAGTCAGGAAATCATTCTATGTTGTGCAAGTATTAAATAAAGGTATGACATCTAAGTCCAAGGAAGTCATTGTTCCACTGTATTCGGCATTCATCAGACCTGTCATTGGTATATACCTAACCAGACATGTCCAAAAATTGGAATATCCACAGAAGTTCCTCACTAAAAGAATACAGGGAGTAACTAGTATGTCCTATGCAGACCATCTCAAGGCTCTATCCCTGTATTCTGTCTCCTACAGGCTGTTGAGGGAAGATATATGCCTCGCATACAAGGCATTATTAGATCCCACTCTGGTGGAGCCCTTGCATATCCACAAAACAAACAGTACCAGAATTACCCATTCTAAAGACTTAAGCCTTGCCTGTCATATAAAATAGGACCTGCTGGAAAGACAGGTATGTATCCCACAGACTACCCCTTCTCTGGAACAGGCTTACCATCAATGTGAAGCAGAGCTCCTCCCTAACCCAATTCAAGTGTAACTTGGACAATTGGATGGGAAAGGAAATTCATCCCTAGTTTGGCACCTTTGTCTCTAATGGACAAAGGCACTCTGTAAATGCTTCATCTCTCAAGCCCCTGCTTGGGATACATGGATAGGCTTAAACAGGCATTTGTGGTTGTTAGCCTAGTAAACATCTATGAGCCTATGAACACTGTGCTACTATTTCCATATCTGTAGTGCCGATAAATAATTTTCCCTACTATTTTATACCACATGCATTTATCTTCGTTCTTTAAAAAAATGAACAGCACAGGAATCTGTCTAGTTCCAACCACATTGATTTTTTGTTACTGAGGATCACATATCTGTGATGAATAAAGGCTTGACTTGTTCTTTTGGAACACTATTTGGGTATCATGATGTTTGGAAATTATTCTGACTGAGCTCATCAAGGAAGTTTTAAGACTACTAGTTTTTCTGTTTTTTAATGTTGTTCTTTAAATACCTTCTGTTCCCATGAAAAACAAGTGGCTGATACTGCAAATTTTTAGAAGCATAACCAGCCAGGAACTTCTGTTTCAAATGAGCTCTCCATCCTGGAACAAAATACATTAATACACTTTCATTGCTTCTTCCCCTGTAATTTGCAGTAGTGTGGCACATTGTACCTCGTCAGGTATCTCAGCTGTTTCATTTATAGAAAAGAAGAAAAAAATCTTTGATCCCAAATTTTCAGTCTACAGGCAAAATGTCTTGAAGGAAGAGGCTCTCTGAAGGCTGTAACTGCACTATGTCTCAAACAAATACTTTTGATACCATGTAACACCTTTGGTTTGTATACCAAATAATAAGCGAGATGGGCAAAGATGATGTGCTGCCAGCTTCAAGACTTCACTACTATAGCTGTAATGAAATAAAGAAATGACTAAATGTCTTCTCCGCATTATAGTACTGTTTCACAGAAAAGGTGGTAATAAATTAAATAAATACCATCATGTATTAGACTGTTGCCATACTCTCTGGCCAATGTACATCCCAGATGCTTTTTGTCAATAACTTATACAACTGTGGCATCTTCATCAGTAAAGGTAATTTTAATAATGTAACAGTAAAGTCACAATATTTGAGTTAGTTTCTAAGCAAGTGTGAGGTCCTCAAAAGGTCAGAGTACCAGGAGGAGGATCTGTGAAAGTCATAATCAACACCTACACCTGCAGACCCAACTAAGACAGGAAAGAATATCTTGGGGTCTCTTGGTAGGAAGAGATGATCATTGTAGATATTTTTATAGAATAACAGAATGGTAAATTCATGTCTCTTAAGGACTATAAATATTTTACATGTAGAAGGAAGCAAGAAGAAGGGATTTTACTAGGACTGTTTAATCACATAGGAACATATACTCTAGTTAAGCCAATCCTTTTTATCATATATATATTTATATGGACTGTAAACTCTACAGAGCCTGCATTAGAGCTGTACTAACCATTTTCCTACAGCTACAACATTTTTGTTTGCAGCATGCATTCTTGCTCTGCTCTGCAGTATCTGCTATGTATGCACAAATCCTGGCAAAATCATATTAATAAAGAGTATGTAACATAAAAATACCAAAAAATGCATGCATGATGGAATACTTCTCAAATAACATCAGATTCTAATAGGGGTGACTGACTTACTGCAGCTTTCAAGTTTGCCTAAGTTTACAATACTCAAAGAATACTCCATATAAAAAGGAGAATAAAACTAGTATCAACATTATGTAATATGTAACGGAAAAAAAAAAAACAAAGTGGTAGTTTGGGCAACTGCAATAGTTGCTTAGTTATGATGAAGTCAAATTGTTTCCGGCTGCACAACAGCACAGAAGTGTCAACAAGACACTTTCAGGCTTAGATTTTGACTTTAGAATCACGTTCATTCATTCATTCTTCAATTCACGGTTGGGGGATATCTGAAGCCTCTCTTGTCACTTGATGAGCTCATAGATGAGAACTTAATCTGGTATAAGGCACAAGGAGTTATAAGTTGTATACACACACATGCAGATATGCTATTACTCATTGTCATATTACATACTGACAATATAAAGGATTTTCAGTTCTCTTTTGGCACTTATTTGGGATGAAACCGAAGCACTTGGAAAAAACTTAAGGCATTGTGAGGGCATGCAGACCCAGCACAAAAATGTCTCTCCATTCAAGGTTGAAATTAAGAAATCAGGCACTGTCAGGAAACAACAACCACTTACCATTGTGCAGTCCATTTAAACTTTCATGTTAAATGGAATATAATGCACATATGTGGGTTACATATCTTTTTTTCTTCTTTCTGAAATATTGTGGATTGTCTGTGGATTAATAGTAACCAATCAAATCTCCTA
Source organism: Protopterus annectens (assembly GCF_019279795.1). Classification (NCBI taxonomy): domain Eukaryota; kingdom Metazoa; phylum Chordata; order Ceratodontiformes; family Protopteridae; genus Protopterus; species Protopterus annectens. The sequence goes on from NC_056735.1 coordinate 480,964,373, forward strand.
TTATTAAAACATAAAATATAAGAAAACTAAAGTCAGCACTTATTTTTATCAATAATATTTTATTTGACTTGTGTAACAGAGCAGAGATACAAAACAATAGCATACATGTAGTAAGATACATTATTGATTACACAAGAATTTAGTTATTATAGTAACAAACTATTCCATAATAAATAAATTCTTGTGTAATCAATAATGTATCTTACTACATTATAGTAACAAACCATTCCATATGCCGCGGTGGTGCAGTGGTTAGTGTTGTCACCTCATAGCAAGAGGTTCTCCCATTCGATTCTTGGCTGGAGCACCTTCTGTGTGGAGTCTGCATGTCCTCCCCGTGGTCGAGTGATGTTAAAGACATGCAGGTAGGTCCATGTGTGAATGGGTGTTCCTTCTTCGAAGGTTGGGTGTCGGGCTGGCAACTCGGCACTGTAAAAAATCCACTGCTAATCATTAGCGGACCAGAGTTGTCCTGTTGTGACCCCTAACCGGGAAAAGCCGAAAGACATTACTTACTAGTAACAAACCATTCCATACTACTACACAAACATCATCTAAAACTATATACACTATTTACAATACTGCTGTTAAGCTAAATATGGAAAATTGAGGAAAACAACAGATCTATCATTTCTTATATGTGTATCTGCAATGTCGTAGACATAAAACGGTTAGTTCCATATTCATTTTTGATGCAGAGGTTTATCTACCATGACCAGATTCTAATAGTCAGTGTGTCTCTAATCTAACATTAACCTATTTTCACATAAGCAAGATATTTTCAAACAGTAGCATCCATAATTTCTGATAATAAATATGTTTCTTGGAATTCAGAATGATTAATTTTTGAGATGAAATATAATTTCTAGCATAGATTGGAAGCCTTTCCATGCCAATTTAGTACGATCAATTCAGTTTTTTATGTATAGTTTAACCAGTGAGCATATAGTGATTAAAGTATGAATCTGTATTTTATTGAATTATAGGTCTGTAATATACAGAATTGCTAATTCCCAACATAGGGTTGAATTGTGATAGCTCATTTTTTGTAGACATATCCTAAGAGAGTCCCATAAATTTTTTGAATATTTACAAAACCACAAGACATGGAAAAGGCCTGCCTGTGGATAAGAGCAGCATTTGCATGTCGGTGGAGTATTAGAGTTAAATTTATTTATATTCAAGGGGGGTGAGGTAAGCATTATTATTAATCATCAGCTGTGTACCTATTAGCTTTTTAAATGGAGAACAATTTATAGTATGATTAATAGCTTTAAGTTTCTGTTCTTTTGAGGTTCTATTTCCCTTGTTATCACAATAAGTAGCAAATAGCAATGTGACTTCATAAATAAAATAATTCACAAGTTTGTATGTATGTGAAATTGCTTTCTTTTTATGAGGCTTTCCAAAATTTCTGAGAGTTTCATCAAGTCTTTTCCATCTATAGCTGGAGTACTAACTATTACTGGAAGAATCTCCCTAATTTGCCTTAATATGACAACATATTTCTTTCCAACCTTTAAACTCTCTCGTAGTTCCCATAGTGTTTTGTCTTTATATACAGAGTACAATCTTTGATTAGTGGGTAGTTCACTAAATTTAACATCTTATTATTAATGCTAATATTTGGATTCATGTGTATAGGTCGAATAAGGGATAGGACCTTCTCGAGTTTTAGGGTTTTCAACCAACCCTGAAAGTTCTTTATGCTAGCTGTTAGAGTCTCATTAAATCTGAGGTTCTTGATATTTAGTAAGGTTATGTATGGAATGGATTTAGGGTTGACTTTCCTGCTAAGCACATGTTGGCTCCAGATCTTTACCCATGTTGGCGTCCACTGATCATTATTTTTCGAGAAGTTTGGTATCGAAATAAGTCTGATCACATTACTAATTTTATAGTAGAGCTGAAGGTCTGGCAGGTCCAGTCCCCCATTTTGATGTGGTACCTCTTATTTTACCAGATTATTAAGCAGATAATTAAGGCTGTGATTTTTATCCAAGACAATATATTACATGGCTGGAAATATATCGACCTTAGTCCATTTGGCAATCAAAAATATATATATAAATATATACATATACACTTTGCATGTAAAAATCAATTGTAAAAATCATATTCTATTTTCATAACCTATTGTTAACAAAGATTGCTTTCATCCTTCTAGACTTCTTCAGGTCTGTGTACAAGAACCCAAAAAAACTATCTATAAAAATATACATCATCTTCTTTCAGCTGTTCCCATTAGGGGTCACCACAGTGGATCATCTGTTTCCACTTCTTCCTGTCCTCTGCATCTTGCTCTGTCACACCAACCACCTGCATGTCCTCTCTCACCACATCCATAAACCTTATCTTAGGCCTGCCTCTTTTACTGTTGCGTTTAATCTGTTTACATTACACACACACACACACACACACACACACACACACACACACACACACACACACACACACACACACACACACACACACACACACACACAAAACTGTATGCTCCAGAAGATATGAGTTCAATTAGCAGCTCAAGCACTGAACAGGCTAAGCAGGAGAGGAGGGGAGAAAAGCCAACATTTTTAGGTCTTGTTAACAGGAATCAAATATAAATGAAACAACTATGCAGTACAATACAATCTCCTTGTTAAACATGAAAGGTGTTGCAGACTGCAATCAGAACATAACAAAAGCACCCTACCCCTTCCTAGACCTCTGTAAATACACAAAAGTTAGCTGCAGGTAATTACAAAATAAGTTCCCATTCTAAGTTTGATGACTGTGAGTGTCTTCTTCTTCTTCTTCTTCTTTGGATTTTCCTGGTTAGGGTTCGCCACAGTGGATCACCTTGTCTGCTCATGATTGGCAGTGGAGTTTTACGGTGTCGAGTTACCAGCTCGGTACCCAACCTTCCACAGAAGTCATACACACATGCACTCACACCTAGGGCCAATTTAGAGTGTCCAATCCACCTGCAGCATGTCTTTGGGATGTGGGAGGAAACCGGAGCACCCAGAGAAAACCCACACGACCACAGGGAGGACATACAAACTCTGCACAGAAGGCACCCCGGCCGAGGATCTAACCGGAGATCCTCTTGCTGTGAGGCGGCAATGCTAACCGCTGCACCATCAAGGCCACCCGATCTTCAGAAATGTGGAAATTCAAGTGTGATTAGGGGAACTATCTTGGAGAATTCCATTTTATACAAGGTACAGTGATTTCAATACATGTATATGGAATGGGGTGGCAGGGGGAAGCTACAGACAAAATGATAAGGGTAAAGTTTCTCAAAAAATACTGAGACAGTATATAACATGAAAGGAAAAAAATGGGACATGTGGCCATAAAGAGACCAAAGATAAGAAATCCAAGGTGGATGTGCAGATTCACACAACAGTGACAAGGGATAAAGAGTAGAAACAGCTGCAGGTAGCCATATAAATATCAATGCAACAAGAACAGCAGGCGGAAACTGGACAAGGAAGGCCACTCAGATGGGGGGTGACAAAGGGTGAATGGGACAGAAAAGTGGACACATTTTGTAGAAAGAACACACAACAGATAGGAAAAAGTACAGGAACACTATGAGTAATAAGGCAACAAACACTGATAATGAGGAGGGCAGGGATAATGGAACTGGAGAGGGTAAAGGCTGCAGATAGGAGGAGTTGAGGCAAAGGATACGAAATTAAGGAGGAGAAAACCTATCTAAGGAGAGACAATAGACTTTGGTGGTTGAAGACTGAGTTACAAAGAGGATTAAGAGTCATGGCTAAGGAGTCAAGAAATACTAGATCATGCTGTATGCAGATTTTAACATTACACTAAGTAAGGCAAAGGTGACGGTGATAAAGATGGAAAGGTAGACAGATGTTATGATGTGTGCTGGCACCAATAACCTACCAATGGAGATAGTAGAGGCAGCAGAAAGCAGAACAATTCTGTTCTAATGCTTCCAGTTTTGAGATTAACTTCCTTGAGGCACAACAGGGGCTGAAAATAGCACTTTGAGAAGTGCTACCTATGCCAGCAGCTATCAGACTAATGAAGGACATGATTAGACACAATAATGTCTGGCTGCAGCAGTGGACAAGGGGTGGTAAAATGATGGAGAGAGACCTGGCAGACAAACCTGTTTAATGTCAGAAACAAGCTTTAACTTTGAAGAGAAGGTACAGTTGTGCTCAGAGATGGACTGCAAAGGCACATCTAAATAACTGCATCTTCAAACTAAGACGGAAGGGAAGGGAATATGCCACAGATACAGAATAGAGGCAGATACTCACAATGTAGCAGGTAGGGAAAAGGGATATAAAGCATATTAGAAGATCAAATTTTGATGTCTTTGATGATGAATAGAAGCATTACTATGCAATTCAAGTAATATGATGAGAAAATTAAAAGGGCTGCAAGCATAGAAGAGAAGCAAGTATACAATGATGGTATTACAGTAATATGGAAAAGTAACAAAGAGGGTGTGCAATACTAATATGCCTGAGTAAAGGGTTTGCTATATGTGGTTATACATCTTTAACTCTAATAAGTTATCTACAGTGATTAGCGTGTCGTGTGGTATAATTAGAAGTTATGTTCCTACCATAACGTTCCATGTTAGTTGTCTTCTCTCGCCTTCTTTCTTGCTGGATGGGTTCGGAGCCGATCCTCGGCTACGACTCGGCACTTGCTTTAGCTTGAGAACTCCTTTTACCAGCTCGAGGCAACCCTATATCCCATGATGCAAGGTGGAACTACCTCAGATCTCGTTTGGTATCTAACCTACCCTGCTAGAGACTATCCTAACAATTAGGAACACAAGTTCCTAATAGAAGTCCTCATATGAAGGCTCAGGAGGAAAACAACCTAATAGGAACTCTTCAAGATCTGTCCAGGCCAGGGGGAAGGAGGGAGGGATGCAAGAAAGAAGGCGAGAGAAGACAACTAACATGGAACGTTATGGTAGGTACATAACTTCTAAATGTTAAGTTGTCAATCTCGCCTTCATTCTTGCTGGATGGGACCGTCCTAGCACCTGTATCCCGGTGGCTCAATGGAACAGACTCTTGAGAACTGTGGAACCAAAACTGGCCCTATCTCTGGAGGCCAAGTCCAACTTGTAATGAGAGACAAAGGTATGAGGCATAGCCCAAGTAGCTGCTGCACAAATGGTATCAATGGGTAGTCTATCCTGAAAAGCTGCAGAAGTGGATAGACTCCTGGTTGAGTGTGCTTTTGGTTTAGAAGATAGCTGTTTGCCTCTGAGAGAGTACACATAGGAAATGGTGGAAGTCAACCATCTGGATAAGGTCACTTTAGAAACTGGAAGACCTATCCTGTTTTCTGCATAGGAGACAAATAATTGGTCCGATTTTCTGAATTGTTTAGTTCTATGCAAATAGTACCTGAGCTGACGATGGACATCCAAAAAATGCAGTTTCTGTTCAGCTCTGTCGGAATAGTTTGGGAAAAAGACTGGTAGATCTATAGATTGGTTAATATTGGTCTGAGACACGAGTTTGGGGAGAAAGGAAGGGTTAGTTCTTAATGATACCCTGTCCTTATGAAAAACCAAATAAGGGGAACGAATGCAGAGAGCTTGAATCTCGGAAACCCTTCTTGCAGAAGTGACAGCCAGTAAAAATATAGTTTTCCAGGTCAATAACTTCAAAGAACATGAAGCAGACGGTTCGAAGGGAGGTAGTATCAAGGATGCCAACATTAAGTTTAGATCCCATTGCGGAGGAGGATGCTTTATAGGTGGTTTTAGGAGAAACACTCCTCTCAGAAAGGCCTTGCATAATCTATGAGACATAATGTTATTGTCATGCAAGCAAACATGATACTTGGAAATAGCAGCCAGTTGTACTTTGACTGTAGATGACGAGGATCCTGAATGAAAAACCTCCGCCAGGAAATCTAAAACAGAATGTACAGGAGCAGTAAAGGGATCTTGCTAGCATAAACAGTCCTAGTGGACGACTTCAAAGAAGACACTAAAATGTCTCTGACTGAGTCAGAAATCATTGGTAGCCTGGCTAGGGAAGGAAGTGGAGCAACCAAGCAGTGAGGTTGAGAGAATGAATGGCCCGGTGCTGCTGACCCGACTGGTGGATCAAGAGATCCGGAACTGGGTCCAGATGCCAGGGCTGCACCAGAAGGTGACGATGCAGAGACGGAAACCAAATTTGTTGAGGCCAATATGGGGCAATGAGGATCAACTTGGCTCTCAAAACGGTGGCTTTCTGAATGACTTGTGGAATCAAGGGAAAGGGGAGAAAAGCGTACAGAAGTCCCCAGGGCCAATCCTGGGTTAGAGAGTCTCTCAGGGGTTGGCCTGGGAGGGGAAAGAGAGTGAAAAAATCAGGGCACTTGTTGTTTTGAGGAGTAGCAAAAAGATCGCAACAAGGAGTGCCCCACTTCAGAAATATCTGATCCACTACAGATTGATTGAGAGACCACTCATGAGGCATCAGAATGGATCTGCTCAGCCTGTCCGCCAATAGGTTGGACCTGCCGGGGATGTGCGTTGCTATCAGAAACCGCTGAGAAGAGATCGCCCATTGCCAAAGTCTGAGAGCTTCTCGACATAACGGATAGGACCTGGTCCCGCCCTGTTTGTTGATGTACCAGACCACGGACATGTTGTCCGTTTGTACTGCAATAGTCCCCGTGGGAAGAAAGTCGTTGAGGTCTTGCAACGTTAAAAGCACTGCTCTCATCTCCAGGACATTTATGTGCAGATGGTATTCTATGGGTTGCCACGTCCCGTGGACCATCCTGCCCTGATAATGCCCCCCCCACCCGATCAGAGAGGCATCCGTAGTGACTGTGGCAACTGGAGGAGGGGAATAAAGGGTCGGCCCTGATGAAGAAGAGGGGAAGATATCCACCAGTTCAGATGAGCTCTGCACGACTGTGTGACTAAGATTTCGTGCCTCATCGGAAGACTGTGGTACGACCACTGCGTGAATAGCATCCACTGCAGAAGATGCATGTGGAAGCGAGCCAGTGGTAGAAGAACAATGGCCGCAGCCATAAGACCTAGAACCTTCAGTATAAATCTGGCTTTGATCTTGTTGCTTTGCAATAGAATCCGAATGAATTTTTGGATGTCCAGAATTCTTTGATCTGTTAGTCTGGCTAACATTTTGACGGTGTTTAATTCTGCGCCTATAAAGGTGATAGATTGGCAAGGCAGCAGAGAAGATTTTTCGAAATTTACTGAAATTCCCAAACTCCTGCAAAGCTGAAGAGTGTAGTCTCTGGACTGAAGAAGCTGACACTTGGTGGTGGCGGAGAGGAGCCAGTCGTCCAAGTAGGGAAACACCTGGAATCCTTGACGTCTCAGATGAGCTGTGACCACTGCCATGCATTTGGTAAACACTCTGGGGGCTGAAGTGAGGCCAAAGGGCAGTGCTCTGAATTGGTAATGACTGGTCCCTAGCCGAAAGCGGAGAAACCTTCTGGAGCGTCTGTGAATCTTTATGTGATAGTACGCATCCTGAAGGTCTATAGAGCACATCCAGTTGTCCTTGCCCAGGAATGGCAGAATGGACTGAAGCGTGACCATCCAGAATCTTGCCTTCTTGACAAATCTGTTTAGATTGCTCAGGTCTAATATTGGTCTCCAATCTCCCGTCCTTTTGGGGACCAAAAAGAATCTCGAGTAGACGCCGGATCCTACCTGGTCTGCCGGCACCGTCTGGACGGCTCTTTTTTCTAGGAGTTTTGAAACCTCCTGTTCTGCCAAATCCCTTTGACCGGGTGAGATGTCTGGAAGGGATTTTAGAGGTACGGGAAACCTTTCGAAGGGGATTTTGTAACCCTCGGATATGATCGACTGTACCCACATCTCTCGTGATAGGGATTGCCAGGCTACTGGGTACAGTGAAATCCTTCCCCCGACTGCCTCCAAGGGTGGACAGTCGGGCAACACCTCAGGGATGCTGAAAGGGCTTCTCAGGAAGAGACTCCCTGTTGCCCTGGTTCTGAGGACCCCCCCCTGCCTCTAGGGCGGCGTCTATTATTGTTACCCCCCTCTGCCTCTGGGGGTAAACTGACCACGCGTCCGTGTAGCTCCTTGGGCTTTACGGAACCACATCTTCCCCTTCTGACCCTTGGGATATGGTCTAGAAGGAGTGGAAAATTGGACTCCAACGGCAGAAAGAGTTTTACCGTCCTGCTCACACCTGGTCAAGGTATCCTTCACCTGAGGTCCGAACAAAGCCGAACCATCAAAGGGGGTATTAGTGAAGGACGCCTTAAAGGGGTCTGCAAAATTACAAAGCCGCATCCAGGCTTGGCGTCTAAGAGCAACTCCTGTGCCTGCGGCCCTGCTCGCTCCATCGGCCGCATAGGATATGAGCCGCATGGAGGAGTTAGATATGGAATTCAGGATTGCAAGCTGCGAGGCAATCTTTTCTTGAGCCCCAGCAGCAGAAGGATCCTGGACTACTTCACCCAGTTCCTTGAGAATATCTCGTTGAAGCCTGGTGAAGTGACAAAGATAATTCAGCGAGCTCATAGCAAAGGTCGCTGAAGAAAACATCCGCTTTCCATACCTGTCCATGGTCCTAGAATCCTTGTTAGGAGGATGGACAGGTACTGAAGGATCCGCCAGTTCCTTCTTAGTGGCCGCCACCACCATAGCATCCACAGAGACACCCTTGGAAAGGAACTGTTTGTCCGAAGGGGCGGTGATGAATTTGGATGGTCTCCTGGGGACAGGTTCCACAGAATCTGGAGCCGCCCACGCCTTCCGAGCCACTACCTGCATAAGTGGGTCGAAAGGCGGAGACACCCAGGAGGTGGAGGGTCGGGATCCAAAGCCTCCAGGTATACCGACTCATCCTCGGAGGGGTCAATGGAGGCCAATTCCCCTCTGTTTGAGGAGCTCAAGGATGTCTGAAAGGAGACATCCTCAGAGGGGACCGTGGGGAACCCTCCGACTCATCTAAGTCGGTATCAGATGTAGTAGACTCAGGGGAGTCTGTGTGTTTCCTCTTACACGTCCTCTTCCGAGGGGGTTCCCCTGCAGGATCAGGAGAAACCTCAGAAGAGGAGGAAATTCCCAGTGGGGAAACCTGGGGCGATGGATCCCTGGGCCTGAGAGCAAGAGGCTGGCAAGAGGCGTCTGCAGGCACTGATGAGGGAGGAGCTAGAGGATGGACCGTTGACCAGGCTCAGAGGCCAGGACACTCCTCATCACCTCAAAGGCTCCTCCCCGGGAGGCCGGAATATCCCGCTCGAGGAAACAGGAATTCCCGGCTCCAATGTGAGGGAAGGCTCCGAGGCCGATGTCGGCGCCGAGCTTACCAAAGCCGAAGCCCCGAGAGGGAGAGCGGGGTCGGACAAGGGTCCGATGCCACTAGCCCCCTCGGAGCCGACAGTGGAAACCCGACGACCGGATCCCTCCAAGGAAGGCCTCAAGGATGAGATCGGAGCCGAAGACGACGGAGCCGAAGGATGTATCGGCTCCGGCATCGAAACAGTCGCTGTCCCGAGAAGCTCCGGCTCCGAACTCTGGTGTGGAGTCAGAGGAGGAAGTTCAAGGGGTGAGGCTATAGCCAAAGTCTGTTGAGACGGGCTATGGAGCATTTGGGCCAGTGCCTGAGACTTCAACAGCCTGCTTACCACCCTCTCTAAGTCGTGGTCAGACAGCCTGGAAGATCTCGAAGATCGGCTCCGATGGCTCCGCTCCGACAAAAGAGGAGACCCCGGAGCCGAGTGGATACTCAGTAACGAAGGGGACCGAGATCTCTTTCGGGACGAAGCCATCGGATCCGAAGTCCCCTGAACTCCAGATGGAGCCGAAGGTTTCTCGGCTCCGATGCTGGATAAGGTGTCGGCTCCAGCCGGAGCCGACAAGGCCACAGTAGACAAGGTATCGGAGCCAGCCGGCACCGAACCTACTACCTTAATGGTAGATACATCGGTTCCAGCCGGAGCCGATCTCGGCTCCGACGGAGCCGGAGCCACCGGAGGAGGCTTAGATACTGAAGCCTGAGCCTTCGGTGGCTTAGAAGGTTTCCCAGACCCTGCTTTAGAGGGAGAACCTTCTGGCTTAAGTAAGCCACGGAGGATAAGCTTATTCCTCCTTTCCTGCAGGACTCTCTGGCTAAAAGAGTGACACAAAGCACAGGAGTCCTGCAGGTGCACAGGCCCCAGGCAATAAACACAAGAAGTGTGACCGTCTGTCAGAGACATTTTCTGACAGCACGAGTCACACTTCTTGAAGCCTGAGACCTTGCCTTCCCTAGACATAACCTAGGAGGAAGTAACACACACAAACCCCAACAAACACACAAAATTAATCCCTACACACAACACACAGGAAGGGATTAACCAAAGGGGTTTTAGGCCTAACTAAAACTTTACACTAAAGATTATAAAAAGGTTATAAATTTTTGAAAAACAAGGGAATAGGGTGGGCTGTAACTGACTACAGACTATATATGAATAAAAAGGGGAAAATAAAACCCTAACTAAGCTTTTCTGATTTTACCAAGAAAAATCACTTACCTCAGCTGGCAAAGGAGACCTCTTTTGCTAAGCGGCAAACGAGATCTGAGGTAGTTCCGCCTTGCATCATGGGATATAGGGTTGCCTCGAGCTGGTAAAAGGAGTTCTCAAGCTAAAGCAAGTGCCGAGTCGGAGCCGAGGATCGGCTCCGAACCCATCCAGCAAGAATGAAGGCGAGATTGACAACTTAACATTCTTGTTTATAAATGAACTGGTTGGAATATAAATCTCATGGAAGCAAGAAGACTTATGTTATTAGTGTCTATATTTTTCAAACTTCTTGATATGACACAGTATCAGAATGGTCAAATATCTGCGGGAACTGAAGAAATAAGCCTGCAGAAGTAAAGGACTATACTTGTTTTCAACAGATTCTATGATAAAACTGTAGAAGTATAATTCACAGTGGAAAATGGCTCAACTGTACCCTCCTGGAATTCTTGTGCTTCAAGGAAATTTAGCACAAAACTGGAGCATTACAAAAGAAAAACAATTTATTCCTCACTCCGTGGGAAGTTAACAAATTGTCTGAAAAGTTTCAGTGTACAACATCCCTGCATGTAGCAGAAGATATAAATATATTCAATTAATTAACTGTTCTTGAACAGGAAAAAACAGAATAGAAGTAATTAAAGAAAAAGTCAGTCATTATTGCCAGCTCAGATATTATTTACAGTCTATTATATATTTGCCATTTACAATAACTTAAGATCCTACAGCTCGAATAAATGTTTATGCTACTGATCTAAGAACTGAGCCAAAGACTGAAATGGTGGAGTTGCAAGTTGCTTTAATAAGAGGCAGTAGTAAGCTGTGGAGCAAGAAATAATAAAACAAGTGAAGGCTACTAAAAAAAAATAAACACCACCTAATCAAAAGCTGTGGATGTCTGCAGAACAAATGATACTTTTAATGAATATATAAAATAACTAAAGGGTGAAAAGAGAATGTATGTAAAATAACAAAAGAGTCAAATAATTAATCAAAATGAGACAGCCAGGATATGTTGCAGGAGTAATACATATGAAAAAACAGCCATGTGAGAATAAGAATGGGAATTCAAGAGAGAGGTTATAGAAAATATTGTGCAAATTTAGTTCAAGCTTTTTGCAGCAGTTGTGACTATACACAATAGCAAGCAATGTGCAGTTCATAATTAATACTGTAAACTCTGTGCTGAAAAGTGGCATTTTGCAAAGATATGTATAAACAGGAAACAAGTATGCTCAAAAGAAGCTGCACATTGCTGAAGCCAAATATGAAAATCAGAAGTTCCAGCAACCACGTCTGATTGGTAATATGGAAGGGAAAAGACATGATACTGTAAAACCTGAAAATACTTATGCATCAAAACAGGAATGCAAAGCAGATTGTTGGAAAGAAATGTTAAATAAAAATCACATGGATGAGATATCCACAGGTACAGTTTTTAATGCAACTGAGTTTTGTTTCACAATACACAGGACCTCATCATTCATTATATTGATGTAAAGATCTGAACATAGTGACTAACAGAGACAGCATTTTCCATTGCTTAAAGATGAAGAAGTGGTCTCAAGAATGGGAAAGACATATTTTTTGGCAGACAAAACTAGATAAACAAAACTCAAAATTGTTTATATTAAACAGTCCATTACAAAGGCAAAGACTCCTTAGACTTCTTTTTACTTACACCATCACCAGGTGAGTGCCACAAATTTGGCTTGAAATATGTTGTAAAAGTAATGATGCCCTAGCACTGAGGGAACAGACACAAGAACAACATAACAAAAGGCTGATAGAGGCACTGAATATACCTCAACAAATAAAATACAGGCTAAATGAAAACAAATGTAAAATCAGAGCAGGGTGTCTGAAATAGCCTTAGATACATAGTTAACATATACTGAATAATATATAACAGCAAGTCAACTTCCAAAGTTTAAGGGCACAGGCCCAAAAGTACAGTTGTGTACACTTGCAATAAATGTAGATGTTTGAGTGTATTCACTGTTGCAGTCATCACATTTGGGTTATCCCTGCCAGGGTAGCCCTCGGCTGGCCCGAATACCAGAGGCTTAGTATTTCTGTGTCAGTTGCTGTTGCTTCAAGACTAATATAAGGTTGTCAGTAGTATAAAGTAAGGCAGCTGACGCCATTACATCAGTTTTTCTTGACCTGTCAGGAGCCCCCAAGTGGGAGCCAGGTTATGGTGGAAGAACCCCACCAATAGAAAGTAAATACCAAAATGTCCCTTGAGAGAGAGAGGAGGGGGATGGAGGGAGGGAAACCAGGACTGCAACAGTGAATACACTCGAACATCTACATTTATGGTAAGTGTGCACAACTGTACTATGTTCTTCGTGTTTCACTGTTGAAGTCATCACATTTGGGTTGATTCTCAAAGCTGAGGAAAAGGGTGGAGGCCAGTTAAGGAGACTAGGTGCTGGCTATGATGCCCTACAGGACTGCACTGGCAAAGCCTGCTCTGGATTTGGAGATGATAGGCAGGTGGTAATGTTTGGTGAAAGCGTGAACAGATGTCCAGGTAGCAGCATCCAGGATGTCCCTGGTGGAGACTCCTCTGAGGAAAGCTGCAGAGGTGGATGCTGCTCTGGAGGAGTGAGTCCTGATCCCCTTAGCGGGAGACATTCCATGTTGCTTGTAACAGAAATGGATGCAGTGTGCTATCCATTTAGAAATTTTTGTTTGGAGATGGTTTTCCCCTCTGCCCTTGCAGCAAACCTAACCAGAAATTGATCAGACTTTCTGAATGATTTAGTCCTGTCTAGATAGAATCTGAGCTGTTGTGCACATCTAGAGAGTGTAGAATCCTTCCCCCCTTGTTCTGTGGGTTAGGGAAAAAGGTGGGCAAATGAATGGATTGGTTGAGAGCCACACTGGACACCACTTTGGGCATGAAGGATGGGTTAGTCCTGAGGGAAACCCTGTCAGCATGGAAGATAATGAAGGGCTCCATAGCCATGAGTACTTGTAGCTTGGAGATCCTTCTGGCAGAAGTGATGGCCAGAAGAAAAGCTGTCTTCCAGGAGAGAAATTTTAACTCTGCTGAAGATGCTGGTTTGAAGGGGGGCAGGGTGAGCTTTTCCAACACAAAGTTAAGGTCCCAAGCTGGGGTAGGTGCTCTTCTGGGTGGCCCCAAGTTGCTAGCCCCTCTTAGGAATTGTTTGATCAGAGGGTGTGAGAAAAGGGGATGCTCAGTGGGGAAATGAGCAGAGATAGCAGAGGCATGAATTTTAATAGAGGAAAAAGAGAGACCACTGTGTAGCAGGTCAACTAGGTAATCCAGGATGAGAGGGAGGGAGAGCTGTGCTGTATCAACTCCCTTAGCCTGAATCCAGGTGCAGAACCTTTTCCATTTGTCAGCATAAGACTTTCTAGTGCTAAGGCATCTGGCCTCATGTACAACATCTAGAACCTGTTTACTGAGGTTGGCAGATTGATCAGTGGTTAGGGAATAAGCCAAGCTGCCAAACTGAGGGTATGCAATTGGGGATGCATGAATTCTCCTTCCCTCTGGGTCAGGAGGGTTGGGGTCTGAGTGAGATGTCAAGGTGGCAGTGGGGACAGGCTGCGCAGCAATGGGCACCAGTGCTGGCGAGGTCAGTCTGGAGCAATAAGAATTGTCCTTGGTTTTCCCTTCCTTATTTTGAGCAGTACTCTGGTAAGGAGAGGTAGTGGAGGAAAGACATAGACCGATAGATTGACCCAGGGGAAGGAGACGGCATCCACTTTCCAAGCCGTGCAGTGATGCTCCCTGGTGCAGAACATGCTGAGCTGATGGTTGGTGTGGGAGGTAAAGAGGTCGACCTTCAGGGTGCCCCATTTCTGAGTTATTAGGGTGAAGGTTCTTTTGTCTAGCTGCCACTCGTGTGGGGCCAGAAGATTTCTGATTAAGTGATCTGCCAGAGAGTTGGAACCTGGCAGGCATTACGCTAACAGGTGTAGTTGCATGGCAGAGGCTGTGTGCCAAAGGGTCATGGCCAGCCTGCATAGAGGGTAGGAGTGAGTCCATCCCTGCTTGTTGATATACCACATCACAGTGGTGTTGTCTGTTTTGATCAGGAGAGCCCCTGGGGAGAGAAGGGGCCCGAAAGCTGTCAATGTGTGCTGGACAGCTAACATCTCTTTTTGGTTGATGTGCAGATGGATTTGCTGTGGGCTCCATTGGCCCCTGTATGCAGCTGCAGTCCAGGTGTGCACCTCAGGCATAGTCTGATGCATCTATGGTGAGGGTCTGGATGATTGGGGGTTGTGAGAAAGGTAGTCCCTTCTTGTGGGAGCAGGCTGCTGCCCACCAAAGAAAATCTTTCCTGAGGTAAGGTATCATGGGTATGAGAGTTTCCATGTCTTGAGAGTGTTGACATCAAAGGCTTTTTAGGTACCATTGAAGTTTCCTCATATGCAGTCTGGCATATGGAATGAGTATAATGCAAGATGCCATGAATCCCAGAGCTTGCAAGATTTTCCTTGCAAATAACTGGGGTCTGGTGGCTAGTTGAGCGAAGTAGGCTGTCAGACAAGTTTGCTTTTCTGGTGTAATGAATGCCATCTGGGATGCTGTGTCCAGGCTTGCTCCCAGGAATATAATCCTTTGGGTGGGTACTAGTTTGGATATCTTTTCGTTGATAATGTACCTAGGGAGGTCAGTAGGGACTTTGCAAAGGCCGGCACTTGAGCAGCTTTTCCTTACTGTCTGTCTGAATTGGGCAGTCATCTAAATATGGGTAAATACGGATATTCTTTTGTCTACAAAAGGCGATGGCTGGAGCCAGATATTTTGTGAAAACTCTGGGAGCAGTAGATAAGCCAAATGGAAGTGCAGAGAACTGAAAGTGCAGAGATCCTGCCCTGAAATATAGGTATTTACTGCATGATTCCCTGATAGGAATGTGGAGGTAGGCCTCTTTTAGGTCTAGGGTAGCTAGCCAAGCATCCTTGGAGAGCATGGGTAGCAGTTGTTGGAGGGTGGGCATTTTGAATTTTGGTATCACCAGGAAGGTGTTTAGAATGGATAGATCGAGGATGGGGTGCCAGGTGCCTCTTTTCTGGGTACCAGAAATAGTATGGAGTAGAAACCTTGGCCTTTCTGTTCTGCAGGAATGTGCTCTATTGCCCTCATAGAGAGCAGGAAAAGGACTTGCTTTTGCACCTCTGCCCACTGGTTTGGAGGTAGATCTGGGAACCCTTTTGGGGTTGGAAAATTTGTATCCCTGGGACACTATGTTGAGGACCCAGCAGTCAATGGTAATGGTGGCCCAGGTGCTTTCATGAAAGGAAAGTTTTCCTCCTAGGGGTACTTGAAGGTGGGCAGAGGAAGGGGGTGGTGGAGGAGAGTCATTGTGAGTTCTACCATGAGGGGGTGGCTTAGAACTCCCTGTTTTTGAAGTGGAGGAATTCCACTGTTTTGATCTCTGCATTCCCCTGTGGCTGCTGTCTGAAGGGTCTGCTTACACAGAGTCTGGACTGAACTGATCTGGTGGGAGCAGGAAAGGACCAGTGCTTGGAGGGGCAATGCCTACTGAACCTGGGTGGCTGGACCTGTAAGAAATCCTTTACTGTCTGCATAGATTTAGCTTTTTCTTCCATCTTTTTTAAGAACTCCTCTGCCTTAGTGCCAAACAAGTTGTCTTTGTGCAAGGGTGCATCCAACAATTTAGATTTAACATGGTATGGCAAGGGCTGTTCCTTAAGCCATGCATGCCTTCTAAGGACAGAACTGGTGACTGCTGCCCTGCAAGAAGCTTCTAGGGCATCAAAACCACAGTGTAAAGTGTGCTTAGTTACTTGACTTCCAGAATGCATTAACTCTTGTAACTCTTTAGATTCTTCACAAGCAAGAAAAGGAAGACACTTTTTGTTTGAGGAGTTCCATGGTATGTTGCTGAAATTTTAGCATATGGAACTGGCAATTTTGTTCTCTGATAGCAAGAGTAGCAGAGGTGTATACTTTTTTACCCTATCTGTCTAGTGCTCGGGAATCCCTATCTGAGGGGGGTGGGATTCTTAGCAGAGGTTGCTTTAATACCTTTAGGAACTTGAGAAATTTACCTCAGGGTCAGCAGTAGGATTTTTGAAAAGAAATTTGTGAGTCAGGGACTTTTCTGTGTGCAGGAGGTAGGGTGTCATGTGTCAAACTGGATTCCAGGAAAACATCGTCCACAACAGCCAGGACTCGGGGAATGGCCACGGGTCTGTGCTGTGGAAGATCTAAGAATTCCCTGAGCCTCTTTTTAGACTGAGGGTAGTCCTGACATTTACATTGGAAATGCTCCCTTAAGGTGTGAAGGGTATCCCCCAAAGGAAAATCCTTGGGTGGAGTGGCTGAGGGAATGGAATCCTCTGCATCAGAATCCTCATAAGCAGAAAGGGGTTGCATGTCTTCATATTTAGATCATCAGAATTATCAGACTCCTGTTCAGATAAAACTATTGGGGAGACATCTCTTTTTCTTTTGAAAGGGGTAGCTTGGCTTCCCCTGATAAGCATGATAAGGTCTTCTGCCATTTTAAACATTTGAGACTGAGGCAAGGAAGCAGGTGCCTGAGAGTCGGTCATCAGTTCCTTGGATGTGGTTCATACCCTGGGCCTTAGAAATGTGATCATTTTTGAAAGAACGGTAGACGTGAAAGAAATCACTGGTTTGTGTCGAGAAATTGGTGATGCAAAGTACTTCCTCGGAAGCTGGTGTCTGCTCAGTGACTCCAGACCCATCCAAGGGAGAGACAACCGCAGGATCCGTAGTTGAAGAAGAGTTTTGTGGCATACCAGACTCCAAAAGGGTCTCGGTAATGGCCTGCGAATCCACAGAAGCAGGCATTAGGGGCTGCAAAAATGAATCACTGAGGACCAGAGAACTGAAGACTAGCTTAATGGAAGCGTTGTCAGTAGGCTTGGACTTGTGCAGTCTGTCTCTGTCTTTATCCTTATGTTTTTTCGGAGGATCTGCTGTCGGATGGCTTACCAAAGCCATATCAGAATTTGAGGACTGCAAGTGAAAATATCTAGCTACAATAAGGGCCCAACGATGTATAGTTCTGGCGTTGAACAAAGCACAAAAGTGACAGCGGGGGACGTCGTGGTCTGGGCCTAAGCAAGTGATGCAGTAAGAATGAAAGTCTCAGTGTGGTATTTGCTTTCCACAGGTGAGACAATTGTTAACTTTTTCTGAAATCGGTTACAGCAAGAAAAAAGGATCCCCAATGGGGGTACTTAGCTTTAGAAGACCTCAGCTTCAATTCGGAAGATGAAACTCAGGTAGCGGCCGACCGGCACTTGTGCGAACTGCTTCTGCTTCCGGCTCCTTGGCAAGAAAGACTGATGTAATAGCATCAGCTGCCTTACTTTATACTACTGACAACCTGATGCCAGTCCTGAAGCGACAGCAACCAATGCAGAAATACTAAGCCTCTGGTATTCGGGCCGGCCGAGGGCCACCCTGGCAGGGATAACCCAAATGTGATGACTGCAACAGTGAAACATGAAGAACATCTGGTACTGTCTGAAGTTGAGCTGAAGAAAACCAATGATTTGGGAAACAAGTACTTCAGAGCTTCCATGCTAATTGAGAGAGGGAGGCTAGAGCCCTGAAAGATGTCAATGCAAGGAAAATAAAAATGAAAGTCCTCACCCTGGCAACAATATTATACAAAAAGAAGGGGGTGAAGGAAGGGAGCAGCTGCTGCTGCTGCAGTGATCATTCAAACATCTACTGCTACAGTATGTTTACTTACACAATTACATCAAACATCTACTGCTACAGTATGTTTACTTACACAATTACATTATGTTCAGCATTTGATCACTACTGCAGTAGCCTTAGCTATATTAGTAGACTACCATAGCTTATAATGACTAGAAGAAGGAAGGAAGGATGATAGTCCAGGATCCCCTGGAAAATGGCTCTAGCAAAGCCTGCTCCTGACCCAGAGAAAGAATCTAGTTTACAGTACTTTGTAAAGGTATGCACATAGGACTAAGTTGCTGCTTCTACAGTACTTGTAGAATCTATCAATTTTCAAAAAGCCAGAGAAGAAACCAAGGCCCTACTAGAGTGAGGGCTGACCCTCCAGGAATTGCCTTAGTGTGATGGGTTTAACAATACGTAATAGCATGGGATAACCATTTGGAGGCAGTCTTCTGTGAAACAGGTTGTCCTTTTTCCTTATCTTCATAAGAAACAAGTAACTTATCAGAGTTACTGAAAAGTTTAGTTCTGTCAGGATAATATCTGAATTCTCTCTGGACATCCAGAGTATGGAGAATCATTTTACCCTCATTTTTAAGCTATGGAAAGAAGACAAGAAGATGTATAGCTTGGCTCAAAGTAAACATGGATACCACTTTACTCATAAAAGAAGGATTAGTTCTCAAGGAAACCCTATTTTTGCGGAAAACCAGATAAGGCGTGCAACTCATAGCTTCATAGGTGTATACTAGGATAACAACCACTGGGTCCTTTGTAAGCCTAGTCAAGCATCTAAATTATATCCCACAAGCCTATGTGCCTTAGAGATTACTTTACAGGGAATATGTAAGCTAGGGCAAAATACACTTAAGACTCTTTTTACAGAAGCCAAAGCAATCTGTAAACCTGTGTTCCCTGCTAAGAACTTCAAATTACCCTGATAAGCGAATTTGAATGGAGAAAGAGTTAATTTTCCAAAAACAAAGTCAAGATCCCAAGGAGAGGCCACATGTTTTCTAGAAGGCCTCATATGTAACACCCATTTCAAAAACATTTTAATATGGAATGCATTAAAAGGGAAGGATCCTTTGGAAGACAGGCTGAAACTGCATAGAAATGTACCTTGACAGAGGAGTAAGAAATGTTAGAGGATAATAAAACACACATATTTACTGCAGAACCAGAGAAATACTATCCTTAAAAGGGTCCTGATTCTAGTCTTGGCACCAAAGAGAATAAGAAGTTATGTACCTACCATAACGTTCCATGTTAGTTGTCTTCTTCTCGCCTTCTTTCTTGCTGGTTGGGTTCGGAGCCGATCCTCGGCTCCGACTTGGCCATCTTCAAAAGCTTGAGAGCTACTTACTGGCTCGAGGCCCCCCTATATCCCATTATGCCTGGTGCTAGATACCCAGATCTCGTTTGGTAAGTCTAACTGCAGACATAATAATAATAATAACAGTACAGGAATCCTGTCCTAGAATGCATAAATCCTACTGGAGAGACTACTAGTCAGAAGAAATAGCCAGAGAAGACTCAGCCAGTGAGAAAAAACATAAAGAACTTTTCTCAGTCTACTAGGATAGGGGAGTGGAGGGTGGGACACAAGAAAGAAGGCGAGAAGAAGACAACTAACATGGAACGTTATGGTAGGTACATAACTTCTTAATGTTAAGTTGTCTATCTCGCCTTCATTCTTGCTGGTTGGGACAGCGTCCCTAGCACCTCAATCCTGGGTGGCTCATCGGAACAGACTCTTCAGAACAGTGGAACCAAAATCAGCTCTGCTCCTGGAGGCCACATCCAGCTTATAATGTGAAATAAAGGCATGAGGACTGACCCATGTAGCTGCCGCACAAATAGTTTCCATTGGCAATCTTGCCTGAAAAGCCACTGAAGTAGCTAGAGCTCTAGTGGAGTGACCTTTTGGTTTAGCAGGAAGCTCTTTATTCCTTAGGTGATATATAAATGTAATGATAGATGTCAACCACCTAGATAAGGTTACTTTTGACACAGGTAGACCTTGTTTACCCTCAGCATAAGATAGGAACAGCTGGTCTGATTTTCTTATTTGCTTAGTTCTATGCAGGTAAAAGCGTAACTGTCTATGAACAGCCAACTGATGCAATTTGTATTCCGCCTTGTTGGAATAATTTGGAAAAAACACAGGCAGATCAATAGACTGATTCAAATTATTGTCAGAAGAAACCTTTGGAAGGAAGGAAGGATTAGTCCTGAGAGACACTCTGTCATTGTGGAAAACTAGATAAGGAAGGCGAACACAAAGAGCCTGATGCTCAGAAACTCTTCTGGCTGAAGTAATTGCAACCAGAAAAAGGGTTTTCCAAGAATGAAACTTCAAGGAACAAGAAGCTGCTGGTTCAAAGGGGGGCAGTATCAGGGAAGCTAAAATCAAATTTAGATCCCACGGAGGTGTGGGATCTCTCACTGGGGGCCTGAGTAAAGTAGTCCCTTTGAGAAAAGCTTTACAAAGCTTATGGGACAAAATACTTATATCCGATAGACCTGTATGAAAATTTGAAATTGCAGCTAACTAAACTCTAATCGTGGCAGAAGAAGATCCAGCACGAAAAATTTCCGCTAAAAAATCCAAAATATGATGCACAGGGGCTGAAAAGGGATCTATATTCCTAGTCTCTGCCCAGAAAGAGAAACGTTTCCAGTTACTAGCATAAGCATAAGTCTTTCTAGTGGTAGACTTGTGCGATGATAAGATGATTTCACGCACCGAGTGGGAGATGTTCGGAAGCCTGGCTAAGGTCAGAAGTGGAGCAACCAAGCAGTGAGCTGGAGAGATTGAAGGGATTGGTGCAGCCCGCCCGATTGATGGATCAGGAGGTCTGGAACTGGGTCCAGGGTCCAGGGCTGCTCCAGAAGGTAATGATGCAGGAATGGGAACCAAATTTGTCAAGGCCAGTAAGGGGCAATGAGGATCATCTTGCATCCCAATGTGGTAGCTTTCTGTATCAATTTGGGAATTAGGGGGAACGGAGGGAATGCATAAAGAAGTCCCTGAGGCCAATTGTGAACTAGAGCATCTCTGAGGGAGTGTCCGGGAAGAGGGAGGAGAGAGAAGAAATTGTTGCACTTGCTGTTGAAGGGGGTGGCAAAAAGGTCACAGCAAGGCTGACCCCATTTGCGGAAGATTTGATCCGCCACTGTCTGATTGACAGACCACTCGTGAGGCATGAGAATTGCTCTGCTCAGCCTGTCCGCTATAACGTTGGACTTCCCAGGGATGTGCGCTGTTATCAGAAACCATTGGGAAGAGATTGCCCACTGCCAGAATCTGAGTGCTTCTCGACATAAGGGATAGGACCTGGTTCCGCCCTGCTTGCTGATGTACCACACTACCTACATATTGTCTGTTTGAATTGCAATGGTCCCTGTAGGAAGAGAGTTGTGAATTGCTTACAATGTCAAAAGCACGGCCCTCATCTCCAAGACATTGATATGCAGATGGTACTCGTGAGGCTGCCAGGTGCCCTGGACTGTTCTGCCCTGAAAATGCCCCCCCCCCCACCCAATCAGGGAGGCATCCGTGGTCACCGTAGTCACTGGAGGAGGAAGAGCAAATGGTCTGCCCTGGGGTACTGATGGGGAAACCATCCACCAAGCAAGTGGGTTTTTGCATGTCTGTGTGATCATTATTTTGTGAGACATTGGAAGCTGCTAGAAAGACCACTGGGTGAACAGCATCCACTGAAGAATCCTCATATGAAAACGAGCAAGGGGGACTAATATGATAGCTGCTGCCATGAGACCCAAGGTTTTTAGGACGAATCTGGCCTGAATTTTTTTGCATCCTAATAAGACCTGGACATGTTGGCGAATGTCTAGCACTCTGTCTAATGGAAGTCTCGCTGACATGTCCTTTGTATTTAAGTTTGCACCTATAAAGGTAATAGATTGAAAAGGCGACAATGCAGACTTTTCGAAATTTATTGCGATGCCTAGTTTGGAGCAAGTTTGGATGATGTAGTCTCTGGCTTGCAGCAGGTGATGCCTGGTGGTTGCAGTAAGGAGCCAGTAATCTAAATATGGAAACACTTGGAATCCTTGCCGTCTCAGGTGAGTGGTAACAACTGCCAAACATTTGGTGAACACCCTGGGGGCTGTGGTGAGACCAAAGGGAAGAGCTCTGAACTGATAATGACTGGCTCCCAGCCGGAAGCGGAGGAATCTTCTGGAGCATCTGTCCATTTTGATATGGTAGTACGCGCCCCGAAGATCTATGGAGCACATCCAATTGTCCTGACCCAGAAAGGGTAAAATGGACTGTAGCGTGACCATCCGGAACTTCGTTCTTTGAACAGACCTGTTTAGTCTGCTGAGATCCAGAATGGGTCTCCAGTCACCTGTCTTTTTTGGTACCAAAAAGAACCTTGAGTAAATTCCGGATCCTTGCTGGTCTGATGGGATTGGCTGGATGGCTCTTTTTCTTAGCAGTTTTGAAATTTCTTGAACTGCTTGATCCCTTAGATTGGGTGGAACATCCGGAAGGGATTTGTTGGGAACGTAGGGAGTGCGAAAGAAAGGGATTTTGTAGCCTTCAGATATGATAGACAGTACCCATTTGTCCTGTGTTATACTTTGCCAGGCTTTTGGGTATAACGATAATCTTCCCCCGACTGCCTCTGAAGGTGAACAGCTGAGCAGCACCTCAGGGATGCTGGAAGGGCTTGTCAGAGAAAGATTCTCTTTGGCCCTGATTTTGTAGAACCCCTCTGCCCCGAGGGTGGCGTCTATTGTTGTTCCCTCCTATGCCCTGGAGGGGAACTCTCCACGTGTGTCAGGCACAGCTCCCTGGGGTTTCTGGAACCACATCTTTCCACTCTTCTGACCCTTGGGATACGATCTTGAAGGAGTGGAAAAATGGACTCCCACAGCAGAGAGAGTCTTGCCTTCCTGCTCACACCTGGTAAGGGTATCCTTCACCTGTGGTCCAAAAAGAGCAGAACCATCAAAGGGGGTGTTTGTGAAAGACGCCCTGAAGGGTACTGCAAAGTTACATAACCACATCCAGGCATGCCTCCTCAAGGCCACGCCTGTGCCTGCAGCCCTACTCGCACCATCGGCTGCGTTAGACATGAGCCGCATGGAGGAGTTTACTACCGAATTAAGAGTCGCCAGCTGGGAGGCAACCTTAGCCTGGGTCCCCGCAACTGATGGATCTTGAAGGGTATGTCCTAGCTCTTTAATGAGATCCCTTTGAAGGAGGGTAAAGTGGCACAAGTAGTTCAGAGACCTCATGGAGAAGGTCGCTGATGCAAACATCTGTTTCCCATATCTGTCCATCATCCTAGATTCCTTATTAGGGGGATGGACAGATGAAGAAGTTTCAGCCAATTCCTTTTTTGTGGCCGCTGCTACCACCATGGCATCAACAGGAAAACCTTAGTCAGAAATTGCTTATCTTGTGGTGCAGTAATAAATTTTGTGGGTCTTCGGGGGGGTTGGTTCCACTGTGTCTGGGGCTGACCATGCCTTCTGAGCCACCATAGACATCAGTGGATCGAAAGGCGGAGACACCCAGGAGGTGGAGGGTCGAGAGCCAAACGCGTCCAGGAATACCGACTCATCCTCGGAAGGGTTAAGGGTAGTCCAGTTCCCCCTCTGCCTAAGTATCTCAAGGATGTCTGAGAAAGAAACGTCCTCAGAGGGGGATCTTGGGGACCCTTCTGAATCCTCCAAGTCGGTATCTGAAGTGACAAACTCAGGGGAGTCAACATGCTTCCTCTTGCATTTCCTCTTTCGAGGGGGCTCCTCTGAATGATCAGGGGAGGCCTCGGAAGAGGAAGATACACCCAATGGGGTGCCCTGGAGCACTTGTTCCCCACGCTTGGGGTCTGGAGGAGGGGCAGAGGCAGACGCAGGCACCATGGGGGGAGGAGCCGATGAGGCTGATCATGGGGCTGACTCAGAGGCCAGCACACTCCTCATGACCTCGAAGGCGCCCCTTCCCGATACCAGTGAAGGCTCCGAAGAGACTGGGATCCTTCCCGGCACCGAGAGAGATGGCTCCGAGCCTGATGTAGGAGCCAAACTCACCTGCGCCGAAGCTCTGAGAGGGAGGACGTGGTCGGTCGAGGGTCCGATGCCACTCGCCCCCTCGGAGCCGATGAGGGAGCACAGATCCCTCCAAGGACGGCACCATGGATGAGATCAGAGCCGATGATGGAACCGAAAGGGTAGGTATCGGCACCGACGGTTCCACGATCCGAGCCCCAGCAAGCTCTGGCTCTGAGCTCGAGGGATGAGTCGAAGGAGGCACTACTGCAGAGACAGGTGGAGCCAAACCCTGATGAGGGGGGCTGGATAACATTTTAGCCAGGGCCTGCGATTTTAGGAGCCTGCTCACCACTCTCTCCAAATCATGGTCAGATAGTCTAGAAGACCGAGAAGAGTGGGATCGGTGACTTTGCTCTGACTGTAACAGAGGCGACCCCGGAGCTGAGTGTATCGACTCTAGGGATGGAGACCTAGAGCGTTTTTGACTCCCTGACGGTTTCGACATCAGAGTCGGGGCCGAGTGGGAGATAGGTACTTCAGTTCCAGTCGGAAACAAAGTTGACTGACAGATAGATACTTCGGTTCCAGTTGGAGCCGAAGTTGAAGCGGACGCCACACCCGATGATGGCTCCAAACTGGGAGCCCATGGCTTCGTTGGCTTAGAGGGTTTCACTGACTAAACCTTAGCCGGTGACCCTTCAGGTTTGAGCAAACCCCTAAGGATTAGCTTATTCCTACACTCCTGCAGGACTCTTGGACTAAAGGTGTGACACACCGAACAAGAGTCCTGCAGGTGTAGGGTGCCCAAACAGTAGACACAAGAAGTGTGACCATCTGTCAGTGACATCTTCTGACAGCATGAGTCACACTTCTTGAATCCAGATACTTTCGTATCTTTGGACATATCTGTAAACGGAAAAATCAATTTACAGAGAAAAAGTAACAAAAGGGAAATAGGTAACTAGTAAAATCACACACACTCAATACAAGTTACCACACCATAACAGCACACACGCTCTACTAAGCTACCACAATTTCTAACAATAAACTAATACATAAAAACTTGAAACAAGGATTAGCCTCTAACTAAAAACGGCTACCTTGAAGAATAGAAATGGGGGAGGGGGGAACTCTCTAACAAGAAAAAGAGTTTTCAAGGGAAGAAGACTAAATACAAATAGCTAACTACAACTACTGAAAGTACACTAACTATCTTAAACATCAACTATGATATAAAAAATTTTTATACAAAGACAATAAAATTGAAAAATATGACCTGAGCCAGTAAAAGCAACCTCATAGCAGAAGCGGCAAATGAGATCTGGGTATCTAGCACCAGGCATGATGGGATATAGGGGTGCCTCGAGCCAGTAAGTAGCTCCCGAGCTTTTGAAGATGGCAGAGTCAGAGCCGAGGATCGGCTCTGAACCCAACCAGCAAGAATGAAGGCGAGATAGACAACTTAACATAATTTTTTGCATTTGCAAATAAATGATTTCCTAGTGGTAGGTTTCTTTGCCTCCTTTAACACCTCCTCAGAAATGGATACCTAAAACATATTACAATTCTATCATCAAAGCAGTTAGTTGAAATTACCAGAAGTTGTTTCAAGCTGGGGTGTATCAAACAGCCCCTGTCTTGTATGAGTAGGTCCAGGCAGTGAGGAAGCTTGTAGTAATTGTCCTTTGCCATTTCCAAAAAGAAGGGAGAACCACTCCTGCCTAGACCAGAACAGTCACCACAATGGTCTTTGGGAAGAAATCTTCAGAATGACCTTGGATATCATTGGAAAGGGTAGAAAAACATAAGGCAAGACTTCTGTCTAAGGAAAAGAAAGTGTATCAGTTTTCCAGGTCTTATTGCATGGAGCCCTGAAGTAGCATTTTGCCACTTGATTTGTTAAAATGGAGGCAAATACATCTATCTGAGGTGTTCCCACAAATGGATCAATTCCTAGAAGATCCCCTGATTCAACTTCCATTCTTGAGGGTCTACCCTAGTCTTCCTCACATTGTTTGCCACAAAAATTTTCTCTGGCAGCATGTAAGATGCCTGCAGAGTAAGATTGTATTGAAAAGCTATATACTAGGCTACCATGACTAGTATGCATAGAGAATTAGACCTGGATCCCACTATTTGTTTATCTACCACACTACTCTGATGATGTTTGTAATCACCTATATATGCTTTAGGGACCATAGATAACTGACAGAATTGACAGCATTTATAAGTGCCAACATCTCGTTTACATTTATGTGTGTTGGTCTGTCCTTTTTTGTTCCACAGACCCGGCACTTTTGCTCCTATAGACGCTGCTTGCAAATCAAAGTCTGAAGTGTCTGTTATTATCATCTATGTTGGGAATGGAAGTGAGAATAAAAAACACTGATTAAGATAAAACTGGTCTGTCCACCAAAGAAGTCCTCCTTTTACAAATCCCAAAACAATAATCAAGAATATCAAAGGACATTGATGTTGGGACCATACTAATTTTAGGTACTACTGATTTTTTTCTCATGTAAAGCCTGGCTAAAGAATCATGAATGCCATGAAAATGGTATCCAGAGAAATCTCCTTGCTGAGGTTTTTGTCTGAATGGAAAAACTCAGGAAAAGATTTAGATATAGACCTACTTTTTCCTGTGAAAAAAAAGTTGTTTGAAGTATCTAGGAGACATCGCATGAAAAAAATCCAGTGGAAAAGACTCAGACAAGACATTTAAATGCTGTCCTAAAACCTTAGTCTGAAAAGGAGTTCTCTGGCTCAAGTGGAAGATTCCAATCACTTTGAAAAAGACTAAATTTAGGCACCACTGAAATTATCTCACGTGAAGCCTGGTAAAGAATCATGAACGCCATGAAACCTGGTATCCAGAGAAATTGTCTTGTAGAGGCTTTGGTCTGAATGGAAAAACTCTGGAAAATATTTAGATATAGATCTACCTTTTCCTGTTAAAGAAAAATTGTTTGAATTGAACTATCTAGGAGACATCCCATGAAAGAAATCCTGTGGGAAAGAGTCAGACAAGACATTTGAATGCTGTCCTAAAACCATAGTCTGCAAATGGGAAAGATTCCAGACACTTTGAAAAAGACTCTGCAAAAATAAGCAATTTGTCTAAATAAGGAAAATATGAATACCTTGCAGTCTGAAGTTGGCTATCACTGGAGCCAAACATGTTGTAAATACCCTTGTAGATAACCCAAAAAAGTAATGCAGAAAACAGTGTGATCCAGACATAGAAAGCATTAAGAAGTATTTGAAACCTGGTGCTATAAGAATGTGATGATTATCGTGCTTTAAATCTACAGTTGCTAAGAAATTTAAAGGGGGAATGGAATGAGAGGTAACATGCATCTAATGGATAACATTTTGAAGTCTGGAGCTTTGACAAGCTGGTTTAGAAAAGAAATATCAAAAACTGATCTCAATTAAGCTTCTCTCTTTGACACCAGAAACATTAAATAAAAATCTTTCTTTTTCTGAGAAGAAGGCTTGACAGCTTTTGCCACCCCCATCCAAAGCAAGCAGATGTTGAATGACATTAGGGAAACAGTTTGATCTGGCAGAAGATGAAGAATTCACTGAAATGGAGGGGAAAGAATTTCCCACTGACATCTGTATCCTTGATGAATCACTCTCAGAACCCATTTGTCTGAGATTATCTGTTGCTAAAGTAAAAAATGGAGAATCAGATTTTGCGGAAGATTTAAAAGCTTGCTAAGGTGAGGGGGGTGCATTCTGAAGAAAGTCATTCAGCAGGTATCTCCCTTCTTTTTGGTGTCTGCTTGCAATTGTTTTTTTTTTAATCCTGCCTTCCAGCTGACCACTGTGTCTGCTAACTTTGCTTTTTGTAAAAAGCTGCTGTGATAGCTGTAAAACCACTGGCAAATTTGGAGAAGGAAGGCTGAAAAATCTGAGAAACTTCTTGAATTAGTTTCCCTCTCTCATCACAGTTGTTCATAGGTGTTTACTAGGCTATGACCACAAGGGCCTTTTTAAGCCTAGTCATGCATCCCAAATCTCTGACATGTTCTGATACCCTTGATAAGTGTAAGCATGGACCTGTGAGATGAATCATTTACAGGTTACTTGTTTCCATTAGAGACATAGGTGTCACAACAGTTTCCCATCCAATTGTCCAAGATGCACTTGAATTGTGTTAGAGAGGAACTCTGCATCAAATGGATAGACACCCTGTTCCACAGACGGGGTAGTCTCTGGGATACATACCTATCTCTCCAGCAGGTCCTATTTATATCACAGGTAAGATTTAAGTCTTTTGAATGGGTAATTCTGGTACTGTTTGTTTTGTGGATATGCAGAAGGTCCATCAGAGTGGAGTCTGACAATGCCCTGTATGCCAAGCATAGATCTCCCCTCAAAAGTCTGTTGAAGACAGAATACAGGGATAGAGCCTCGAGGCAGTCTGCATAGGACATATTACTTACACCCTGTATTCTTTTACTGAGGAACCTCTGGGGACGTTCCAATTGTTGTATATACCTGATTATGTACATACCAAAGGGAGCATTGTATTCAATGATTGGTCTGATGAATGCCAAATGCTGTGGAACAATGACTTCCTTTGACTTAGATGCTATACCTTTGTTTATAAGTTGTGCAACATAGAATGATTTCCTCACCACTGTAGGCATGTGATGATCAAACGCTAGATTACTATCTATGTGTGTCCCTAAGGCCATGACTACTGGGTCACCTCTAAGAGGTGTGTTGTCAATATGATAGTTACCAGGGATGAATGACTTCCCAAAGGATACTATTGTGCATTTCTTGGCATTTAGTTTTAGTCCATGACTCTGACAACAGTTGTTTGTCGGTGTCAGTCCCTCCTGGAGAACATCTGTGTGAGTGTGAGATTCAATGACAGCTCCTAATTTTCAATCATTTGCAAGTTTAGTCAGCCAAGAGACCACTGACATTGGTCTTGACTTCTGAGAAATAAATGCAAAAAGGAGCGGTCCAAGGACTGATTCCTGAGGGACTCCACTTGTGACTGGTCTCTTTGTAGAGGTGGACTCCACAATTCTAATGTCCTGGATATTGTCTGTGAGTCAGTTGGCTGTCCACCTCTTGAGTTTGTCAACAATGCCCAAGTCGGGTATTGTGTCAAATGCCTTGGCCAGGTCAAGGTAGGCAGTGTGAACAATTTTGCCCTCATCCATTGCTTTGGTGACCTTCTCAAAGAAGTCCACCAGGTTGAGTAGGCATGATCTGCCCTTGACGAAACCAAACTGGGTTGGGAACAGTGTCTGGAGGTTTACTATATCTCTGTTGATCATCTCCACGATAATTCTTTCCATGGCTTTACATATAAGACTAGTCACACTTATGGGTCTGTAGTTTCCAGGGTCTGTAGATAGAGGGATGACTGTTGCCTTTCTCCATTCATGGGGTGCTAATCCTGTTTGGAGGCTACAGTTAAGCAGTAATTCTGGAAACCCTGATAGGTCATGTTTCATGCTATTAAGAAGGCATCCTGGGATATTGTCTTGACCCATTGATGCAGTGTTCTTAGTCTTAGAGAGAGCATTAATGACCTGTTCCTTAGTGATAGTAGGGGGGGATACGATTGATGATATTTCCTGAGCGAAGGTTGAGGGGGACAGAGGAGTAAAGTTGGAGCTGAATTTATCAGCCAGAAGGTTTGCTATATCTTCTGGCTCAGTACAAGTGGCTCTATTTACAATGAGTTTCGGCACACAATTGTGTATTGCCTTTGAGGTTGCAGACATAGTTAAAGAATGCTTTGTGGTTGTCCTTAGCCTGGGAGGCCAAACTTACCTCAAATTTGGCTTTGGTAGACTTTATTTGTCCTCTGAGTTGTTTGTTTAGTTTGATAAGAGTGTTTTTATCCTGCTGAGCGCTGCACCTCCTAGTTTTGCCATGATTTTCATCCTCCTGTTATACATCCAGTTGATTGTGTGATTCTACCGGGTGGCTTGTTATTTGAGTTAGTTTTGCACTTCTTCCTGGAGGGTATAGCTGCCTCTGTGCATCTATTAACATGCTTGGACAGGGTTTCTGTTAACATTTCTTCATAGGCAGAAGTGTTCTCAGAGTTTATGGGGGCTTGAAATTTTGCCAGGTTCTCACTTAATAGCAGGAGGTTAGCCTTAGAATAATTCCTGAATAGTCCAGGTTTAGCTGGGGGTCCAGGTTTTAATTTTACTTGAAAGGAGACCATTTTGTGATCTGACCTTACCAGGGAAGGAATTACAGAAGGAGGTGTGCAGCAGTCACCCATATTAGTGAGGACCAGTTCCAGTATGGTTGCACCCCTTGTTGGTGTACTGACTATCTGATCTAGGTTGTTTGTGTTTACAAAATCCGAGAATCTCTATGCATGTACGTCTGGTGTCATATAGGATTCTCAGTTAATAGTGGGGTAATTAAAATCACCCATGAATATGGTATTGGGTTGGATGGTTAGTGTTTCTAATAAGTTTAAATACATGATATGGGTTTCCTGGATCATAGAGGAAGACCTACAGCTTGCAAGGAAGTGGCATTGGATTTTACCTCACTCTTTCTCTTTCACTATCTAAGGGAGAACTTAAAATTTCAGCTGTAACATCCTCAGGTAGGTTTTATATACACAGCCAAGCAAACCTTCTCGTAACAGTTCCAGTAGCTGTAGCTCTGGAAGTGGCATCAGATGAATCATAAGCATAATTCAAAGGGGTTTGCTTACTTGAGACACAGAAACAATCATATTAGATAAAGATGTTTTTTTCTTCAAAAGAGGGAAAATAAACTATAATGTTCCTCATATTCTCAGAAAAAGCAAGCATAAACTTCAGTAAATAAGCTTGACAGTTAACAATTCATCTTACATAGGAATTCACATCCTTGCCAGAGGGAAAGGGATTCACATTTAGAAGATGCTTATCAGTAGCAGGATTTACCAAGAAAGTCACTGCTGAGTCAGATCTAGGGTTAGAAAATAAAAAACATATTTAAGCTTGAGGAACTTTTTACAATCTACCTGCTTTCTTACTGGTATCAGTCTGGCTACAAAGCAAGTTACAGGCTATAATAAAAAAATATTTCAAAACCTGGAAAAACAGAAAAGGAAGTAGGGTCAGAAAATGTCAAAATGCCAAGCACTGCATCATTACTGAGTACCAGTTGTAATAAATCATATTTTTTAAAGAGAGTGGAATATGATTATGTTCCCATCGAAACAACTGATTTGTTCTGCATATGAATTCAGGAAAAAAAAAACTCCTTCTAAGGATCTGAAAGTAGGGGTAGGACCATCTATAGCCTGAGCATTTTGAATTTGGGTACTTTCAGAAAGGTATTTGGGTATGATAAATCTAACACTGGTTTTGCAATACATAGCTCCTTTGTGGGTGTAAAATCCTTTTCCAATTTGTGAGGCAGGAATTAGTCCTATAACCCCTGCTTTCAACTTGGGAAGGGGTACTGGAGAGAACAGATGTGTCTGGTCTGGCAGGTGTGTGGGAATTTCTCTGAAGGGAGGAGGATTTTCTGTCCACTGCTAAGAGTATCCTTAATTAATTATTCTCATCATCCATTTGTCTGAGACTATTTGTGGCCAGGCTGCTGGGTTGAGCAAGAGACAGTGATGCCCTGAGTCTTGACATAGTCATTCTTCAGTAGGAGAATGATCTATTTTTGGGGAAAGAACCCCTTTTATTTGGTTTGGAAGCATTATCCTCCTGCCAGATCCTCTTGGTACACTAACTTTTTGTTAGGCTTGGATTTTTGTTTGTTCTACCTGTTGAAGTTGGACACCTTGTCAGAGGAGAATCTGGGAATATGAAACAATCTAGATAGTTCATGCATCAATTTACCTCTATCATTCTATTGTTTAAAAATCTGGGTAGCTGCAGGATCAAATCCAAATTCAGAACATAAAGGATTATTTAAACTTTCATTTTCTAAATCCTTAGAAAAATTCTGCTTATGTAATAAAGCACACCTTCTCAATACAACAGAAGCATCTGCATTTCTAGAAATTGTGTTCACACCTTCAAAGACGCTCCTCAAAGCATGTTTTGACACCCGAGTCACATTAGAAACAATCTCATTTATATAACATTTCTGTTCAGCACGTAAAGGTACAGCAAAAGTCATTGAAACTGTAAGCACATTGCAAAATAAATTTCCACATGAAGCCCTGATAATTCAAAATTCAAAAGACTAAATTATTAGACTGACTCGGCTTTTTCTTTTTTATCTGCGATAATAACCACTTCCCAGTTCTATCTAGCAGTGTAGGATTAGAAGAAGCCAAGGTTCTTTTGTTAAGAGTTTGTAGTTGGAAAAATCACAGCTGGATCAGTTGAGAAAGGAGCACAGAGAGCTGGAAGATCAGAGTACACCTTGAATTTCCTCATAAACTTTTTAGGAACGGGTTCACTAGCCAAATGGGTTTTATATACAATTCTATAGACATCTTTCAAGGCCATTAACAGAGGAGGAACAGCCAAACCATTTGAAATCTTGCCCTCATTAAGATCATAAACTCTATCAGTCTCTGGCATAGCTCCACATTGCTTCCAGTAAAATACTTCTTTAAACCTAGCTACCATCTGTGGAAAGGTGAACACTTGCTTGGGTTTTTGAACCTATTTATCTTCTGAAGAATGAGACTGGATGGACTCAGAGTGTTCAATGCTATCTGCATCAGAGTCCCCATCAATATCTGCAGTGTTAGACTGACTTCAAGAGAAGATAGTCCCATAATCAGTCTGAATAGCAGTGCAGACACTGAGATTAGCTGACAATAAAACACTCTTAGCTAAGAAAACTGCATCAGCCCTATACATGGTAATAATCTGATTGCCATATGGTGAAGTTTCTGCTGCTTCTTACTATGAACTACACTACAGGACAACATATCTGCGGACAGAGTATTATGTCTGGCAAGACGTATCTTGCCCTGGACCTCTTCTGCAGCAAAAGGGTTTGGTTCTCCCGTACCGGAACCAGGTACCTGAACAGCCCCGGAGGATGTGTCTATCCCATGTACCATAGAGGGCTGCAAGCTCACAACACAGTGTGACAGGGAAAAAAGGTAAGTCATCTGCAGGACAGCTTAAGGCAACAGCAGATTCAGAAACTGTAAGCTGAGGCATGTTTTTGTTGATTTTTTTTTTCTTTTTATGTGCAGCTGGACTTGATGGGGCTAGTCATATCAGTTGAAAAAGCACTTACCAGAAAAATACACTGCCTGACACTATTAAGGGCTGACAAAGGGCAGCAATAAAAGGAAATATAAACTATGTTCCTGCATGGGAAATAGGGTCAAACTGCATAAAATATAGCAGAAACATTTTAAATTGTGCTAAGCCTTGTTCTAGAATCTGCACAGTGCAGTAAACAAAAGCACACACAGTCACAATACTAAGTAAAGTTCACTTGTCCAAATAGTGATCATAAATCAAATAAATGACCTTAAATCAAGTAAAAATCTCTTAAAACTGCATAAATGCACATTTACTTAGATATTCCCTTGTCAGAAATGAAAAACATAATCTTCACAGAAAATGCAAATAAAGTAATTTGTGGTAAAATTGCAATTTAATGATAACAAATCTATAGTGGTATTAAATTAGAACTACATGTCATAAAATGAAGAACAAAAAGTGAAGAAATGCCATATGTTCCTGTCAAAATGTAGCAGATGTAAATATAAATGCAAATGTAGCAAAATAAGCAACAAGCTTCTTGGCACCCTGTTCTATACGCACAAGGCAGTCTTCAGTGTTCAACTGGCACCACAGAACTTCAGTTTTCCAGTAGAAGTAATAAACCACATTAGAAAAGCCCCATAACTGCATAAAAGTAGCATTAAGTACACAAACTACCCAAAAGTAAGTTAGGATTCTCCTAGAAATCAACAGCAGTAGTAAATAACAAGTATATTAAAATTAAACAATAACAGACATAAATAAGCAGAGAGCAATTGCTACTGAAAGCAGGATGCTTCTTCATTTGGTACCATGCAGAGCAATAGGGTGGCCAATAGGTTCTACTCCTCAACACAGCAATAAACTTACATGACCTCAGTGCTGAAATACAATGGTTTATCAGATTTTTACAAATGGTCAGATCATGTGCTAGCTGTATGGTATACACGGGTTCATCCCTACCTAAGAAACAAACAAAAGCATACTGTTCATTTTTGTGTTGATGTTCAAAGGACACTCAAGTCATATAACATAATGTGATCCCTGCTACTGGAGATTTTGGAAGACCATGACATGCATGCACACCTGGTATTCATAATGTCAGAATTTGAGACTGTTGCTGTGGAAAACATTAATTCTGAATTTCCTAAAACAAGTTCCAAGGCCGTTCTCTTCCACTTCTCACAATGTCTGTAGAGGCATGTGTAGTGGCATGGTTTAGTTTTGCTGTATGGTCCTGACAGCAAATTCTGTGTGTGAAAATCTGGTGGTCCAGGCATTTCTGCACCCACTAGAGGTGCCTGCATCATTTACAACTCTACAAATTTATAACCACAAAACAACAGCTGCCCTCACAAACACAAAACCAGGAACCTAGGAATAGTGAGGAACATACCTAGTCTCCTTATTCTATAAATATATCTCTTGAATGGTTTTCATTGTTTTCTATTCATTGGACTGGGTCATGTGATTAGTGAGGCATTTATTTAATGAATGTGTTTCTACATTTTAAATTAATTTTGATGAAGTCCAGTCATTTTGGGACAAAAGCGCTCAACTTTATTTTGATTTTCAATAAAACTTTTTAATTCTCTGCTACATTTCTGCTTTTTACGCTTCACTACGGTTTACTTATGTTCCAGAGGCAGAAGACTAGGTGTGCTCCTTGCTATTCCTATTCCTCTACAAATTTCCTTTTCTGATACCACTCAACCCATTGTGGATTACATAGATGAGTTATTCACATTTGGTCACACATGAGGAGTTTTGTGACCTGGAATTCAAAGAACATATCTCTATTAACTGAGATTCCCCATGAATTCTCCACTGTGTCAGAACTATGTCCACAGGTCTTCACTTTAGCCAGAATTTGATGGAGGCATGTCACTGCCATGCATGTTGTTTACTTGCCAAAAGACAAAGTACATACATGCATATATATATATATATATATATATATATATATATATATATATATATATATATATTTCAGGTATGGGCCTTCCCCTTCTAGCTTGCCAATATAAGAAAACAGCCATCTCTATAAAATGTGTCTATGCTTTTCTTAAAAAAATATCTAAACTTCTGCATGCTTTAATTTAATTAAATCTATTCCAGGCATCATTAACTCAGAAAACCAATTAGTTCATCTTTAATTCCTTTGCATATCCTATATACTTTGCTTAATGCTTCTCTACTACTCTTGATTAACTCCAAAAATTCCAAGAGGTAGTTGTCTCTACATGCCCTGTACACGTAAATAAGACCTCCTCATAAATGTCTATATGGAAGAGTGCAAAAGTTCAGTTATTGTAATCTTTCATAATAGCTTAATTTTCACATTTATGGATGCCCTTAGTATATGTACAATTTACTCATAGTAATTTTGTATAATGGCTCTTTAATATTATTCCATACTTCAGTTTGGGTGCAATCCAACTTACAACAATATCATTATTTTTTGATTTCCTGGACTCTATAAATTGCTTTAAAGAGCTTATATTTGTATAGCTATAATTAACAAATTGATTGATATTATCAGAAAACTCAAAACTATTTATATCAATACATCCAAATCCTTAAAAGAATCCACCAAGCCAATCCCAGTGTGCCATATTACATATTCAACTTTCATTCCTTGTTTCCTACACCTAATATGCTTAGTTTTTGATGTAGATACACTAGCTATCATTCACCTGTTCTCAAATGGTCAACTTTTTTGCAAATATGACCTATCCATATCAGGTGTGATCAGTGTTCTGATTGGCAGGTCATCTGCATACAGATTGCAGAACACGAAAAGGATAAATCAGCAAGCAGATCTGCATGCTGTCATTTAAGCACTGCAAACTGAGAAGAACAGGGTTCGGTCTGTAAGGGAGCATCTGTTTGCTACCATTCCTACCACACCAACAAGATATCTCAGCATAGTTCAAAAGTTGCATTTGCAGAGGGTAGTGGGACACCATCTGCAATATGACCACTTTGAGTTCTCCACTCTGTTGTCACACAGGTCTATATTAGTTTATCGAAAACTTTCTTTGTCGAATGTCTTTTCATTGAACCCTATTCATCGAACCACTTTTCAGCAAACCATTAAATCTGCAAAACTCTTTTTCAGGGAAAAGAGACAGGTGGCCATTGTTACACATCTGCCCTTTTCCACAACGTAGCATGATTTCGGAGTTGGTATATATAATTGGGGGGGGGGGGGTCATGGATTTGTTTAAATTGATGTAGTTTTTGTTATGATTGCTCGGGTGGCCAAGTAGCTTTTTTTCACAGGGTAAAAGTTTCTCTGATTTCACAGTTTGCTGAAAAGTGGTTCAATGAAAAGGCATTCGATAAAGAAAGTTTTTGATAAACTGATATAGGCCTCAAATACGCCAAGCAGTTGCCATTCTTTACAGTGAATGATCATTGTCTCTGTGTTGATAACACTGTGAGTGTTTTATGTGTTGTGATACCACATTGGATGACTAAAGGCTGTGTTTTGAAAATCAGTGATTAGGATATTCACAGATAAACGGGCACTTGGCTGAAGCTGCAGTGAATATTACATCCAGATAATTGCCATTCTTTATTTGCTATTATCTGTACTCCATCATAACATTGTGTCTTATGCCACAGAAGTCTGGTGTCCTGTCCTGCCTAGACTCTGTCACCAAGTTATATGCACCTATTGGTGTCTTACTAGGCCATCCATCCCATTATGTCTGCAGCAATCTTTCATTCCGCTTGTCAGTAGCCTGTTATGGGGACTATGCCCAATCTACTTTCTGCACAGTTGTCTTGTCTTCCTGGCCTTTTCCATCCCTTATCTCACCATCTGCCCCCTATCCTGCATTTTGCCATTCCAGTGGTTCTCATTTGCTTGCCTATGACACACATCCCCTTATAATGTTTACAGCTGTGGCTTCAGATTTCTCATCGCACACATTGTTGGGCACTGTATGCTTCTCATTTACTAAGGCTGCCATCAGCAAAACTCCTGTCACTAAATTGGCATGGATGCAGCTTTTCTTACCTTGAGACCAGAAGGAGCAGGGGGGACATGATATGAGTAGATAAGATCATATCAGGGAAATATGAAGGGATTTTCCTAACAGCAAGGACAGAAGGAGGAGTAGGTACACATGTGAAGCTTCTAGAAAACAGCTTTTGCTTGGATCTGTAAATGCATTTCTTTCACAGAGTACTTAGTGGGTTCATGAAATGGATTACCATACTGGCAGGTGGAACAGGAAATGATGGAGACATTCAAGAGGGTATGAGAAAAATGGAGAAGAGCTGAGAGGAATGTCGGGAAATGGGGGAGGAAGACTGCAAAATGCACTTGACTACATAGATTTAATGTCTCCTTTAGACATCAAGCAACTGTAATCTAACATAATGTCATCTGCCATTGTATACACAATATAAACACCGCACATAGCCCTGTCAATGAAAATACATATCTCAGTTATCAAAATGGAACTGCTAAAGGCACCCTAGGATATAATATTGAATATGATGTTAACCATAACAGTAGATTATTGAAGGGCAAGTCATCTGTATATTAATGCTAAAAAATCAGCTTTTTCACCTTGTGAAAAGAGAAAGAATACAGTGGTAGTACCAGTACTCTCCATATACTTAAGTTCCTATGACAATCTCACACAGTAAACTCTTAGCCAGTAGGTTTGCTTTTGTTAGTACAAACATTTGTCATGCAGTCACCATGATCATTTTCCACTGAAAAAATAACACATTCACAACAAAAACTTATTATAAATGCGGAAAGGCGGGAGGTTAAACACTTACAGAAAAGTAAGAAGAACAATCTTTCAATCATGTGCTAAATGTGTTGATGTAAAATGTTCAGAGTGCAGGATAAAGCAAAATAAAGTATGTAGAAAACTGCGGAAGACAAGACAAATATAGGCATATTAGACATTCATGTAGACATACACTATCAGACATCCAAAACAGAATCCAACCACTGGGACAAAGCGTGAGAGTTCATATATTGCAAATGCCTTCTCCGTTCCAGATCTGCTATCATGGTGAGTATCTCATACAATATTAATGCCAAGCTTCAAAAGACTAATCTGTACAGTAGGTTCAGACATAGCGGCAGCATTCCTAGAAGTGCAATGAGATTCCAAGGTAAAGGCAATGGCCTAGAAAACCTGCAGTACTGATATATAGAATTTAGAAGTATTTAGACATTCTAAGTTCAATAAACTCTCTAGAATGCTACCATATCTAAAACTTCAGAGAAACAAACCAGAAGTATGAAACAAAAAGGCAAACTCTACCAGTTCAAAGACAAAAGGTAAGCACTATTGTTATGCATTCTGAACTTCAGCAACAGACCCAGAATAAGAAAACATGCAAGGATATGAACCTAAAGCAAGTCCATAATAAAAGTAGGAAAAAAACAAACTGAATGAGAACATCAATTGTTACACAAATGAATGGGTAAATAAAAAAACTGAAAGAGCTTTCTTTTTTACTGCCTAAAATATATAGTCAGTGTGAGCAGTCATGATCAAATAAGAAAACTGAAGGATAATGATCTAGCAAGACAATGTTATGGTTATAGAGTGAACAGTTTGTCTATGTAATATAGACTGTATACCTTTTTCCAGAAAAAAAGCAAACTGAAAATAAACTAAGGAATGTGTATGATATTGTACATTGTGAAACATAATGCTCATGTCTGACCACATTAATTGGTATTGCAGGAAATTAGCTCATATCTTTGCCCTAAACTCTTCTTTATTTACATTTTATTTGATACCTAGGACACATAAATCATAGACTTCTTGGCAGTCTGATTGTTTCAAAACTAGTCAAACTTTCCTTTTAAACTACAGAAGATTGTTTCAGAACATAGTTATAAATCCTACTTATGCTACACTGATAACAACTCATATGTTTGCAACATGCCTATAGTCAGAAAAGTCCGGATTTTTGGATTACAATACGATAAATTAAAATACAACAGATGACTCAGCCATGAGCAACTAGGGTCTAATAGCCAGTCTAGATCCTGCATTTTAGTACTACAGAATGTGCGAATGCAATTAATCAGATAAGAATTTTGTTGCTCCTTATCAAACTTGGCAACAGATTCCATTCCTTAACCATTCTTTCTGAAAACCAGTTTGTTGTCCTGGTCGACTTCTTTGAGGCAGTCACCAAAGCCATAGACAAGAATAAGGTGGTTCACACAGCCTATCTTGACCTCGCCAAGGCTTTTGACACCATCCCCCATTCTGGAATTACAGCTAAACTCACTAAACTAGGTATAAATCCCTATGTCATAAGATGGGTTGCCAATTGGCTCACTGACGGAACCCACACTGTAAAAGTTGCAGACTCCAAATGTAACTTCAAACCAGTGACAAGTGGAGTACCACAGGGTTCAGTCCTGGGATCTCTCCTGTCTTGTATCGGGTCTATATTAAAACAATGAAAAATCTAAATATTGAGTGCTGACAAGACCGAAAAATCAAAAAACGTGAAATCGCTACAGTCCCCCGCACCCCCCACTAAATATATATATTCCTACTCAGAGATCACACTACAGTGAGGAAAGGGCAAATATTCTTATCTTCACTGTAGTGCAATCCAAAAAAAACTAAATATCGAACTACTGATTTTTCACTCATGTGAGCGCTCGATAATTTAATTTTTCGTTCTTCTAAAGTAGACCTTTTGGTATCTACTTCTCTGAAGTACAGGCTAACACAGAAGGCCTTTGGCTAACAAAGTTTCCAGATGACTGCAAACTAGGAGCTATAGTCGAGTCCCCAAATGAAGTGGACATCCTACAGAATGGCCTCACTGAGACAGATGCATGGTGTCAGAGCCATGGCCTCAAGCTCAATGCCAAAAAGTGCATTGTCATCCCCTTTGGTCAAAACTCTGTACCCATGAACTACCACATAGGCGGCAGTCTTCTCAACAAAGAATGTGTGATAAGAGATTTTGGGACCCAGGTGGACAGTAGTCTCTCCTTTGATAATCACATTGCCACAGTAGTCAGGAAATCCTTCTATGTGGCACACCTCATTACAAAAGGGTTCTCATCCAGGAAAAAAGAGGTCATTGTTCCCCTCTACTCGACACTCATTAGACCCATTATAGAGTACACTGCCCCTTTTGGAATGTACCTCACAAGACATCTGCAGCAACTGGAAAGGCCACAGACGTACCTCACAAAGAGGATTACTGGCTTCAAACACATCCCTACACTGACCGTCTCAAAAAAACTCCAGCTTTACTCTGTAGCATATCACCTAGTCTGAGGTGATCTCTGCCTAACATATAAAGCTATGTCAAACCCAAAGCTGCTGGACATGCTACACCTAAAGAAATCCCAGTCCCTCCAAGCTACACGCTCTAGGGACCTAAACCTTGTCACCACAATAAACAGGACATGCTGGAGGGATAGATTCCTGTCCCAGAGACTCCCCATACTCTGGAACAAGCTACCCATCTATGTCAAGCAAAGTTCCTCATTAACACTCTTCACGAAAATTCTTGATGAGTGGATGGGGAATAGGAAATACACCCCGCGGATCACTTCTGTGGCTCTGCTCAACAGAGGCACAGGAAATTAACTTTCTTGGGTTGGCATAACGTCAGGGAACTTTGTTGGCTAGGCTTACTTAGGCCCTTGGGCCAACAGCCTAGTACTTACCTATGAACCTATTGTTCTAATTAAATGGTTTTAAGAGTGTAACCACATTCACACTCTCTTTTCCTAAGAAAAAAACAATAAATTCTTTCATATGTAGCTTTGTAAACAAGGATGAGACCCCCCTCCTTTTGTCTTCAATTTAATAAAAATAAGCCAAAATGTAACAGTCTACTTTGTTAAGATTTGCTGAACTAGTTTTGTAAACTTTGTTAGAATTACAGTCTTGAAATTTGAATGTTTTATGTTAAATGGCAATCAAAGTCAACAATCGTATTTTATTTTCAGTCTTATAAGAAATGTTTTTTATCACCTATGAGCTGCTGGATATTTTTTAACATATTCAGTAGTTCTGTTGCAGTCTTTTATCACCTGGGCTGAATGAAAATGAAAAGTTTTACAGTTGCCTAAGCAGATCCAAAGATCTTTAAAGATGTTTATCTTGTGTGCTATATTATCCCTTATTTTACGATTATATTTCATCTTTGGTCCAAGGAACATTTCTTTTGTTTAATTTTTTTAACATCTTTAATGTAAGCCCATTCTTTAAGATTGAGGAAATAAAACTAAAGTTGCTCTTGGTCTTCACTGTCTGTAACATGCTAGACTAACTTAAGATCATCTGCATATAAACAAAAAAGATTTCAGAAACAATGGGAATGTTCTAGATGTAAATACTAAACATCTGTGGACCAAGGATTGAGCCTTCTGACACGCCTCTTCCATATCCTATAGCCCTACCATTATTTGATTGAAAGTCAATCTGCCAGACTATATTACTCAACCTGGCCTCTATTCAATGTACTAACAACCTGGAAACACCCATGTTTGACAGATTATTAATTAACAATCCGTGATCTACCTTGTCAAAAGCTGATGTAAATACTGATACTTTTTTTTTTTTTTTTTTTTACCAGTTTTGGATAAAAGGCTAATCTACCTATATATTCATAAGTGATTCCCATGGTCCTTTTCCTTTACAGATTGTCTTAGCAATAGACATATTTCGGTCTGAAGGTATTTAGTCTTGGATGAAAACAGTGTCAAAGGTAATTTTCAATTGTTTCTGCTATAGTTCTCTTTGGCGTTTTCATGTAT
This sequence comes from Protopterus annectens, assembly GCF_019279795.1. NCBI lineage: Eukaryota > Metazoa > Chordata > Ceratodontiformes > Protopteridae > Protopterus > Protopterus annectens. The sequence goes on from NC_056735.1 coordinate 481,006,581, forward strand.
TTTTGGTTAAACCATCACTGACTGATCTCTCAATAAAATTAAGCTTCTTAAGGATGTGAGGGATCCCATGTTCTGTATATGTTACATTCTTTAGTTTACAGTTCTTTAGTCAACACATAATTCTGAGGGTCTGAAGCTGTGCATGTCAGCAAAAGAAATTGTGAACAATATTGATATTTCCTTTTCCTCCCTATAAATGTCATTATGCTTAAAGTGGTTCGTCAGTAACTTTGTCTCTCTACCCATTTCTAGGTTTCTAAAGAAGGTCTTTCTATTTTTTTTTTTTTTTTTGCAAAAGAAGGCCTTTCCATTATCTTCAATATTCTCAATGGGGTTTTGATCACACCATTTTTGATTGCTTGCTGCACTTATCCTAACTTTTCTGACTAAATAATTGGCCCTTGCCTTTAAAATTCAGTCTTCTAATGATTACAAGCTTAACTCGTTCCCCAAGAATTGGTTACTCGTTCTCTTGTTTTTCATTATTGCTCTTTTGGTACTTCATCTCTGTTCATATTGTCTTGTATCACTAAATCTTCTGCTCTTCTGTCAACTAATCTTAGTATATCTTTTTTCTTCTTGTTTCCAGCCACAGTTAACTGTTCAATTGTTTTCTATCCTTCCTCTGCATATCTATATTGATTGTCTCATCCCCTGTACTAAATATATCAATTTCTCTATTTTTTTAAAGAATTCATGCCTTACCCTATTTCTCTTTTTTTAATTTCTTACTGTTATTCTTGTTACTGACTTTTTCTAATCTCTGTATAAAGTAAAAATTTCACATACATTATATCCTAGTATCTGAAATGTCTCTATTTTCTTGAAATACCTTCTTATTACTTACCTCCTTTGTGACTCTTTTGGATTTTATGACATATGACTGCATCTTTTCATGATTTACACTTAATTTTACCTTGGTTAGTGAATTTGTATTTCCTTTTCTTTACATTTATGTTAGTGTTTGACTTTATTTCTACTACTTCCTTCATGGGACTGTTAGTACCTACAGAGTTCTTATTTTCAGTTGTATTATAATGAATCACATCTGGGAATAGCACCTGCCAGCCAAATCTCCCTCCCAAAAGAGATAATTGCCTCCTTTTATCCCTCTCATGTTAGAATATAATGAGACTGAAAGAATAAATGGCTATAGGAATTTATATCAAGTTGTTGCTGTTATACACAGAGCATGCTTCCTCACCCTTACACCCCAAACGACAGTGACCTTCTTTGTACAGCCTGTTGCTAGATTGTGAAAAAAAAGTAAAAGAGAAAATGATCAATCATAGTATCATTTTTCAACTTATTGCTAGCAGACAAGTGCACAACATGCCTTCTTATCTCTAACTACAGAAAATTGTCACCTGTATACACGCCAAATACTTAATAGACAGGAAATTGAAAAAATACGATCACACTAATGTATTCTCATCTGTTGCTCCTAGACAGTAATGTTTCCACACAAGCTATAGTTACCTTCTGTGTATATCTCTAAGGTCTGACTGAGAAAAAATTGAAGTAATGACAAAACTCTTCTCAGCCTGCAAAAAGTTGTAATGGCCTTCTGTGCACACCTCTAAGGAGGGCCAGTTTTAGACTAGGTGGGTCCAGAGGTTGCAAAGTGAGGCCCCCTATTAATCCTGAGTCAAATCTAATAAAGTAAGAGCCTGGGAATCTAATGACCTCCAGAAACTCTGAGGGTCTAGATTTACTGTAATACACTATACACTTTATTTGTCAAAGACAACTACATCTTAATTGTATGTTTTACTGCTAGTCAGAAGAGTTTATGCCCCCAATATTGATGAGTGCGTCAACAAATAAAACTGGTGATATTATTTTTCACATGCATACACGCATATTGACATTGCCTCTGAAAAGTGAGATTTAGCACAAGATGTGCATACATACAAACACAAACACACACACACACACACACACGCACACGCACGCACGCACGCACGCACACGCACGCACGCACGCACACACACTCACGGTGCATGCTTATTTACATGCAAATAGGGAATGCCAGTTCATCTACAGAATGTCTTTTTTGTTTGAGGAAACCACAGCACCTGGAAAAATCTACAGGGATTTTGGATTGAGATGCAGACTTCACACAAAAGGAAACATGGATAAGAACTTAACCAAAGAACAAACTGTTGTGTGATGACATGCCAGTGTCAAATATCAATTGTCATCATACACATTTTGCCCAGGCAAAAACAGATACTTATTGTGTACAGTGCTGATGTTTGACTGTGATAAAATATGAAAACAGTTATGTGCAACATATTACTTTTAGATACACTGCAACACCTCCTCACACACACACACACACACACACACACACACACACACACACACACACACACACATAAGCATATTCTCCCATCATCCATTATCATTAATTGCAGCCACATTATTGACTCTGCAAATTTCAGAAGCCTGACTGGTAAAAATAGCCTGAGCAAAGTATTCCTGCTTACTTCATACAAATATGCAATTGTTCTGCAAAGCCAAATTAATGACTGTTTAATTTTATTGCAACAGGAGGATCAGTCATTTTCCTTAACATACAGCCCCTTTACCCAATAGTTATAGCCACACTGTTGATGGTGTAAGCCTCAGATTGTTACATGTGACAAAACTGCTACAATACAGTAGTTCAATGTTGTTTCACAAAGACAGTCACCACAGTAAAGCATTTAAATTTGCTTCACACAAATATTAATCATGCAAAGCCAGAATAATGAATGCTTAACGTCAGAAAATGACAGTAGAATCAATGACTTTCATTCATACTCAGCCCCTGCACATAGCACTTGCAGCCATGTTGTTGACTCTGGACTCGTCAGATTGTTATCACTAATGGTCACAGTAATGTGTCTCAAATTTATTCACACAATTTACAGTCTTACAATGCCACTGTAATTGCTTTTTAACATGAGTGTTTTCTTTCACAGACAGCTCCCAAGCACAGCAATTATAACCACTTTGTTGATTGTGTATACCTCATGTATCTGATAACAAAATAAAAAATATTAATAATTTGCTGCAGTAATGTATTTAATGTCCTACATACATAAACACACGTGCATAAATGCACCAACCAATTACAGACATTTGTATGACAGCACATTTTATATGTCTGATTGTGATCAAATGAATGAATACAATGGCCACAATAATGTATTTCAGCTCACATCTGTATGACCCATTCAATGTGACCCATTTGCACAGAGACACCTTAGAAGCCAGGAGCCTACCTTAGAAGAAGTAAGAAAAGCACTAAGGAAGATGAAGTCAGGGAATGCAGTAGGCCAGATGAGGTCACAGCAGATATGATAACAATGCTGGGTGAGATAGGGGAGAAATGGCTCCTGAGGGTACTAATAGCATTGTGGAGAGAAAGGCATATCCCATATGACTGAAGAATAAGTATACTTGTGCCAATGTACAAGAACAAAGGGGACATCCACAACTGTGGGCAGTACAGAGGTATCAAACTCCTACCACATTGCATGAAAGTTCTGGAGAGGGTGATTGAGAAATGGATACGCAGAGTAGTAGAATGTAAGATGGAAAATGAGCAGTTTGGATTCAGATTGGGATGAAGCACATCTGACAAAATGTTTGCATTGAGACAAATACATGAAAAGTAGCTAGAGATGATTACAGAGTCCAACTGGGCATTCTTAGACTTAGAGAAAGCATATGACAAGGTCCCAAGAAAGCTGATATTGGCAGTACTGTGGTGGTTTGAAGTCCCAGAAATATTGGTAGAATTAGTGCAGGCTATGTACAAGGACCCAGTGACTCAAGTACAAACAGTGTTCAGCCTCACAAAGGGGTTCCCAGTGGAAGTGGGTGTACACCAGGGTTCAGCTCTGAGCCCACTGCTGTTCATACTGGTGATGGACTACATTAGAAAACAGGTTGGAGGAGTCAGATCAACAAAGCTGCTGTATGCAGATGATGTGGGAGTACAGGCAGACTGAGCAGAACTTCAGCAAAGCATAGGAGAATGGAATGCAAATCTGAAGGCACATGGGATGAAACTAAGCACAGATAAGATGGTGGTTGTTGTTGTTGTGTCTTTTGGCTTTTCCCGGTTAGGGGTCGCCACAACGGAACTCCGGTCCGCTAATGAATGGTAGTTGATTTTTACGTGCCGAGTTACCCGCCCTGGTGCACAACCTTCAACAACGGTACGCCCATTCACGCATGTCTCCACGCAGAAGAAACTCTAGCTGAGAATCGAACCAGACAGCGTCTTACTGTGAGGCAATGGCAGGAAATTGGGGAAATCAGAATAAGCTGAGAGCAGAGATAGAAGGGAAGACAGTGGAGCAGGTAAAGAACTTCAAGTATCTGGGAGGGTGGTTGAGGAGAAGGGAAGACTGAATGAAGAGTTCAAAGTTAGAATCAGAGGGGCTGCCTCCAACTGGCATAGAGTATCAGGTGTAGTCTATGACAGAAGAATGCCAAAGAAACTGAAAAGTAAGGTGTACAAGACAGTGGTGTGACCAGGACTACTGTATGACACAGAAACCTGGGCAGTAAAGGCAGAACAGTTGAAGAAGCTAGAGGTAATGGAAATGAAGTGCCTGAGAAAGGTGGTAGGATGCACACTGTGAGATAAATAAATAAATGAAAATAGAAGAGCAAAAGCCAAAGTAGCTTCAATTGCAGAAAAAATCAAAGAGAACAGATTATGGTGGCTTAGGCTCATGTGTAGAAAAGCAGAAGACAATCTGGTGAGGAAGATTTGGGACAGACAGGTAGAAGGTAAGAGGAACCCGCAAGGATGTCCAGCAAAGAGGTGGATGGATTGTTTGAAAGAAGATCTGCAACAGTCAGGCATGAGTGTTGAAGACGGCAGGAGTGTGGCACTGAAGACAGTTGGTGACAGTTAACACGATACCATTACCCTGTGTAGACAAAATGGGAAAAAGGGGGCTTATAGTTACTCCAGCAACATTCACTGAAACCAGTAATCAAAGCTTAAAAACAATATTCAGTCAATGAACTGTTCATATAGGAACAGCACTTGGCAGGGCAAGCTGGGAGCTAGTAATTGGCAAGGATAAATGGATGTAGCTTAAATACACCTACCAGGAAAATAAGTTATAAACATACACAGTGCTTTGTATTTGTTCCAAATGGCTTATATCACAGTTATGGCTTCTTCTACCACTGCTACTACCATCAGCCAGGGATCACATAAATCAAAATACTTTTTAACTGCTTCACAGGTACTGAAGTTACACTTAATGAAGCCAATAAGGAAAGTTTAAAACAAAAATACTATAGCCGCACAAGATGATTTTCCTTACATTTATGGTTTTCCCACCATGGTAATTACCAAGAACCAGGAATACACTGAATTGGAACACTCTTATATGCCTCACAACTACTGCAGTTATACTCAATGTAATGAGTAAACAAAACTTAAAACAAATAATCTTTCTAGGTATTGTTCGCATAGATAGGGAAGCACTAACGACCATTGAGAAATGGATGCAATTTGAAGATTTCCACTATAAAACCAATCATAAAACATACAAAATGTTCTATAGTTCTTCAGAAAGGTTTACCTCACATTTATGGCTCTTCTCACCACTGCTGCTGCCAAACACAGGACACTTATGAATCAAAATACTGTAGTATGAGTCATAGCTACTGCAGCTGCGCTACAGATGTATGTCAATGTTCATTCATGAACCTGATTTATGAAACATTATTTGTTCAGAGAAAATGCTCTTATCTTCCATAACACCAGATACAGGGAAATCTGAAAATGTTTCTCCACGTTTCTGTGTTTTGTCAGGGCTTTTCTGCTTGAGCACTATATACATTCGGTGCTGAACTTTTATAACTTTTAATTTTAAAGTATATTTTCCACAAGAAAAGATAATAGATAATGTTGGAATAGATTTGAACAGAATGAGAATAAATAACTTTTTTTCCTTTTAAGAAATGTTATCACTACAATCAGTTTTCACACAATAGCTTTAGTAAAGGAAGTAAGGACCAAAGCCATTAACCTAATGATGTTTCCAAAAACAACCAAATATTAAAAATGTGCAGTCATTAGTTAGTATTTTTATTTTTATACAAAAGGGAATGTTATAATACAAAAGTACACAAAACCCTCTGTATGCAAGCTCCCAGGGAGATACTGTATTAGAAATTAAACACAAAAGAAGCAAAATGCATCACCTATAGCCATCCAGACAAAATAATCTCTCAAAAAAAAAAAGAACTATTTTAGAACCTTGTCCAGACTATAAACAGAATGACAAAAGACTGGTTTAGAGAATTAACTGATGAAAAGCCTAATGGCAGATCACAGCTTGAGTAAGTTCCCTTCCCTTTCAGAGTGACAAAATGAACTGAGCTTGAATGTGCTACAGGTCTGAATAAAAATATTCTGAGAATCAGAATACATATAAAGCAGCATGCACAGGGTGGTGGTGGGGGGGGGGGGTGAGGCTGACTGCTTAAGTAATCTCTAGAATGCATTTTCTTTCCCCAAACCTTTTTACTTTAGCTCATAATTACGGCATTATATTTGAAGTGAATCTAAAATTATGAAATACAATATCACTATATTTTAGAATGCATAAATTTCATGAATTTGTCATTTTTTTCCAGCAGTGCTTCGGTATAGCTTTTTTTTAATGACTTTACCACAGCTGCAGACTATTTTTATGGTCACTAAATTTCAGTTCCATTCATTTCTTCAATATGAGAGCAGACCATGGTTCAGCTAGCATGAAGACTGTCGTCAGATGATTTCTTTTTAGGGCCCTAACATCCCATTTGCCTGCCACATAAATGCTAAGAGAGGTGTACATTGCAGTTTGGGGTCATCACCCACTTCCACAAGTGACATAACAAATGTGGTAATCTTACCCCTCCAACTTTGCCGGGCAACTTCTGCTAGGTGTTGGTCTCTACTAGAGTGTCATTAGCAGGGGAAATGCTAAATATTATCTTCAGCAACTTCAGCCCTGGAAAAGGCTATAATGCAATGTCCCTTCAGTCCTCTTCTTAACTGGATGGTCACTCCAGTAACTGAAACACTAACTGACCTAAGGTAAGCTGGTTTGTTGTTGGGGTTGGAACCTTCTATGCCACAAATCATGATTACAAAAAGGGAACAGCAAGATAAAGCATAATTTATTATCATATCTAGGAGGGTCTACTACAAGTACTCACTTGATAGTAGCTGTTTGCTCACTGCCACTTGCTCAAGAAAGTAGGTGCTCTTGCTCTCAAGAGCCCAATCTCCTGTAAGTACTTAGACCTCCCAACACCCAAGACTACAAAATTGTATAGCCCTATTAGAGCCATAATCTAACTCTATAAATTCCATCCAGTTCCTAATCAAAATCCTCATTCCCTTATCCCAATACTCTAACCCTCTCCATAAAACTAAATTCCCTGATTCCTCCCTAACTCTAAAACATCCCTATGGCTTCCTAAACCTAAGACTCTATTCCTGATCACTAAGCCTAAAACTCCCTATTTCTTACACCTAAATGCCCTTCCCTATCATTGTCCTAATTTACACTCATTACACCCTTCCCACAGCTGCCACACTTACCTTGCATGAACTCAAATAATATGTTTGGATAAAGTGCAGGAGCTGTTTGCCTGAAGTCATATTTGAGTCAGAGCACTAGTGGCAGGCTGCACAAGCTATAAGATACTCAAGTCTCTGGTTTTGAGGCAATGGACTTTGAGCTCTGGTTTTGAGACAATGGACTTCAAGCACCTGTAGAAGAACTTACTTAGCATTCCATGTTTCTTCTACCAGTGAAAGGAACAAGGAACAGAAATTCCTCCAATATCCTCTGATCTTTCCAGGAGGAAAGCAATGAGGGGGTTGATGGGGACGTTAAGGAAGAATGAAAATGAACCACACAGATGAAATGTTATGGTGAGCACATAACTTTTTTTATCTGATGATATGATTTTCATTCATTCCTCAACTGTTGGGACAGAGACCCCAGCTACCTAAATGCTGGGAGGACTCTAAGGAAGGATATTTCGGAGCACAGCTGAGTCAACAGCTGCTCTTCCCCTAGAGACCACATCCAATTTTAACAATAAAGGTATGAGGATTAGCCCAAGTTGCAGCTGCACAAATATTATCCAAGGAAGTTCTATTCACAAAGGTTGAAGATGTTGCCATAGACCTGGTGGAATGGGCTTTTGGTAGTTTTGATAAAGGCAAACCCACTTTTTCACAAAGGTAATGCAATCACATAACCATTTGGCCAAGGTCACTTTAGAAACTGGTCTGCCTAATTCAGTATCAGAGAAAGAAAAAAATAATTGTTCAGAATTACTTAGATATTTGGTCCTGTGAAGGAAGAAATGTAACTGTCTGTGAACGTCCAAAAGGTGTAACATATTCTCCTTTGTTTAAGAAATTTGGAAAGTAGACTGGAAGGTTGATGACCTGATTAATATTAGATTCTGACACCACCTTAGGTAGAAAGGAATTGATTCATAAAGATACCCTATCCTTGTGAAAAATTAAATAAGGAGATTGAAAAGACAGAGCCTGAAGTTCAGATACTCTTCTGGCAGAAGTAATAGCAACTAAGAAAACAGTCTTCCAGGCCAACATTTTTAGCTCAGACTTAGCTGATGGTTCAAAGGGGGGATGAGTTAAGGCCTGAAGAACAACATCTAAATCCCTAGAAGGAGTAGGATCCTTTAGAGGAGGTCTAATTAAATATGTTCCTCTTAGAAAGGCTTTGCATAGCTTAGAGGAAGCTAAGACAGAGTTATTTACTTCCATATGAAAGTTGAAAATGGTGGCTAATTGCACAATGACAGTTGAGGAGCTAGCCCCTTCATTGAAAACTGTAGCTAAAAAAGTCAAAAACCTTAGAAACTGGTGCTGAAAAGGGATCTAAATTCTTTTTATGTGCCAGAAACAAATTTTTCCATTTAGTTTTGTAAACTTTTCTAGTGGAAGCTTTGTATGATGACAATAGAATGTGATGGACAGGGGGAGGAGAGACTGGGTTGTCTAGCAATCAACAGAAGAAACCATGTGGTCAACTTGAGGCCTGAAATGTCCGGATGAATCATGTCTATTGCATGAGACAGGAGGCCTGGAGTTAGATCCAGAATACATGGCAGCTGTAGAAGATGAGACTAAAGTAAAAGAAACCAGAACTGACAAGGCCAGTAAGGGGCAATGAGGACAACTATGCTCTTCAATGGAGATGTTTTCTGGAGAAATTTGGGAATGAGTGGTAATGGGGAGTAAGCATAAAGGAGACTGGAGGGACAAGCATGAAGTAGAGTGTCCCTTGGGGACTCCCCCCATTGGGGGTAACAGGACAAAGAACATGCTGCACTTGTTGAGGGGAGATGCAAAAAACTGCAGCATGGTTGGCCCCATCGATGAAAAATCCTCTCTGTCACATTCATGTTATTTTTTATTTATTTATTTTTATTATTTAACATTTGTTGACCAGAAAAGTCCGACTAGGACAGAGCTTATTTTCAGCGGAGGCCTGAGGAGAAAAACTCCAGATGCATGTCTTTCGATTGTGGGAGGAAACTGGAGTACCCAGAGGAAGCCCACGAGAATACAGGGAGAACATGCAAACTCCACACAGAAGGCATCCTAGCCTAGAATCAAACCGGTGAATCTCTTGCTGTGAGGTGACAACCTTAACCGTTGCACCACTGCTCTGTTGCCTATGTTAAGAGATCGTTCATGAGGCATCAGAGTAGACCTGCTTAACTTGTCTGCAATCACCTTGGACTTTCCCAGGATGTGTGTTGCTATCAGAAAGCAATTGGATCAGATCGTCGATTTTCATACTCTCATAGCTTCTCAACAAAGAGGGTAGGATCTGGTTCCCCCTTGGTTGTTGATATACCACACCACTGACATATTGTCCATCTGAGTAGCAATAGTCCCGGTTGTGAGAGTGTCTTGAAAGACTTACAATGCTAGGAGGGCAGCTCTTACCTCTAAGACATTGATATGCATGTAGTCCTCTTCAGGGGACCATGTGCCTTGGACTGTCCTTCCCAAGAAGTGCCCCCCCAATCTGAAAGGTGTCCTTGGTCACTTTGGCCTTGGGTTGAGGGAAAATAAAGGTGTGAAAAAAGGAGATACTGCCAGCACATTTAGCTGGAATTTCATAAACAATTATATGTCATTGGTGAATATTGAACAGACCTGTACAACATGGTTGTGTTACAAATGTATTAGAAATGTATGACCTGTACAAGATGGTTGTGTTACAAATGTATTAGAAATGTATGTCACGTGTATATCAAAATGCTTGTACAGACTGTGTTTTGAAAAGGTATTTGAACATTGCTGTGTTTGAAATGTAACCACAGTGTGCCCTACTGGAAGAGAACAGAAAATTACATGCACTATAGTAACTGTTTAAATGGGTTCCCTTCAGAATGTCAAAATGCTGAAACATAAAATTTCATATGGTCGAGACCATATGATCGAAGTTTCAGAATTTCGAAATTCTGAATGGAGAACTGCATACAGCACAGAATGGGAGATTTCCCTTTTCCTCGCTGTAGTGCAATCTCGGAGTTGGCATATTTATGTAGCGGGGGTGTGGGGGTTGCAGGGGGGCTTGCCCCACTGCATAATCATTTAACTAATTGTTTTGGAATTTGTTTCAGAATTTCGATATTCCGAAACAACGATCATATGATCTCGATCATATGACATTCGATGTTTCGGAATTTCGATATTCTGAAGTGAATCCGTTTAAATGTATATATTTTAATAGTGGAAACTGAAATACAGGAGGTTAACCTCAGTCCAGCAAACATTAGAAAAATATTTAAAATTAAATTACTTTATAGGCTAAGCAATAATGAGGCTGCCTCTCAAGTTTTCAATGCAGCCAGAGACACAAAGTCTGTACTAGGAAGCTTTCTGTATTGTCCTTGAAGTGAACTAATTGCTACTTTTAAAGCATGAAGGAATGCAATTGTTTCATGACTTCCAGCATCTGCCAAAGATCTGAGCAACAGCCTTTGTCTGTATATTTTTACAGGTAGATGCTAAATGCTGCCAGCTTCTAGCAATGGGGATTTTGGCCTGAGAACTAGAAGTCAGATGACCAGAAATTATGTCATTCTGCAAGCTATCCCAGCAGTAATATTTTAGATATTAATTTCAGAAGTCTCTTGGTGAGACAGAGCATTCTGCATTCTGTCTTGGACCTGACAACAACAACAAGAACCATTCACCACACATGTCTTGCTCTAATGAAGTAAGGTTCTAGGGAACTGTATAATTCTCTTAGATGCAGTCAGGAAGATAGTAAAGTTTGGTTTAGATGTTTTTCTTTATTTGTGTGAGCCTGTACTGCAATGTTATTTTAAATATTTCCTGTGGTTTTGAACTATGATGTCACGCTGAATATACATTTAGTGTTGTCTTATTCTTTTATTATTTACTATTAAATAGATTTAAACCTTTTATTGTGGCTGATCTGTGTATAAATATTTAAGTTTTGAGAGTACTTGCATATTTATTAGGTGACCCTGTGTAGGCCACTCCTAATAGCCTTGCTCTTGTTTAAACTAACATTTGTATTAGTATTAATATTACACAGTAAAATTGGACACCCTTTGTTAAGGGCCTTAAAGTAGCTGATAAGGAGTTCTGGTGTCAGTGGTACCTTATAGTCAGGGCAGAAGGGGCACCTGTGCCAGCCTTTCCCAGGTGTGTGTGTGTGTGTGTGTGTGTGTGTGTGTGTGTGTGTGTGTGTGTGTGTGTGTGCGTGTGTGTGTGCATGTGCGTGTGTGTGTGTGTGTCTGTGTAAAACAAATCTCTAAGTGTGTGTATGCCTGCTACTTAAGCAGGGACACAAAGCACTGGTTGGACAGAGAGAGTGTTTGGAGGACTTGGCTTGAAACCCTGGCTAAGGATTCAACTTTATAGCTGTGCCAGTGGGGATCTGGAAGAAGAGTGAGAAACCAGCTCTGGACTGACTGTGGTCTCTGTGTACTCTTAAGGGAAATTGCACTTGATGCAGAGAGCTGCATCTTTAAATATTGTGCATGTACCTGTCATCCTTTCAGTGAATGTCTCCACTGTTGCCAGTGGTGAGGATTGAGGCTCCTTGATTACTGCTTGACAGTGGTGGGTCATCACAAAAGGCATGGCCTTCTTGTATTTGATTGGGGTAGATCCACCATAAAAGGTAATTTTTGCAAGCTTGTGTTATTTTGTCTTGACTGGATGATAGTTGTTGGAGAATAGACCATTGAGTTGCGAGTGTCCATTGAAGGATTCTCATATGGAACCCTGCCAGTGGTGCAAGTGCGACTGCTGCTGATATGGATCTAATGTATGGCATATCACATGGGCTGAAAGAGAAGAACGTTGAATCTTTTTGACTTGGAATTGAATAGTCTGAATGTGAGACAAAGGGAGAGAAGCTATTTGAGTGACTGTATTGAATAGAGCATTGATGAATTCCAGAGTCCGACAGACTGAGTTGAGATTTGTTGTAATTGACAGAAATTCCTTGACAGAGCACAGGTGGAGTAAGTAGTCCAGTGACTGAATTAGTTGATGACTGGTTGGTGCAGTCAAGAGCCAGTCACCTAAATAAGGAAACACTCTCAATCCCTGCAGTTTCAAATGAGCAATTACTCCTATGCACTTGGTAAACAACCTGGGGGCTGTGGTGAGACCAAAGGGCAGTACTCTCAATTGGTAATGACTTGCTCAATCTAGAAGCATATATATCTTCTGGATCATTTCTCTATTTTTATGTGATAGTGCTCATCCTGAAGATCTGTCGAGCACATCCAGCCATCCTTGTGCAGAAACAGCAGAATGAACTGAACCGTGACCATCCGAAACTCTGTATGTTGAACTGACTGATTTAGTTTCTTGAGATCCAAGATTGGTCTCCAGTCCCCTGTCATTTTTGGCACTAAAAAGAATCTTGAATAAGTTTGAGATTCTATCTGGTCTGGGGAGACCTATTAGCTAACTTTTTTTCTAACTGCTTGTTTATTTCTAGTGCTGTTGCTCCCCTCTGAGTGGGTGAAACATCAGGGATTTTGTTTGATACTAGAGGGGGTGAATGGGGAAACTGCACTGTATAGCATCTGGATATTATCTTCTGCACCCATGAATCTTTTGTAATATCTAGCCAGGCTCTCTGGTGCAGAGATATATGACCCCCGACTGCCTCTAGAGATGGACAGTTGGGCCTCTTTCAGGAGCGCTGATGGGATCTGTCAGAGAAGGTACTCCAGGATCCCTGGTTATGCTGACCACCTCTGCCACGAGGATGGTATCTTCCATTTCAGTTCTCGCCTCTATCCCTGGTGGAACTGTCTCCACATTTATCTTGGAAGGGACCCTGGTTTTTTTTAATCACATTTTCCATCCACCTTATTGGTTCTTACAAAAGGTCCCTTGAGGAGTCAACAAATGCACCCAGAGCGGACAGACTTTTTTAAAGTGTGTCTTTAACTTTGGGGCCAAATAAGGAGGTTCCATCAAATGGACCACTGAAGAAAGAAGATTTGAAGCATTCTGCAAAATCACATAAGTGCATCCAGGCATGTCTTCTGATGGAAATGCCTGAACCCACCACCCATGAGGTACCTTCAGCTGTGTGGGAGATAAGTCTCATGGATGAGTTTGAAACAGAATGAAGTGTAGCCAACTGTGAGGAAATAGTACTCTCTACCTCAGAGAATATGGTCCTAGAGAGGTTCTTGAAAGGTTCTTTGATCGAATCCCTCTGGAGACTCCTAAAATTTCCCAAATAATTCAGTGACCTAAGGGTAAAGGTTGCTGAAGCATAGACACTCTTCCCAAACCTATCCAGCTCCCTAGACTTCCTGTTGGGGGGCGTCGACAGAGGAACTTTGTTCTGCCAGTTCCTTTTTGTGGCTGCCACTATAACCATTTACTCCTTTACTCCAGTGTGATCTATCTGTAGATGGTGCCAGAATCCTGTTTGATCTCTTAGGGATTGTCTCAGTTGTGTCTGGTTCCTTCCATGCCCCTCAAGAGACTAAATTTATGAGCTCATTGGTGGACAGAGCCACCCAGGAAGTAGACAGGTCAGCTCTGAAGGCCTCCAGGAACACTGACTCTTCTTAGGAAAGGTTATCGGGGGACCAACCACCCCTTTGCTTTAGAAGTTCTAACATGTCTCCAAAGGAGAAATCACTGGGTGGTGATCTGGGGGACCCTTCCCCTTCATCAAAGTCAGTGTCCTCAGTGACGGACGCTTGTGGAGAGTCTAAGTGCCTCCTTTTGCACTTCTTGTTCCAGAGAACCTCCTAGGTGTGGTGCTCCAGGGAGGTATCAAAAGAGATAATGATACCCTGCTGGGTGGTCTGGAGACTCATTTGATAGTGAAAAAAGGAGTACATTCAGACAGCAATTGCAGTACCTACTAGATAAGGCAAGACAACATGAATTGTTGATAACAGGTGACCTAAATGTACATATCTGGACAAACAAAACAGGATAAGAGGACTGCCTGGGTCCACACGGATTGGGCAACAGAAATAAAGAAGACAAGGTCATTCTAGAGTTCTGCAAAACATTAAAAACAACAAATATGACAAAAAAACAGCAGCTGAAAAAAGTGTAGAAATTTTATTAAAACACCTCTAGCTCCTTGGCAAATTGCCTTCAAAGGAGTTAAAATCACACAAAAGTTCAAACCTTTTATACATCTTTCTTAAACACGATTCCACTCATTAATTATTCATTATCTAATTACATTCCAATTGCATTCCATATTTATACCAACAGGGGTCAGAGTACAATACTTAAGGATAAATAAAGTCTCTTTATTCAGAAGCTTTTTCTTAACTTCTGTATATTTATCTCATTGTACAATTGTTTCTAACATTGTACCCTAAAGTCCGTCTGGATGCCCATTATGGTACTGTTTACAGTGCACTGCAAGAGGGCTTTCAAGTTTCCCATTTTTTATATCTCTCACATGCTCTTGCAGTCTCATCTTGAAACCCTCTTGTTTTCCCCAATATAAAACATATTACAGGGGCATTTCAAAGCATACATAATACATTCTGATTTAACAACAAAATCTACCATTCACTCTAAAGTACAGCCCATTAATTATATCAAAGACCCTAACTATAAATTTACAAATAATACATTTACCACAAGGGAATGTGCTCATCTGAGCAGAGACTCTATCTTATTAATAGGAATATGAAATTTACTATGCACTATCCTATCTCTTATATTCCTTCCTTCACAGAAGGAGAATATAGGGATCCTATATAAATTATTAGCAAAATCTTTAAATTTAAATAGAAAGACCCAATAGTACTTTATAACTTTCAAAGTCTGCTCCCTTAACAAATCATAAGTGGTAAACACATACATTTTTTGCTTTTTTCTAAAATTCTTCTTTATCCATTTCTTTATCTCTATAATCATTCCTATGTCCACCTAACCAAGCATTAGTTTCTTTCACTCTCTGTAAAGAGGCCACTATTAATTCCTTATTATATCCTCTCCCAATAAACACTGTGGCTGTTCTTTTTAATTCATCATGATTATTACATAACCTTTTGATCCGTAGCAACTCTCCATATGGTAATGCTTTAAACAAATGGGGTGGATGGTAACGACGGCCATCCAAGAAATGGGTACCATCATTAAACTTTCTGTGCATTTTACTATTAACCCCACCATTTATTACCTCCTCTAAGCAAACCATATGACAACATGTCAGATAGGTCCAGTGCTAACTTTACCCCTCTCTCATCCCCTAAAGTGCCCATCTCTATACCGGAAAAATGCAAAGTACCTGCAATTACGGCTGCACAGGTAAAAAACACACTCTCCAAAGCCAAGAACACAGCATCCATGGGACCTGACAACATCCCAGGCTGCATTCTACATGAACTACAGAACGAACTGGCACCAAACCTAAGTACCATGTTCAATCATAGCCTCACTTCAGGCTTTGTGCCCACTGAATGGTACACAGCAACGGTTATCCCACTCCACAAAGGGGGAGCCACCACAGACCCTGGGAACTACCGCCCCATTAGCTTGACATGCTTGATCTGCAAGGCTATGGAGCATATCATCATGGAACTTATAAACAATAACATTGGTAATCTCCAAACTCTGGACCCTACCCAGTACAGGTTTGTAAAAGGCAGATCATGTCTCCTAAACCTGATAGATTTCTTTGAAGCGGTCACCAAAGCTGTAGATGAGGGTAAGGTGGTACACACAGCCTATCTAAATCTCGCCAAGGCTTTCAACACCATCCCCCACTCTGGAATTATAGACAAATTCCCTAAACTAGGTATAAATCTCTATGTCACAAGATGGGTTGCCAACTGGCTCACTGACCGAATCCACACTGTGAAAGTAGCGGACTCTAAATCCAACTTCAGACCAGTGACAAGTGGAGTACCACAGGGTTCAGTCCTAGGTCCTCAATTAATTCAATTATATAACATGCCATTGGGCATTCCCTAAGGAAAATTCTAAAGCCTCAATTCCAGATTTATGTTGTATACTAGTACAGAGGCTTTTAACATCTACTATTAGCCAATACATATCATTCCTCCATTCTAAGTCTACTACTTTATTCAAAAACTCAAAGGCATCTCTCACATATGATGGCTGTCTTTTTACTATAGGCAATAAATAACTATAAAATATCCCAATTTTATTAATGAAACAGTTGCATGCTGACACTATTGGATGTCCCGGGGTGGGGGGTCATGAATACTTTTGTGTATTTTGGGGAGCAAAAGAAAGTGGCCAGCTCACATCTTTCTACACTAAACTTCTTATTAATATCTTCTTATGAATAAAGCCCAGTCTCCAGCCCTTACTTAACAGTTCTTGATATTTTAGTAGGGCTTCGTTATATTGCTCCATATTAGTTTTTTTTCATATATATATATATATATATATATATATATATATATATATATATATATTGCTATTTTCCAAATGTTCATAATACATCTTAAGATATTGTTTAAAATGTAGTACCACAATTTTATTCCCTATGCCAGTAGCCTTAAATATTATTTCATCATCAAATTTTGAAGGGCTTTCCATTCTTGTTTTGTTAAATTATATTTTATTTTATCTTTATTTTTCATAAAATCACTGAACATTGACTAAACTGCAAAGTTTAACATAGACGAGAACTGTTGCAGCCCATCACGTGCAAAAGGTGGAATAAACAACGCTTTTTACATTACACTGCTAGTATTCAACTGACAATAGGCATTTAAAGACCCATCCTCTTCAAAATCAGAAGCACGAGTAAAAACTTTCTTCCATTTCATCTTGTTCACTTAAACACAAACTTTCCAAAACATTTGAATTATCATTGCTTAAAAAAAATTCAGATTATGTCATTTTCTAATTAAGCAAAAACTATCGCTTTTAAGGATGTGCAGTCTTGGCACAACTGTGGGGATAAACTTCAATCCAGAGTTAAGTAATGCTATTTCTACAGTTCTTTTGGGAACTGTTTTGCCATGTTTGTTAGTCTAGACTTCTGTCTGTTAAATAGCTTGATGGTGGCCAACACATGGTTCAGCAAGACAGACAATCACAAAATCACATAATAGAGTGGCCAAAATGCAAGTCAGATGGACTTCCTCCTACTAAGGAAATGGCATTGGAGTAGAATCAATTGCAAAACTCACCCCCCAGTGAAACAACTGGCCCACAGCATAAACCACTGGTTACCACAATTAGCTGCAAGCAGTGGTCACAGAAGCCTCTAAGGTCAACAGTAAGTAGGCTGAAGACCTCTAAGTTGAATGGAGAGAAAGCACAAGAGGTCAAGAAATTACTCAGGGTTCAAGAACAACACCAGAAAGAAGAAAAAGGCAAATATAACAATCCAGTAACCAACAGGGTTCTAGCACCTCAGGAAGAAGGAGGAAATAAATACAGTTGAAGGAGAATGGCAGTGCCTCAAAATAGCAAGTGTGAGGACTGTAGAACAAATATGCGGCTGTGCCAGGTATGGAAATAAAGTACCTAAAGAAAACAGGTGGTTGAATGCAGAAGTCCAGGAAGTCATCAAAAGATAGAAGGATTGCAGGAAAAATTGGGAGATAGAAAAGATGGATCAGGCTAAGAAGGAATAAGGGTTGGCTAACGAGGGGGCTAAGAGAGGAAGAACATGGCATCAGAAGCACTCTACCAGCTTCTGGAAAGTAATTCAGTAGATGTCACAAAGAAACTCTATCAAACTGCAAGGCAAAGACAGACAGATAAAGAAGATAGTCAGACACTGTCCGTAAGGGATGCCAGCAACAACCTGCTCACCAGTCCACAAGACGTCAAAGGCAGATGTAAGGAGTACCTTCAGCAACTTTTGAATAAAGAAAACCCACAGAAACTACACTGCCCAGACAAGAAGAGGAGGAGCATACCCCAGAAGGAGTAAGGGGAAAGCAACAGGCTCAGAGGAGAGCACATCAAATATGATCAATATTTTACATGAATTTGGAGAGAAATGGCTCCTAAGGGTATTCATAGCAGCAATACAAGAAAAGCATATGCCAATTGACTGGAAAATAAACATACTAATGCCAGTGTACAAGAACAAAGGGGGACATCCACAATGTGGTAGTACTATAATCACTGTATAAGTACTGTAAATCACATACACCTGTCACACTGCATAAAAGTTTTGGTAAAGGTGATTGATATACAAATAGAAAGTAAGATAGGAGACAAGCACAGTTCAGATTCAGATCGGGATGCAGCACAACCAACCAGATGTTTGTAGTGTGAGACAGATAGTTGAGATGAAGCTAGAAATGAGGAAAGAATCCAACTGGGCATTCCTAGACTAGGAGAAAGCATCTGACAATGTCCCAATAAAGCTAATCTGGGCAGAGATACCCACTTAATTATACTATTTTAAGAGCAAAAACTTCTGTGACACCTTACTACTATAAAAAAAATAAAGACAGATTCTGTTTTCTTCTAATGAGTTTCAAATGTGTCCCTTTTCCTATGAAGAATATACGTAAGACACTTTTTAAAGCAGACAAAAGCAATAACGTAGTCTTTGAATGTCCTTACTTTGGTGGAACAGTCACAGCATTCCCTCTAGGCAGTGAAAAACCTTCAGAATCATGCCCCACAAGTGTAGCACTGTATTCCAGTGGTTTGGAGCTATTGTTTTTCAAAGATACCTATAAAAAAAAGAAAAAAAGAAATATGTAATCTTTGATATATGATGCCCTGCAAGCGTAGCACTGTATTTTGGTGGTCCAGAAAATACAGTTGCATAACTAAACTTACCTTAACAGTAGATGTCTGAATGATCACTGTCACAGTTGTCTTAGCCATATGGGTTATATCCTGCATAGGGTATATCAGCTGGTCAGCTTGCAGAGGTTAAGAGCTCTTTCTGTGTGTCCAAACCATTGTCAGTTTGAGCAGGGATGAATAGAAATAAACAGTTTTGGTGCCAAGCCCTCCAGAACTTTCATGCCAACTGACAGAGGGAGGGTAAAGCCCTAAAAATGTTCAATATAAAAACACAGTCCTCACCCTGGCAGTAAAATATACAAAAATAAAGGGGATGTTAAGTTTACTTACACAGCTGTACTAAGTTCATAATTTTATCACTGCTACAGTATTCTTAGCTGTATGAGTAAACTACTATAGATTATAGTGGCTGGGAAGAAGAAGGATGAGGGTCCAGGAGCCCCTGGAGGATGGTAATATCAAAGCCTGTTCAAGACATGGAAAAGGAATCTCATTTGCAGTGCTTTGTAAAGATATAAACAGAGGACCAAGCTGTTGCATTTAAATAATACCTAGAAGCCATCCCTTTCCAAAAAGCCACTAAAGAAGCTAAGACCTTTGTAAAGCATGCCTTGACCCTGCCTGGAATTGCCTTGTTGTGGTGGGTATAACAAATGGAAATGGCAGGCTGTCCTGTTTTCTTACTTTCATAATAAATTAATAACTGATTAGAATTTCTGAAGGTTTAAGGTCTGACAAGATAATATCTGAATGTTCTATGGACATACAGAATATGAAGAATCATTTCTCCCACTTTTTTAGGTTCTGGAAAGAAGACATTGAGACGGTTAGCTTAAAATACACTCAGATACCACTTTATCCATAAATGAAGGATTAGCTGTCAAAGAAACCCAATATTTGTGGAAAATGAGATAAGACTGACTCACCATGAGTTCTTGCAACTCAGACAATCTTTCTGCAGATGTCAGAGCAATCAGTAAAATTATTTTCCATGTTCAAATGCAGCCAGAGTTAATTTTCCAAAACAAAGTTGAGATCACAAGGATTAGACACATGTTTTCTAGGTGCCTGGTAAGCACGACCTCATTCAAGAATATTTTAAATGAGAATTCAATTAAAAGGGAGGATCCATGGAAAGAAATACTGAAATTCATCACAAAGATTGATAATGAAGCAATAAAGGCCAGAGGACAATAACTCACACAAATGTTGTAAAATAAGAAGTTATGTACCTACCATAACATTCCATGTTAGTTGTCTTCTCTCGCCTTCTTTCTTGCTGGATGGGTTCGGAGCTGATCCTCGGCTCCAACTCGGCACTTGCTAAGCTCGAGAGCTAATTTTACCAGCTCGAGGCAACCCTATATCCCATGATGCAAGGCGGAGACTACCCAGATCTCGTTTGGTAGCTAAGGAAATAGGAATATATTCTTCCAACTGTAGAGGAGGAAGAAAAAGTAACAATACTAAATAACAATCATAAACATCATAATCCTCTAGAAAGGATCAACCTAATCTAGTGACACTAGAAGCTGAATAGCTAGAAAAGGAATAAAACCTCTTAATAGAAGAGGCATAATCTTCTCGGTCTGACCAGGCTAGGGGGATGGAGGGTGGGACGCAAGAAAGAAGGCGAGAGAAGACAACTAACATGGAACGTTATGGTAGGTACATAACTTCTTAATGTTAAGTTGTCAATCTCGCCTTCATTCTTGCTGGATGGGACCGTGTCCCTAGCACCTCTATCCTGGGTGGCTCAATGGAACAGACTCTTGAGAACGGTGGAACCAAAATTCGCTCCGTCTCTGGAGGCCAAGTCTAATTTGTAATGTGAAACAAAGGTGTGAGGATAGGCCCATGTGGCTGCTGCACAAATAGTGTCTATTGGAAGTCTAGCTTGAAAAGCTGTCGATGTAGCTAGAGCTCTGGTAGAATGGGCTTTTGGCTTAGAAATCAACTCTTTGCCTCTGAGCTGATAAATGTAAGTAATCACAGAAGACAGCCATCTAGATAAAGTCACCTTGGAAACTGGAAGGCCTTTCCTGTTCTCTGCATAGGATAGAAACAGTTGATCAGATTTCCTAAAAAGTTTAGTTTTGTCCAGATAATATCTGCGCTGGCGGTGAACATCAAGACAATGTAACTTTTGTTCTGCTCTATCAGAATAATTCGGGAAAAACACTGGAAGATCAATGGATTGATTTAAGTTTGTCTGCGATGCCACTTTTGGTAAGAAAGACGGATTAGTCCTTAGAGATACCCTATCTTTGTGGAAGATTAAGTAGGGAGGACGAATGCAGAGAGCATGAAGCTCAGATACTCTCCTGGCAGAAGTAATGGCGACTAGAAAAAGTGTCTTCCAAGAAAGAAATTTCAAAGAACAGACAGCCGCAGGTTCGAAAGGGGGAAGAATCAAGGATGTTAAAATTAAATTTAGATCCCACTGTGGTGGGGGGTCTCTAATCGGAGGTTTAAGTAAAAAGATACCTCGAAGGAATGCCTTGCAAAGTTTATGTGACATAATGTTGTGGTCCAAAAGGCCTATATGAAAATTCGAAATGGCTGCCAGCTGAACTTTTACTGTGGAAGAAGAGGATCCTGAATGAAAAATCTCAGCTAGGAAGTCCAAGACCGAATGAATCGGAGCAGTATAGGGGTCTATGTTCCTAGCTTTTGCCCAGAAGGAGAAACGTCGCCATTTACTAGTGTAAATCCTTCTGGTAGAAGATTTTAGGGAAGCTACTATGATATCCCGGACAGGATTAGAAATCATAGGAAGCCTGGCTAAGGACGGAAGTGGAGCAACCAAGCAGTGAGGTTGAGAGAAGGTATGGATTGGTGCAGCTGCCCCGACTGGTGGGTCAGAAGATCTGGAACCGGGTCCAGATGCCATGGCTGTACCAAGAGATAATGATGTAGGAACGGAAACCATATCTGTCGGGGCCAATAAGGGGCAATGAGAATCAACTTGGCTCTCATGGCAGTTGCTTTCTGAATTACTTGAGGTATCAGCGGAAAGGGGGGAAAGGCATAAAGAAGTCCCCGGGGCCAATCTTGGGTTAGAGCGTCTCTGGGGGGATGGCCTGGAAGGGGGAAGAGAGGGAAGAAGTCTGGGCATTTGCTGTTTTGAGGTGTAGTGAAAAGGTCACAGCAAGGAAGGCCCCACTTCTGAAAAATCTCTTCTGTCACTGATTGTTTGAGAGACCACTCGTGAGGCATGAGAATAGCTCTGCTCAATCTGTCCGCTATGATGTTGGATTTCCCGGGGATATGCGTTGCTATCAGAAACCGCTGAGAAGTGATTGCCCATTGCCAAAGTCTGACAGCCTCTCAACACAGTGAATAGGACTTGGTTCCGCCCTGTTTGTTGATATACCACACTATGGACATATTGTCCGTTTGGACTGCAATAGTTCCCAGGGGAAGAGAGTCGTTGAGGGCTTGCAACGTTAAAAGCACCACTCTCATCTCCAGGACATTTATGTGCAGATGGTATTCGAAAGGTTGCCAAGTGCCATGGACCATTCTGCCCTGATAATGCCCCCCCACCCGATCAGGGAGGCGTCCGATGTAACCGTGGCAACCGGGGCAGGAGGAACAAAGGGTCTGCCCTGATGGACTTGAGGGGACGATATCCACCAGGTCAGATGCCTTTTGCAAGTTGGAGTTATTGTGATCTTGTGATGCATGGGAAGTTGTTGAAAAGACCATTGGGCGAACAGCATCCATTGTAGAAGACGCATGTAAAAGCGGGCAAAGGGAAGAAGTGTTATGGCGGCCGCCATAAGACCCAATACTTTCAGAGCAAATCTGGCCTGAATTTTGTTGCTGAGAAGAATCACCTGGACGTGACTTTGAATGTTCAAGATCCTTTGGTCTGTTGACTTTGCTGAAAGTTGTATGGTGTCCAATTTTGTGCCTGTAAAAGTAATAGATTGACAAGGCGACAAGGCAGATTTTTCAAAATTTATAGAAATCCCTAGCCCTCTGCAAATGTGAATGGTGTAATCTCTGGCTTGGAGAAGTTGATGCCTGGTGGTGGCAGTGAGGAGCCAGTCGTCTAGATATGGAAACACCTGGAATCCTTGACGTCTCAGGTGAGCCGTAACCGCTGCCATACATTTGGTGAACACTCTGGGGGCTGTAGTGAATCCAAAGGGCAGGGCCCTGAATTGGAAGTGACTGGTCCCCAGCCGAAAGTGGAGAAATCTTCTGGAGCACCTGTGAATTTTTATGTGATAGTACGCATCCTGAAGATCTATCGAGCACATCCAATTGTCCTTGCCCAGAAAGGGTAGAATGGACTGAAGTGTGACCATCCGGAATCTTGATTTCTTTACAAACTTGTTTAGTTTGCTCATATCTAATATTGGTCTCCAGTCCCCTGTCTTTTTTGTAACTAAAAAGAACCTTGAGTAGATTCCGGATCCTATTTGGTCTGCTGAGACTGGCTGGATGGCTCTTTTTGCTAGCAGTTTTGATATTTCTAGTACTGCTAGTTCCCTTAGACCGGGTGGAACGTCTGGAAGGGTTCCCTTTTGCTGAATTGGGGTTTGAATAAAGGGAATTTTGTAACCCTCGGATATAATCGACTGTACCCATTTGTCTTGAGAAAGGGAAAGCCAGGCTATTGGGTACAGCAATAATCTTCCCCTGATTGCCTCCGAAGGTGGACAATCGGGTAACATCTCAGGGATGCTGGAAGGGTTTGTCAGAAAGAGGCTCTCTGCTACCCTGATTCTGCAGACCCCCTCTGCCCCTAGGGTGGCGTCTATTATTGTTACCCCCTCTACCTCTGGGGGTAAACTGACTTTGTGCGTCAGGTGTGACTCCTTGAGATTTGTAGAACCACATTTTCCCTCCCTTCTGTCCTTTGGGGTAAGGTCCTGAAGGGGTGGAGAAACGGACTCCTACGGCAGAAAGAGTCTTGCCATCTTATTCGCATCTAGTCAAAGTGTCTTTCACTTGAGGTCCAAACAAGGTCGAACCATCAAAAGGGGAGTTTGTGAAGGACGCCTTGAAGGGGTCTGCAAAATTACAAAGCCGCATCCAGGACTGACGCCTTAAAGCCACTCCTGTGCCTGCAGCCCTACTCGCTCCATCGGCTGCATAGGAAATGAGCCGCATAGAGGAATTAACAATGGAGTTAAGGATTCCTAGCTGTGAGCTAATCTTATCCTGAGACCCAGCAGCTGACAGATCCTGTAAAACTTCTCTCAACTCTTTAAGAACATCTCTTTGAAGGCGGGTGAAGTGGCACAAGTAGTTCAGCGATCTCATGGCAAAAGTCGCTGAAGAAAAAATCCGCTTGCCGTACCTGTCCATAGTCCTAGAATCCTTGTTAGGAGGATGGACAGGTACTGAAGGATCAGCTAGTTCCTTCTTGGTGGCAGCAGCCACCACCATGGCATCAACTGGGACACCCTTTGTCAAATATTGTCTATCTGGTGGGGCCGTAATGAATTTAGAAGGCCTCCTAGGAATAGGTTCCACCGAATCCAGAGCCATCCACGCCTTCCGAGCCACTACATCCATAAGAGGGTCGAAAGGCAGAGACACCCAGGAGGTGGAGGGTCGAGATCCGAACGCCTCCAGGTATACTGACTCATCCTCGGAAGGATTAAGGGAGGGCCAGTTCCCCCTCTGCTTAAGGAGTTCAAGGATGTCTGAGAAAGAGACATCCTCAGAGGAGGACCTTAGGGATCCCTCCGACTCATCCAGGTCAGTATCAGATGTAATAGACTCGGGGGAGTCTAGATGTTTCCTCTTACATGTCTTCTTACGCGGAGGTTCACCTGACAGATCAGGCGAAGCCTCGGAAGAGGAAGATATTCCCAATGGGGAAACCTGAGGGGTTGGATCTCTGGGTCCGGGAGCAAGAGAGTGGGAAGAGATGTCAGCAGGCACTGTAGTGGGAGGAGCTGATGGAACTGTCCGTTGACTAAGCCCAGGGGCTAGTACACTCCTCATCACCTCGAAGGCTCCCCCATCAGAGAGACCAGAAGGTTCCCGCTCCAAAGAGATAGGAACTCCAGGCCTCACCGAGAGGGAAGGCTCTGAGGCAGATGTCGGGGCTGAGCTCACCAACACCGAAGCCCCGAGAGGGAGAACGGGGTCGGACAAGGGTCCGATGCCACTCGCCCCCTCAGAGCCAACGAGAGAGACCAGATGCCTGGATCCCTCCAATGAAGGCCTCAAGGAGGAAAGTGGAGCAGAGGACGACGGAGCCGAAAGGGGTGGTATCGGCTCCGAAGCTACAACGGTCACGGTTCCGAGGAGATCTGGCTCCGAGCTCTGTAAGAGAGTAGAAGGAGGAATGTTTGGTGGATGTGAAATAGCTACCGTCTGTTGAGACGGGCTATGGAGCATTTGGACCAATGCCTGAGACTTTAATAGTCTACTCACCACTCTCTCGAGGTCGTGATCAGACAGCCTGGACGACCAAGAAGAACGGCTCCGATGGCTCCACTCCGAGAGCAAGGGTGATCTCAGAGCCGAACGTATCGACTCTAATGAGGGGGATCGAGATCTCTTTTTAGAGATCGATGGAGCCAAAGGAGCCGAGGATACGTCGGCTCCAGCCGGAGAAGACAATGAATGTCCAGATTTGGCAGTATCGGCGCCGGATGGAGCAGATACTGTGACTGGTATAATGGAAGGATCGGCTCCGGCCGGAGCTGATCTCGACACTGGAGAAGATAAACCAGTAGCCGACGGCTTAGAACTTTCAGCCGAAGGCTTGATAGGTTTCGAGGGCTTCCTCGGCGCCGACTTAGTCGGGGAGCTCTCAGGCTTTAATAAGCCCCTCAATATCAATTTATTTCTGCGCTCCTGCAGGACTCTTGGGCTGAAGGCATGACAGATAGCACAAGAGTCCTGCAGGTGCAGAGGTCCCAGGCAGTAAACACAAGAAGTGTGACCGTCTGTCAGAGACATCTTCTGACAGCACGAGTCACACTTCTTGAAGCCTGAGACCTTTGTGTCCTTCGACATAGCTGTGTCGAGGAAACACAAGTAGTCAAAAACAAAACACCAACACACACACACACACACACACACAAACAAAAAAAAACCCCACCCAATCCAAAAATCTAAACTAAACAGGGATACAATACAGTCAGACACAAACAATCCCTGACAGGGAAAATTTAGGAAGGGGAAGGCCTAAGGCCTAACCTATGGAAAGGGGATAAATAACCCGAAAAAAAAAGGGAACACTAACGGGAATAGGGTTAAAGTAAGCGTTAAGGTTAACAAAAAACAACTATAGTTATGAAAAATTAAAGGGGTGAGACTAAAGTCTTATTATTAAGAAACTTACCTGGAGCTGGTAAAAAAAAGGCACCTCGTTAGCGAAGCGGCAAACGAGATCTGGGTAGTCTCCGCCTTGCATCATGGGATATAGGGTTGCCTCAAGCTGGTAAAATTAGCTCTCGAGCTTAGCAAGTGCCGAGTCGGAGCCGAGGACTGGCTCCGAACCCATCCAGCAAGAATGAAGGCGAGATTGACAACTTAACATCTAGGGATATGCTAGCTTAAAAAGCACCCCAGTTCTTGTTTTGGCACCAACTATTTTGTAATAACATGAATTCCTAGTAGCAGTTTTATTTGCCTCCCTTAACACCTGCTGCATGTCTCTATAAAATAGCTGCCTAAAAGGAATTAATATCATCCATGCAGTTTGTGGAAGTTGTTAAAGCTTGAGGTGTGTCAAACAACCATTGTCTTGACTGAGTAGTTTCAGTCTTTGAGAAAGCTTGTGGCAATTGCCTTTGGCTGCTTCCAAAAGAAGGGAGAACCACTGCAGCCTGGACCAGAAGGGAGTCACCACAATGATTTTTGGAGAGTTCTTTTGAATCTTCAGAATGACTGTGGATATCAGTGAAAAGGGAGGAAAAGAACAAAGGTACATTCCTGCCCAAGGATAGAAAATCCATTTGTTTTTCCAGCCTGTTTACCAGATGTCGTGGAGCAGAATTCTTTCATGTGAATCAAGGCAAACAGATGTATCTGAGGTGTTCCCCTCAGCTGGAGCAATTCCTGGAAGGTTCTCTGATTCAAATTCTCACGTGAGAGTCTGTTCTGGTCCTGTTCAGCTTGTCTGATAATATTTTGCTCTGACTGGATGTAAGATACCTGTAGAGTGAAACTGTTCTGAAAAGGGGTAGTCTGGACAGAGGGTAGGGCCTGGTCCTCCCCCAATTTGTATTATGAATAAGATCACTGTGATGTTGTCTGTAATCATTTACAATGGTCCTGAGGACTGGAGATAACTGAGAGAGCTGAAAGCATTTATTACTGCCAGCATCTCTTTTATGCTTAGTTGTTTTGGTCTGTCCTTTACTCTCACAGATGCTGCTCCTCAAGGCAAGTCTGAGAAGTCTCTTGTTACAGACTGTGCTGGATATGAGAAAATGGGAGACCTGTGTTCAGATGAAAATGGTCTCTCCACTAAGGAGTTCACTTTTTTACAAATCCCAATACAGTAATCTGGAATGTCAGGGGATGCTGATGTTGAGGCTATACATATTTTTGGTACTAATGAATCTTTGTCAAGTGAAGCCTGTCTAAAGGAATCATGAGAATCATGGAAGCCATGAATTGTAGTATCCTGAAAAATTCCTTTATTGAAGCTTTGGACTGAGTGGAACATTTCAGTAAAAGATCTAGGTATAGATCTACTTTCTTTCTGTAGAGGAAAAGATCTTTGAACTGAGATATTTAGGAGATACCCCATGAAAATAACCCAGTGAGAAGGAGTCAAGCAAGACTGTTTTCTTTAAAGTGTAGTCCATGAAGGAGATCTCTCACCCAAGTGAGAGATTCCTGACACATTAAAAAAGACTGAAAAGATAAGGAAGTCATCTAAATAAGGAAAAATGTAGATACTTTGCAGTCTGCAATATGCTCTGACTGGAGCTAGACACCCTTTGGGTTATCCGGCACTGGAGCAGTGAATAACCCAATGGGGTAATGCAGAGAACTGAAAGTGTAATCCATACACAGAAAACCTTAAACTCCTGAAATCTGAGGCTATAGGAAGGTAATGTTAAGCATCCTTTAAATCTAGGGTCACTAAAAACATAAAGAGAGAATCAGGGAAGTAGGTTATGAAAGGATAGTTTTTGGACTTCGGGACTTTTAAAAACTCGGTTAGAAAGGAATAAACTCTCCTCTTTTTTTGGTAAGTAAATCATTCTATAATAAAAACCTTTTCCCTTCAAGGAAAGAGTGACAGTTTCTATTACCCCAATGAGTGAGTAAGATGCTGAATAAAGAGGGGGAAAGGAAGGTGGGGGTGATGAATGATGAGGAGTCCTTTGAAAAGGAAGAAGAGACTCCCAAACCATCTGTATCCCTGATATATTACTTTTAGAACCCATTTGTCTGAGATTATCTGCTACCAAATAGAGATAAAAAAGGAGAGCAAGATTTCTGGTAGAGCTTTAATGACTTGCCAAGGTGTGAAGGCCTAAAGATAGTCATTCAGACTTGTTGGAGTATCCTTCCTTGTTTCTTGGGGGGGGGGGCCTTCCTTGCTTTTTAGAGTCACCTTGCCATTGTGTTAGAGTGTTTGCTTGCTAGAGCCTTGCTATGTATTTTTGTATTGCTTTTTATAAAAATGCATAGAGATTCAATTTGGAGAAGGAAGGCTGAATATCTGAGTATCCCCTTAAGTCCCTTTTTGTCACACTTTTTCAGGACCTCAGCAGCATATAGTCCAAACACCACCTCTCAGTCTGAAAATTTTGTGTATGTAACCAAGCAAACCTTATCATAAAATGTCCAGCAGCAGCTGATCTAAATAAGGCATCAGCTGAATCATGAGAATGTTTAGTCATCTGAGACACAGAATCAATACGATTATTCACAAAAGCTTTTTATTCAAAAGAGGCAGAGTTCTTCTATTACCCAGTTTAAGAACAACCTAGACCAGTGGCTGGAAAAAAGAATGTTTACATTGGGCCTGGCCCCCATTTGGCCCTCAATGTCTTGTTTGGATACAGGACATCATTATTCTTTTGGGAAAAATTGGCTAGGCTTAGAAATAACCACAGGTCATTGGCCTAGTAACAATCTATGAATCTATAAAAGTGGCAATAATGTACCTCATATTATCAAATGATGCAAGCATATCAGAAACATGTGAACTTGATGATTAAGAATTCTAAAAATAGGAATAGCAGAGTTTTCCCCCAAATCTATCAAAAGCTTTCTCACCCTTATCAGAGGGAGGGGGACTAACATTTACAAGATGTTTAGCAGCAGAAGGATTTACTAAATAAATTGCTGCAGGGTTAGATCTACGATTGGAAAATAAAAACTTGTATAACTGAGGAAATTTATAAAATCTATCTACTTTCTTAGTGGAGGCAGGCTGTCTGTTAGGCAAGTTACAGGTTGTAATAAACACATCTTCCAATTCTGGAAGGACAAGAGGAACTGGAATAGGTTCAGGAAATTCCATTTGTAATAAATGATAATATTTCTTCAATGACAGTGGAGTATCATTATTTTCCCACTGAAACAACTGGTTCATTTGGGGTATGTGTTCTGAAAAAGAAAATTCTTCTAAGGGATTATCATAAAAATGCTTTCCTCAGAATCAGAATCAGTTACCTGAGGAGAGCAAACAGAACTCCCCCCCCCCCACCATACTCTCCAAGAAAAAAATCATGTTCAATATACTAGGAATATTCAGTAAAATAAGAATTCATCAGTTCAGGCTAGGCTAGCTGCCATTGTAGACCATTTTAAACCTAGCTGATTTCCCTCAAAGGTAGGAATTAAACCCTATACCTTGTGTCTGCAAGGTAGTTACCTTAACCAGTATACTAATCCCCAACCTTGTTCTTGCCATTAACATCAGAAATAAAATGACCGAGAGCCTGAACTAAGCCCAACAAATCATACCTGTATATAGATGTGGACAGGGAAAGATAAATGCTTCACTTTCTGTTTCTTTTTGACAGGAGTTTCTTTAGAAGCAGACCGAATCCTGCCAGGCAAAGCATACCAAGGGACAGTCATCCCAGTCTGGCCAGGCAGAGAAGCAAGAGCAGTTCTCCCCCATCTGCCAAGGGCACTCCAACAGCTGCAGAGGATGTGTCTAACCCCCCAGTCCATGGTGGCTGGAGGGACTACACTACAGGGAGCCAAGGAAAAAGATATATGGTCTGAGAGACCACAAATGGCCTCAGCAATGTATTTTACTTATTGCTGAGGCAAATCAATAGCCTGCTATAGTGGCAAGGTTTGGAAATTTTCATATTTTTGTGGCTGTAAGAAGGAATGATGGAAGAATCACTAGGTTATCCCATAGTTAAGTCAAAAATAATGCCTGAAGTACAGGTAAGACTGTCACGATTGTCAGTAAAACAAGTAGCCATTAAAATGCAGTTTTCCCACAAAAACACAGTGAAAAGCCTTTTAAACACTTACCTCACACAGAAGTTTTACAAAGGAAAAAACAAAGAGAAACAGTTTTAATAATTTTTTCCAGAAAAATAAAAAATTGCAATGCATAGTAAAAAGAGACTAAAAATCACATGGTGCTCTATAAAAACACTTTTCCCTAGCTTAAATTAATTATGTTCAAAATAAAAGTTAAATTTCTGCTATAAAAATAAAACAATTTTTTTCCCCCCTGAAGGAAACATATCTACCCAGGAACAGAAAACCTGATCCTTTGAAGCCAGCATGAGAAGTACTCTTTGGCAGTAGGAATGTTCTGAAGGTCTTGGCACCGAAAAAAGAAGTTATGTACTCACCATAACATTCCATGTGATTTGTTTATCTCGTTTTCATTCTTACTGATGTGTTCAGAGCCGATCCTTGGCTCTGACTCGGCCTAATGCAAAAGCTTGAGATCTTCAAAAAGCTCAAGGCCTACTCCCTATCACATGATGCACTGGTGCTTCTCTCAAATCTTGTTTGCTGCGAATAAAAATACATGCCACTTTTGATATACCAGTAACAGAGTAAAACTAGATAAAGGTCAATACAACCATATTTAGGTGAATACTCAGTCCTCAAGAAGCTTGGATGGGGGTTGGAGGGTGGGATGTAAGAACAAAGGCGAGATGAACAACTCACATGGAACATTATGGTGAGTACATAACGTCTTTATGTGAAGTTGTTCTTTATGTGAAGTTGTTCTATCACGCCTTTCATTCTTACTGATGGGTTAGCGTCCCAAGCACCATCTTTCTCGGGTGGCTCATGGGAGTATATTCTTCAGGACAGTGGAACCAAAGGAAGCCCTGTCCTTGGAGGCCCCATCTACTTTGTAATGAGTGATGAAGGTATGAGGCCTTGATGAAATAGCTGCTACACAAATAGTATCTATCAGTAATTTGGCAGCAAACGCTGACGAGGTGAAGAAAACTCTAGTAGAATGGCCCTTTAGCTTTTTTTTTTTTCAAATTTTTTATTTTCCAAATAATATAATGTTTAAAAATACAATCATCAATAAACACGTATTATAAACCTTTATATACACTATGTACAACTGACCTGAACAAAGGAAGAAAAAAAATTAATAAAATATATGAAATTAGTAACAAAAATTTATAATATTCAATTAATAAAGTATAAAGTTGCACATTAATTATTTAGGGTTCATTTTTAATGTTTCAATAAGAGTTAAAATTTTTCCCAAGGATTGTTTGTCCGTGTTTTAGGTGAAATTCTCGATTCCTTCACCTTGATTTCTAATGTCACTGTTTCTTCCATCAATCTCAAGAATTCTTCCACAGTCCTCCACTTGTGAAGACTTCCACTTTCTAGTTGTACATTTTCTTGCCACAGTTAATATGGACCAAACTAGGTATATATATTTTTTATTCATTCCAATAGTATCATTAATATTTAAGTGGACTAAAGATTGGTTAAAATAAAGGTATCTGTGAATATAGCTTAGAGAAAAATAGTAATTTCTTTCCAGAATTTTTTTTATATTAATACAATCAAAAATATATGAGACCAATCAGCTTTACAGTTTAAAGAACATCTCCAACAAATGGATTTATCAAGTGAATTGAATTTGGCTAGTTTATCAGGTGTAATAAATGCCCTGTGAATATATTTCCATGCAAATATTTTCCATACTTGTAAATTAAATGTTAAGTTAACGGAACATAAAAGATTTGTTTTACTCTCAATTGATAGATTAGTGTGACATCCTTTTGCTGTGAAATTCCAATACCTTGCATTAGAGTTAGTTTTATATATGTTATCAATAGTTTGTATAATTTTGAAATTAGATTCGTCCAATTATAACTGTAGTAAATAACTTCAGATATCAGACTTATCAAATTTGGACTAGTTTTATAAGGAGAATTAATAATTTTACTATTAAGATCCTTAACATATGATAATATGCTTTTTCTTTTTCTTATTGGCCTGAACTAAACTCTAATTTAAGTTCATCATCATCATCTTCTTTCGGCTGTTCCCATTAGGGGTCGCCACAGTGAATCATCTTTTTCCATTTCTTCCTGTCCTCTGCATCATGCTCTTTCACACCAACCACCTGCATGTCCTCTCTCACCACATCCATAAACCTCATCTTAAGCCTTCCTCTTTTCCTCTTACCTGGCAGCTCCATCCTTAGCATCCTTTTCCCAATATACCCAGCATCCCTCCTCAGCACATGTGCAAACCAACGCAATCTCACCTCTCTTGCTTTGTCTCCAAACTGTCCAACCTGAGCTGACCCTCTTATATACTGATTCCTAATCCTGTCCATCCTAGTCACACCCAACGCAAATCTTAACATCTTTAACTCTGCTACATCCAGCTCTGACTCCTGCCTTTTCAACAATGCTACCGTCTCCAACCCATATAACATAGCTGGTCTCACTACCCTCTTGTAGACCTTCCATTTCTGTAACTAGTGATTTAAACACTACACACACACACACACACACACACACACACACACACACACACACACACACACACACACACACACATGCACTAGTAAAAAACTAACACCACCAACAATATAATAGTAATATAAAATAATACTACTAAATATATCTAACTATCACTATAAAGTAGATTAAGAATAAAAACACTACTGAATATATACAACTAACCCTAGAGGGTAGAATATATATAAGAGAAATCAATGCTACCCTAACGGGTGGGGGGGAGGGGGGGAAACTACAGTAAAAGAGTTTTTTTTAAAAGGGGGTTTCTCAAGGGTTTAGAAAGGGAAACACTAGAAAAAAGTTATATAACCTGGAGCCGGTAAAATTGCAACCTCGTACCTGAAGCGGCTAACGAGATCTGGGTATCTGACACCTAGCATTGTGGGATGGGGGGGGGGGGCCTCGAGCCGGTAAATACCTCTCAAGCTTTAGTATAAGGCCGAGTCGGAGCTGAGGATCGGCTCTGAACCCATCCAGCAAGAAAGAAGGCAAGATTGACAACTTAACATCTATAATTTTAGAAGTCACTCCACATTATAAAACCATTTAACATTATCAGACACAATCACTAGACTTGTGATGAGTATGTTGCATAAAGTATAAGTTTAAGAAAAAGTATAAATGTCTCAGAGTATAATAGGCAATATAATAGATAAAATACATACATTTTGAGGTAAAGTCCAGAAGTCTGTATCTTTGTTGATTCTTTGAGAGATTTGGAAGACTGTATAGTTTTAGAATCAGTTCTTTGTTTCTTTTTCCTTACATCAGACCAAATATTTTTTTTCTGGAGATCTTTTCAAGTTGGTGGAAACAGTCCAGTCCATTTCTTCAGGAATTGTGATGATATTATTATTTTTGATGAAGGTAGAAGCTTATTAAATCTTGTTAAAGGTTCTCAAGTCATTTGAATAGAAAATGCTGATTCTAGCAGGATATACCATCTGTGCTTTTATTTTATTTTGTTTGAGAAGTTTCACTAATGGCCAAGTTTTTTTCCTTGTTTCTAACACTTTTGCAGAATAATCATTGTCAAATTTGATCTGACTCTGTTTATATGTTACGGGACTTTTTCTCCAGGCTGTTTTTAAAATGAGCTCTTTATACAAGAAGGACAGGAACTTTACCACAATTGATCTTGGTGGTGCATTAGTTGAAGAGTTTATAGATTTTCCTATGGCTCTGTGAGCTCTTTCTATTCCATTTGATAATCCCTCTTTTAAATCAAGCACTTCAAGAAGCCAGGAATTAAAAAAGGTGACAATGTCTTCTCCCTCAGTTTTTTCTGGAAGGCCAAATATTCTTATATTAGTTCTCCTCTCCCTATTCTCTAAATCATCCACTTTATTAAGTAGCCAGTTATTTTGGCGAAGTAAGAATTCTGTCTGATTTTCCTCTTCTTTGAGTCTTCCATCTATGTCATTTAATGATGTATCCATATCAAGTAATTTACTTTGTTGTTGCTGCACTATTTCTTTTAGTACATCTGTTTGCTTCTGGCAATTTTCCTTGAGACTTTCCAAATTATCAGTGAATCTATCCATTTTCAATGGCAGTTCATGTAATGTGGAAGACATCAGTTGTATCTCCTTCTTCAGAGTGATTTCTGAGTGAGAATTCTTTAAACTGGCCATTAGCAAACAGATGTGTTGTACTCCAGAATATTTTGACAGGAAAAACTCAATATTTCTTGAAGTTGTAGTTCTTAAGTTCCTTAATATTTTTTTTCCTATTTCTGGTTAATGAAAATAATGTTTTCCATTTCTAGAGCTCTAAAAAATGCTGCTTATCTGTTTGCTATCTAGGCTCCGCCCCGGCCCTTTATCTTTTGATGTAATTGTGTATTTACTGAACTGTAAGTGAAAGAAATACAGTCTGATAACCATTTTGATAAAGTGGTTTTCACCACAGGTGCATCTTTCTTGGACTCTGAGAAGGAAACAAAGAGCTGTTCTGTTTTCCTGAAATCTTTGGTCCTGTCTAAATAGAATCAAAGCTGTTTGTGAACATCAAGCTTGTGCAGCATATACTCCATCTTATTGTCATATTTAGAGAAGAAAACAGGCTACTCCATAAACTGATTGAGATTTGCCTCTGAACATACTTTTGGTAAAAATGAGGGATTTGTCCGAAGAGAAACTCTATCATTATGAAAAATCAGATACGTTTAATGGACAAGGCCTGTAACTCTGAAACCCTTTGAGCAGAAGTAATGGCCACTAGAAATATAGTTTTCCATGTCAAATACTTCAGGTCATATGAAGAGGCTGGTTCAAAAGGTGGTAAGATGATTCAAGAAAGAACAAAATTTAAATTCCACGGGGTAATAGGAGATTTAATGGGTGGTCTCAAATGTAATGTGGCTTTGAGAAATGTCTTGGAAAGTATATGTGACATAATATTAGACCCTTGATTACCAAGGTGAAAGTTAGATATTGCAGCTAATTGGACTCGAATGGTTGCGGCAGCTGCCCCCTCACTGAATAGTTCAGTCAAAAATTCCAAAACAGAAGATATAGGACCTAAATAGGGATCAATGTGGTTTTTCAATGCCCATATTGAGAATCTTTTCCATTTGCTAAGATACAACTTCCTAGTAGACAATTTGTGGGAGGATATCAGTATATGCTGAGCTGCAGCTGAAATATTCTGAAACCTGGCTATATTCAGAATTGGAGCAGCCAAGCTGTCAATTTGAGGGACTGAAGAGATAGATGAAGAGCCCCCAATGAGTGAATCAGTAGGTCTGGAACTGGGTCCAAGATCCAAGGTTCTATCAATAGATGAGGCTGTAGGAATAGAAACCAAATCTGACGAGGCCAGTAGGGGGCTATGAGAATTATGGTCCTTCCCAAAACAATGTCTTTCTGTAAAACTTTGGGTATCAGAGGAAAGGGAGGAAAGGCATAAAAGAGGCCTGGGAGCCAATCGTGTGCAAGTGCATCCCTTGGTGCATCCCCCGGGTGGGCGATTAGGACAAAATAGCTGCTGCATTTCATGTTTGCGGGGGTGGCAAAGAGATCGCAACAAACCTGACCCCATTTGCAGAATATCCTTTCCGCTACTTCTTTCTTCAGGGACCACTAGTGAGGCAATAGAATTGCCCTGCTCAGTTTGTCTGCTATCACACTGGACCTACCCGGGATGTGCACTGCTATCAGAAAGTGCTGGGTAGAAGTTGCCCACTGCCATACTCTCAGGGCCTCTTGATATAGGGGGTAAGATTTGGTCCCTCCTTGCTTGTTGATGTACCAGACTATTGACATGTTGTTCATCTGGATTGCAATGGTCCCCAGAGGGAGAGAGTCTTGAAAGGACTGCAGCACTAGAAGTACCACTCTCATCTCTAGGAAGTTGATATGCAGATTGGCCTCATGTTGTGTCCATGTGCCTTGGGCTGTCTTTCCCTGATAATGCCCCCCCCCCACCCTATCAGGGAAGCGTCCGTGGTCACTGTGGCAATCGGGGTTGGTAAAACAAAAGGTGGGCCTATCGTTACCAAATGTGATGCTAGCCAACACTGTAGGTCTTTTTTGCAGGTCTTTGTGATTATAATCTGATGAGACACTGGTAAATTTTGAAAAGACCACTGTGTGAAAGTGAGCCACTGAAGTATCCACATGTGCATTCAACCCAATGGAATTGCAATGATTGCTGCCGCCACTGTACCCAATAATTTGAGAACAAGAGATGCCGGGGATTTTCTTCTTGAAAGAAGGGTTAGAACTTGTTGACGAAGAGCATAGACCCTTTCTGGTGGAAGTTTCACTGACATTGTGGTGGTGTCTAAGTCTGCTCCTATAAACACGATATGCTGCGATGGCAATAAGGCAGACTTTTCTAAATTTATGGTAATCCCCAGCTGACAGCAAAGATTCATGGTCGCTCCTATAAACATGGTATGCTGTGATGGCGATAAGGCAGACTTTTCTAAATTTATGGCAATCCCCAGCTGACAGCAAAAATTCATTGTCATGTCCCTAGCTTGTATGAGTTGCTGCCTGGTGGTGGCAGTTAGGAGCCGGTCGTCTAGATATGGAAACACCTGGAATCCTAGGCATCTCAGGGGAGCCATGACTACTGCCATACATTTGGTGAACACTCTGGGGCCTGTAGTGAGACCAAAGGGCAGAGCTCAAAATTGGTAGTGACTGGCTCCCAGCTGAAAGTGCAGGTGATCTCTGGATGGTCTAGCCATTTTTATATGGTAGTAGGCATCCTGGAGATCTATCAAGCACATCCAATTGTCTTTCCCTAGAAAACGAAGTATCAACTGCAGCATGACCATCTGGAACTTTATCTTATTACAAATTTGTTCAGTCTGCTGAGATTCAAAATGGTCTCCAGTCCCCTGATTTCTTTGAAACTAAAAAGAACCTTGAGTAAGTTCTGGATCCTATCTGGTCTGCGGGGACTGGTTGGATGACTCTTATTTCTAGCAACCTTTGGCTTTCTATGGTTGCTTGTTCCCTGTGACTGGGTGTGACGTCTGGGATTCTGTTTATGGGGGGAGAGGTAAGAAAGGGATTAGAGTAACCTCTGGAAATGATGCTTTGTACCCAGCTGTCTTTTGAAATTTTTAGCCAGGCATCTGGGTACAAAGATAAGCATCCCCCAACTGCCTCCAGAGGTGGACAGGCGGGCCTCCTCTCAGGAGCACTGAGAGGGCTTCCCAAAGAACTGATCTCTGTCACCCTGGTTATGCGTAACCCCTCTGCCACATGGATGGCATCTTCCAATATTGACCCCTCCTCTGCCTCTGGAGGGTGGTTCACCATGAGTGTCCTGAAAGGCTTCTTGAGTTTTATGGAACCACATCTTTCCTCCTTTCTGATCTTTGGGGTAAGGTCTGGTTGGTGTGGAAAAATGGACTCCAATGGCAGATAGAGTCTTTCCATCTTGTTCATTCCTGGTAAGCATTTCTTTCACATTGGGTCCAAAAAAGAACGAGCCGTTGAAAGGGGTATTGATAAAGGATGACTTAAAGGGCTCTGCAAATGGACATAAGGGCATCCAGGAATGTCTCCTAAGAGCAATTCTTGAAACTGCTGCTGTCTTCACTCCATCAGCTGCGTATGAAACCAGATGCATGAACGAGTTTACTATGGAATTAAGGGCAGAGAGCTGGGAGGATACATTGTCTGAGACTCCTGCAGCAACTGAACCCTGAAGAGTATCTCCTAGATCTTTAATGAG
Organism: Protopterus annectens; assembly: GCF_019279795.1. NCBI lineage: Eukaryota > Metazoa > Chordata > Ceratodontiformes > Protopteridae > Protopterus > Protopterus annectens. Next base: position 481,045,035 of record NC_056735.1, read on the forward strand.
ATCTCTCTGTAGCCTAGTGAAGTGCATAAGATAATTCAGTGACCTAATGGCAAAAGTCGCTGAAGTAAACATGTGTTTCCCATATCTGTCCATGATCCTAGAATCTTAATTCGGGCGATGGACAGACGTCGAAGTTTCAGATAACTCCTTGGTGGCCACCACCACCACCACCATGGCATCAACAGGGACTCCTTTCGTAAGAAATGCCTTGCCCTGTGGTGAAGTAATAAACTTGTTGGGCCTCCAAGGGACAGGTTCCACTGAATGTGAAGACTCCCACGTCTTTCGACAAATTAGGTCCATAAGTTCTTCAGAAGGCAGAGTCATCCAAATGGTGGAGGGATGAGACCCAAAAGCCTTCCGGTAGACTGATTCATCGTCAGTAGAGTTGATGGGCTGCCAGCCACCGCTCTGTTTAAGGATCTCCAAGATATTTGCGAAAGAGATATCTTCAGAGGGTGCCTGTGGGGACCCTTCTGACTCATTTAAATCAGTGGCTGAAATGATGGATTCCTGAGTGGTGTCCAGATGCTTCCTCTTGCATAGCCTCTTCCTAGGTACTTCCTCAGTGGGAAATTCTGGTGAGGTCTCGGAAGAGCAGGGCCCGCCCAATTCCTGAGCCTCTGCTTCTCTATGCTTCTGTGGAATCTGTGATGCAGAAGTAGACGCCAGTGCTCTATGAGTGGAAGTTGCCAGATATGATGAAGTGGCTGTCCATGGGGAAAATACTCTACTCATGGCATCGAAGGCACCATGGTCCCGATGCGAAGAAATCCCTGAATCCAAAGAAACAGTGGATTTCCTCAGCACCAAAACAGTAGGCTCCGAGCCCAAGGTAGGTGCCGAAATAACCCATGCCGAAGCCCCGAGAGGCAAAGTTGGACCCGAAATATCGGTTCGACTATCCTCCCCAGACCCGACTGGTGAGTGTCGGCCCCTAGACTCCTCAGTTGACACCGAAGTAGTCTGAGATAGTGGATCCAAAAGTCTTGGAGTAGGCGTTGGTATCTATGTCTCCACTATCATCAGTTCCGAGCACTCTGGCTCCAAAACCTCAAGTCAGATCGGAGGAGGAACAGAAGTAGCATGGGGGGGTTTATCGGTTCTGAGGCTCGAGGGGTCGAAGCCGTTAAAAGTTAGGCTTACGTTGGTGTCTGAAGTAGATTCAGCACCACACGATCCATGTCCATGTCAGACAAGCTCCTTGAGGACCGAGAAGATGGGGCCGATGAAGCTATGGATTGTAGTATTGGTGACTTCAATACTGGAGTGACCAGTTCCAATATCGGGGACTGGCTCCTTACAGTGACAACTGTCGGCTCTGAGATCAGTGGCACCAAAGTTGTCTGTTTGTCAGACTTAAATGTACTGGGAGATTTTGCTGGCTTCAAAGACCCAGCAGTAGAAGACTTTCTTGAGGATTTGGAATAACCGCACTGACCTTCATCCAATTTGTCCTGAAAGGAGGACTTTATTAAACCTCTAACCACCTAGTTTGTTCCTTCTCTCATGCAAAACACATGAACTAAACGAGTGGTAGATGGAACAAGTCCCCTGAAAGTGCAACACACCAAACAATACACACACTCCATGTGCCCATCTGTAATGGACATTTTCTGTCCACATTTACGGCATTTCTTAAATCCTGACTTGGATTGTTTAGCCTCTTTATCTTTGTCCTGAGACATTTTAATAATAACACACTCTCCTATACAGCAACACAAAGAAAGCTCTTAAAGCAACAACAAGCTTCAGTCAAAGGAAAATTAGCCTTCTAATTCAAACAAGCTAATGAACCAATAAACGTATATATCTAACTATATATAAACTAACACAATCTAAGGAAAAAGGATATATATTTTCACACTCAGATAAATCCGTAACAAACTGCACAGCTAAGTCAAACAGGCTATCTAAACAAATAACTATTTCTATATATTTTTAAACTGTCATACACTTTAGCAAGTTATATATAAATTCTCACACGAGGTTATCACACTAACAGCTAAGGGAACAGGGAGGTTTACAAGGCCTGAAAAAAAAAAAAAAACGTCCACAAGGAAATAGAGAAGAAAGATAACTAAAGAATATATAAGTACTAGTGATAAGCTCCGAGCAGAAGTTAACACAATTCTAATAGAATATATACAATATATATATATATATTTGAAAAAATTCAGATTCACCAGCCCGAGTTGGTGAATCGCTCCTGATAAGTTGCAGCAGCAAATGAGATCTGAGGGAAGCATTAGTGCATCATGGGATAGGGAGTAGGCCTCAAGCTGGTTGAAGACCTCGAGCTTTTGCATTAGGCCGAGTCAGAGCAGAGAATCAGCTCCGAACCCATCAGTAAGAATGAAATGCAAGATAGAACAATTTTACATCCATTAATTTTATTTAGCTCTGCTCAAGACGGTAACAGTTTGGGTGCATCAAGGGTACCCTTAAGTGCTGAAGCTGGCCAGCTATTATATTCTGGCATGATATAACCCATATTGTTAAGGCTACTGCAACAGTGATCAAAGGAAGAATATCTACTATAAGACAGCTGTAAAAAAAAAGAAAAAGAAAGGAAAAAAGAAATATCCAAACTATGTTACTTGTCTGCATTAATACAGGCATACTTGTTAGACTGTTTTCGCCACTTCATCACTTTGTCAGTCATAATCATGACAGAAAATGGAGTTTTCAACCGTGTCTGATGCTGCATGCGATAAATGTAATTACACTCAGGCATTCAAATTCCACAGTACTTCCTTGGAAAAAAATGTTATTAGAAGCGTTGCAGCAGGTGGGAGTAAACCATTTGTTACTTATCAACTGGTAAAGTGCAATAACATTATGACCTATTTAATTATCAACTTATTTATTTAATGCTTCTTTGTTTACTGTGTAAGTAGACTGGTGCAAAGACCTTTTTCATACATGGCCCATGCCATAGGAGCAAGAAGAAATATGACCGACATTCTTTACACACACACACACACACACACACACACACACACACACACACACACACACACACACACACAATTCTATCATCAAATGAGAAACACTCCAAAGAGCAAATGCAAATGAGCGATCTTTTAAGAGCAAATCTAAAAAGATTGAAAAGGAACAAAACGCACAATATTTTGCAAGGGGCACACCCCCTGTACATTACAGATGCTAATCAATGAAAAAAGAGCATTTGCTCTTATAGATTGCAATGATGTGCATGTATGAGTATGTATGTGTATGTATATATATATATATATATATATATATATATATATATATATATATATATATACACACACACACAAATATATAATATGTATGTATGTATATGTATATATAAAGCCATATTTATATCTTTAGAGCTAGATATCTCTCACACACACACACACACACACACACATATATATATATATATATATATATATATATATATATATATATATATATATGTCTGTATGTGTATGTATATATATATATATATATATATATATATATATATATATATATATATATATAGATATATATATAGATATATAGATATATATATATATATATATATATATATATATATATATATATAAAGTCTGCATATCATTGCTGGAGCCTTCCTGTGTCCTGAAAGACTGCTCTTCAAACTATCTGGAGATATACAGAGCTGAGTATATTTTTCTGGCACTTCAGAGTTGTGTACTGTTAATTGTTGTTTGACTAATTTTATATAATTGCTGGCTGACTTCAAAGTTGTGCACTGTTATTTTTGCTTCACTGTATAGTTTTTCAGATCTCTGCTGAAGGTGTTGGTTTTCCCATACCTACCCTCCGTATTCCTGTGTTGTTATTTAAATTTGGAGGTTTTTGCAGTTGCCCACCCCCACTGTAGATTTGATCTGGGACACTCCCCCCAGTCCCTACTCTTTACCTCATTCTACCTAATAGACTCCTTCTGCATTGGTTTTAGTCATTTTTTAATTTAACTGCATTTTTTAAACTGTTTGGTCTAACATTGCTACATACTCAAGTATGCTAGCTTGCACTACATTTGAATTGTTTCGACTGTTGTTTTAGCTACTTTTCTGTATATATAAAAAAATATATATATACCTTTCCTGTAACTAGTGTAGTTCAGATTCAGATTTGCTGTATCCAGGACTGTATGTAAGCTTCTGTGCCCCCCCCCCCCCCAAGCTTTCTGTGCTATCTAGCTTATAAGTGGGAGTGGTAAGCACTAGGTAACCTATCTAGCACATAAGGAGTGGTTCTGGCCCAGAAATTGCAGTTATTAGCCGTTTGGGCAGTTTTTCCATCTTTCTCAAATTTCTGATTTAAAAGCCCACATTTGCACTTGTTTCCCCCCCTTTCCTGTAACTAGTTTAGTTCAGATACAGATTCTTACTTTTAGCACTTGAGTTTGCTTATTTGTGATCAGCACTTGTTCAGAACGTGTAAGCACTAAACCTGCTAATTACTACAGCACTCAACCTTCCTCATTACCTACAGGAAAACAGTTTTGGTACTTACTTTCTCACTTGCTTAGAGAAAAACAGCTCTTGTACTCACTTTCCTCACTTATCTAGAGGAAAATAGTTTTTTTATTCAGGCATGTCCAAGGGTTAGCTCCCAGTGTTCTCTCCTGTCTATCTGATGAATCTGGGCATCTTGGGGCAATGTAGAAATTGCCTCATGTACACATACAACCCTCTCCTCCTACCACCCAACACTACAACCTGTGAGAGATGCACTTATCTAGCCAAACTGGAGGTAAAGCTCTCTCCAATCAAGACTGAACTTCACAGTCAAGAGGAGAAGTTAAACACTTGCAACACACCACAATCATCACATAGTCTCACTAAATCTACACCACCAAAATCCACATACAGAAACACAAAAACATTTGCAGAGGCTCTCAATAATAATCTGCTCAAGCAAAAGAGACCTCCAAAGCAGAAATGCAAGCAACCTCCAGCCCCCAACAAAACCGAAATGACACATAGCCCACAGACTCAGTGTGCCACTCAACCACAGCCAATAAGGCAAAACAACGTACCCAACACACTAGTCATAGGCGACTCTATAGTCAGGCACACCATGTCCCACTCACCAGGCTAAACAAGGAGAAGGTTACTGTCAGCTGCCTGTCGGGTGCCAGGATCCGCCACATAACCCACGCACTCAGGTCACTCCACAACAAGTACAAATATGACTCTGTCATTGTCCATGTTGGTGTGAATGACCTGAGACGTACCTCCCTGGACTACATGAAAAGAGACATGGAAGAGCTCTCTGATCTTGTAGCCCAGGCAGGTATGACCCTAGCCCTGAGTAGCATTCTGCCATCACCCAGAACAATGCCACAGTACAAGGACAAAATGATTGACTTCAACAATTGGCTAAGCTTCTGGTGCCATTCTAAAGGGATCCAGTATCTGTCTGCCTGGGATGACATGGTCGACAGACCACGATGCTTTGCCAGAGATAGCCTGCACTTGTCACCCCTGGGATTCCGGATACTGTCTAAGGTTCTTGCCGCCCCTATAGTGCCTTTTTAGGCAAGGTTCAAATGACAAATTCACCACCGCAACAGGAACAGGCAAGCAAAAACTGAGGGTGATGCTACTCAATGCTAGAAGTCTAAATCTCAAAATACACTCACTCGAGGCACTCCTTAAAATGGAGACCATCGATATATGTGCAGTGACTGAGACCTGGTTCAAGGCTCCAGACAGCACCCCTGCACTACCAGGCTATAACTCATACCACACTTTTCGGCATGTAACCTGGACCGGAACACCAAAGGTGGAGGTTTGTCCATATTCATTAAGGATATCCACACCTCCAGGCTAGTTGCTCAGCATAATGCAGCCGAGGTTATCCAAGTACAACTAACTCTGGGCAAAACTGCAATCCAAATTGTAGCTTGCTACAGATCACCCACCATGCCCCAGGATTCCCACTCCTCTTTTCTTGATGTACTGGAAAATATTAGGGTTCAACCAAACACCATAATAATGGGCGATTTCAACTACCCCACCATTAACTGGGAAAACTACTCATGTACCAACTCCTTCGCTCAATGTTTTCTGGAATTTATAAACTCCAATGCCCTGGATCAACCTATCCACACCCCCACCAGGGGCAACAATATCCTAGATCTAGTCATTACCAATATGAGTGACCGGTGATCCACACCTGAAGTCAACGCCTCATTGGTCTGATCCGACCATAAGCTAATTACCCTAGATATCCACATCCTGCCTCCACCCCCCATTAAGGAAACCATGGTAAAAAATTTCTCCAAAGCCAACTTCATGCTTCTTAAGACAGAAGTGGTGAACTTCATGGCACCCATGTAGATGGACAATACAGTTACGACTACTGAATCCTACACAATTGCATTTTATAAGCACTTACATGAGTGCATGGATCATGCTATCCCAAACAGAACCAAGACGCTATCCTCCAAAAAAAGGAAGCCAATCTGTTGGTCCCCTGCCATAAACAAACTGTACAACAGAAGGAAGAAACTCTTGCAAAAGAGAGTAAAATCCCATGAGTGGAGGAGCTCCCTGGTCAGCCTCAGTAAGAAGCTTCGATCCCTGATAAAATCCTCCAAAACTAGTTACGAAAACAAAATTGCCACTGATTCTAAAGACAACCACAAAGCATTCTATAGCTATGTCAAGAATCTCAATGGCAACACTCAGATCTGCTCTGAGTTACAGCACAATGGCACTAAATATACAGACCCAACTGATATTGCCAACATCCTGGCAGATAGGTTCAGTGCTAACTTTACCCCCCTCTCAACTCCTAAAGAGCCCATCTCTATACCGGAAGAATGCAAAGTTCCTGTAATCACGGCTGCACAGGTAAAAACCACACTCTCCAAAGCCAAGAACACAGCATCCATGGGACCAGACAACATCCCTGGCTGCGTTCTACACGAACTACAGAACAAAATGGCACCCCACCTAAGTACCATGTTCAATCATAGCCTCACCTCAGGCTTTGTGCCTGCTGAATGGTGCACAGCAAAAGTTATCCCACTCCACAAGGGGGGAGCCACCACAGACCCCGGGAACTACCACCCCATTAGTCTGACGAGCCTGGTCTGCAAGGCCATGGAACATATCATCATGGAACTTATAAACAAAGACATTGGTAATCTTCAAACTATGGATCCCACCCAGTTTGGGTTTGTAAAAGGCAGATCATGTCTCCTAAACCTGAAAGACATCTTTGAAGCAGTCACCAAAGCTGTAGACAAGGGTAAGGTGGTTCACACAGCCTATCTAGATCTTGCCAAGGCTTTTGACACCATCCCCCACTCTGGAATTGTAGATAAACTCACTAAACTAGATATAAATCCCTATGTCACAAGATAGGTTGCCAACTGGCTCACTGACAGAACCCACACTGTGAAAGTAGCAGACTCCAAATCCGACTTCAGACCAGTGACAAGTGGAGTACCACAGGGTTCAGTCCTGGGTCCTCTCCTGTTTGGTATCTACTTCTCTGAAGTACAGGCTAACACAGAAGGTCTTTGGCTAATGAAGTTAGCAGATGACTGCAAACTAGGAGCCATAATCAAAACTCCTAACGATGTGGACATCCTACAAAAGGGCCTCACTGAGACGGATGCCTGGTGTCAAGTCCATGGCCTCAAGCTCAATGCCAAAAAGTGCATTGTCATCCCCTTTGGTAAAAACTTTGTACCCATGAACTACAACATAAGCGGTAGTATACTTAACACCGAAAGTGTGATAAGAGACTTGGGACACAGGTGGACAGTAGTCTCTCCTTTGATAATCACATCACCACAGCAGTCAGGAAATCCTTCTATGTGGCACACCATCACAAAAGGTTTCTCATCCAGAAAAAAAGAGGTCATTGTTCCCCTCTACTCATCACTCATTAGACCCATTATAGAGTACAACACCCCTTTTGGTATGTAACTCACAGGACATCTACAACAACTGGAAAGGCTGCAGAAATACCTCACAAAGAGGATTACTGGCCTCAAACAGATGCCTTATGCAGACCGTCTCAAAAAACTCCAGCTTTACTCCGTCGCATATCGCCTACTCAGAGGTGATCTCTGCCTAACATACAAAGCTATTTCAAACCCAGAGCTGTTGGGCATGCTCCACTTAAAGAAATCCCAATCCCTCCGAGCTACACGCTCTAGGGACCTAAACCTTGTCACCACAATAAACAAAACATGCCGGAGGGATAGATTCCTGTCCCAGAGACTTTCCATACTCTGGAATAAACTACCTATCTATATCAAACAAAGCTCCTCATTAGCACTCTACAAGAAAAATATTGATGATTGGATGGGAAATAGGAAATTCACCCCAGGTATCACCTCTGTGGCTCTGCTTGACAGTGGCACAGGAAAATAACTTTCTTGGGTGGCAAAAGCCAGGGTACCTTTTTGGCTGGGCTTGTATAGGCCCCAGGGCCGATAGCCTAGTACCTACCTATGAACCTATATATATGTACATATATATATATATATATATATATATATATATCTAGGACTATTGAATGAAAGTTCAATAGTCCGAATCCATATTCACCAAACACACTTTAACGAAAGTGCTTTTACTGAAAAAGCACTTTCGTTAAAGCACGTTAAAAAAACATTCAAAAACAATTAAAAAGTGTTTATGCAGGGAGGCAAGCCCCCCCTGCACCCCCCATTTTAATATTCTCATTCCGAGATCGCACTACAGTGGGGAAAAGGGAATTTTCCCTTATCCGCACTGTAGTACGACCTCCACAACAGGCATACTTATGCGAAAGTGCTTCTTCAGTGAAAAGCACTTTTGCATAAATATGCCTGGCCATTTCACATTCGATGAAACGGCCATTGGAGCATTAGTCCTAGACCTATATATATGTGTATATATATATACACACACACACGCATATATACATGTACAGCTACAGATATACATGCACATATGTATATCAGATAACCTTTATTTAACTGGAGTAACCCACATAAATGAAGAGAGAGAGAACTTTATAACATTCAAACTCTATAAACATAGTGATCAGAAGCCAACAATGGCCAATGAATATGTGGAGCAGAGATCTTACACCTCAGCTACTACACTGCTTAGTATACTTGAAACAAATAGAAAGTCCTACAGATGTAATACTGATAGACAGAATCATGCACCTGTGAATAATGCCTATTTCTGTCCCAGCATGAACTCTGTGGAGCACTGAGCACCACTTCATGTACAGGTACAGATGGCACATGCAATGGCTAGACAACTTCTATACCAGGTAGGACACACTATAGGTGCTGCATCCTCTATTCATCTATAGTAAGGAGACATCATTACTGCAAGGAGTTCTTGGGTAGGAGTTCCAAGATAATCACAACAGAAAATATAGAAGCAGAAAATGCACATCGCATACGAATCATGCACATGATAAGGGTCACATCGTACAGGCTGCATGCCCTAGACATAAACAGCAGAGGGAGTGATTAGATAAGAGTCAAAAGTACAAGAAGGGAACAGAACACATATCAGAGCATACACCTGGATATGAAATATTTAAAAAGAGCAGTATGTATTGAGGATGGGGTACTTACATTGCACTGCAAGGCCACACATGGCACCGGTCTGTATGTTTAGAGTGAAGCTTTAGTCAGAAGATATTGACACAGTATAAGTGTTATGATGTAGTGCTAAATAGAGAAATAAAGCTACATAAGCTTCATGAGCTAAAAGACATACACACAAACAGATGCATTCTTTGTGCCCCTTATATATTTGTGTGTGTGTGTGTGTGTGTGTGTGTGTGTGTGTGTGTGCGTGTGTATGCGGTACTAATTTTAGTATAGCACAACACCTGTTACCAGTATACCTGTATAGCTGCTATGTTGTTGTGTGTTCTATTATAAAAGCAGCAACACAGCAGCAGCAGTAGCACTTTATGCTGGAGTCTAGCCTGCAATGTATGAAATAAACTGTATGTTATTGCATGGCAAAGTCAAGAGACAAAACCAGAGTTCCCTAGTTCTACAGTACAAGATATTTCATATTATTTTCATGTTTTTTCTGGCTGCTCCTTAAACTATAGACCAAAAAAAAAAAAATCCTATAACCTGTGTTTCAAGGATTTGAATTCTTCCATCTTCAGAGAGATTATCCGGTGACACCTAGGCATGCTTATGTATGATGAAACCAGTTATGGTGGTTCTGGTTGCAGCAACATCTGCATGATAAGTGCACCTTCATGTCTAAATGTCTACAGACTCAACCATTTTTTATGCTTAGAATGCAAAACCTTCTTTGCCGTAGTAGACTACACTTTTTTGTATTTTTCTGTCTCTGAGAAAAACATAATCTTAATATGCCAGTGTTCCATGATAAAACTTTAATACACATACAATGTAAGACACTTACTACTTAGTACACGTCAATCAGTTTTTTATCCACATTGCATTCATAGAAGTAGCACCCTTTTCTTCTTCTGTGTTTAAAGGGTTTTATATCTCTGATTTTTTTAAGCAGAACTAAGCAAAAGGCATAATTAAGCACAAACTCTGAAAAGTGGGTTGCTTCAGTACATTTTGATTGTTGGATCCTAGCCATTAAATCACATTAAGCTCCTCAAGAAAGAAAAAGAAAATGGAATAAAAACCCAGAATTTTCCCTTATACCCATATCTTAGGTCAGTTGTGTCAGTAAACAACATACTGAACCAAACCAGTATTTCTTTTTCTGTGTTTGAAAAGGTAGGTGTATTTATCTAGGTTACTTAGAAAGTAATACTACATTACTATAAATGGAGTTCCAGTAGCTCATTCAAAATGGCCCATCTGGTTATACGAGGACTTCCCCAAATGTCTGTCAGCTGTAGGAAGAAAGCCGACAAAATGAAGTACTGATATTTTATATGTTTAGCATTGCAAGTTACTAGGTCATTTCTGTGGATCACTCTTTCTTTGAAAAAGTAGTGTAACCGTTTAAAAGATAATTTCAGTGCTAAGTTTTATTACAGTGTTACAGTAGAGGTGGGAAGTAGACACTAATTAATTTGACCACCAAGCCTAGAAATCAGGAAATCAAGAGCTCTTGGTGTCAAAGAATTAGAGATGTAAAGCATCTTGCTATTTCTGCCCAGCATCCTCTTTTCCCCTAGTTAAGGTACAGTGTCTGGAGGAAGTGAAGATGTACTTGGAGCATAAGAGACTACTGGAACTGCAACATAGCAGAATCCAATTTCAGGTTAAAGTAAAGATAATGGAATCCTTATGAATTTTTATACAGCAAATTAACTTTGAGTTGCTTCTTGTCATCAGAATGCTTTGAATTGCAATTTCATACATCTCAGTATGTTTTAAAAGAGGAAGGACTACTGAAAACTCTTTTCTTAAGAGAAGAATTTTTTTGTAAAAAGCCAGTTGGCTCTAGGAGATGGACAATGTTCATAAGAGACCCCCAACCTCACATACAAAATGGGAAAGGGAGTTGATGTCATGCCATGCCATACCTGGCTTTACTGAAATTAGTCTTTTAGAAGATAATTTTTAAACTGAGGAGGGGAAAGATGCTGAGCTTTACAAATGTGCTCATTCTCGTCAGATGAAAAAGATTTAGGACTCCTTTTCCTTTTTGATTTTTGTAAGACCTTTAAAGCTGTTAACCCAGGTGCTGAATGTTTGAGTCTGAACTTTAGCCTACATCAGTCTCTAAATAGGATTATCTTTGGTATTAAAGACTTCTAAAAAAGTGACTAAAAAAACTCATCTGCAGACCACTTCTTATAATCTATGAGGTAGAGAAGGTGTCCAGTGGAGAAATGTCTCTGATCTAGGATTGGACAACCTTAGAGAGAAGAATGCTTTCAGGCTCCTCCTCAAAACAAAATAAACACTGCAGTTCATCTTCCTTCATGTAAAAAATAATCTTGGAGAAGACTGACAGCTTATCTATCAGTACTGCTAAAGGTATATGCCAAATGTCGGGCTACCAGAGCAAGCAAAAGACCAGCTTTAATTCCCTGACACTATCAGTTATCTAAATAGATGTACCACTCTCACAAGTTTAATACAAAAACAATGTGGATCCAGGGGAAATTATATTATTTTTATAATGTATATACCTCATTTTAATATCAACTTTTATTGTTTTACTTATTCTAGGTTTTTGTTAACTCAATCATTTATATATTTATTTTCTTTTATTTTTCTTTTTTGGGGGAAGGAGGGGTTTTCCAACTACCTGTCTTTTCTCAAAATGAAACAAGACCTTCTGTCTTCTTAATCTGACAGCCAGCTTAAACATTCTGCAGTGTTTATAGCTAGTCATGTTATGATCTAAAATTTAAAAGGCATTGGGAGTGAAAATCTTTTGGAGCTTTTTGTTGGTCTCATTTGCATTTATTAATTGTTAACCCATTTTATATATACGTATATGTGTGTGTGTGTGTGTGTGTGTGTGTGTATATATATACATATATATATATATATATATATATATATATATATATATATATATATATAGGTGTGCGTGAGTGTGCGTGAGTGTGTGTGTGTGTGTGTGTGTGTGTGTATGTGTGTGTGTGTGTGTATGAACAGAGAGAGAGAGAGAGCAACAGTGAAAAAATAGCAACACGTAGTTAAGACTATCAAAGAATAGAACTGAAACATAAGATTATCTTCTGGTGAGATGGTAGTGTCTGACACTCAAAATAGTGAAAAGAAATTAAGAGAACGTGCACTGGCGTGGGACACATAAGGCAGATGTCACCTACAGGAAAGCAGGAAAACACTGTGTTTAAAGATTCTGGTAAGGGACTCACCCCAATCAGGTAAGAATAACCCTAATGTTATTTATGATTTAATGTTATACTGATTTTCCCCAAAGAATATGATACATCCATAAAGAACAGATATAATATAATTAAAACTTTATTTAGCACTGCCAAAGAAGGACACCATGGAAAGGATTAAAAAAACTAAGCAAATAAAGCAGACTGGCTGTCTACTATAAGTGTAAAAACATAGGATCACAGGGCAGATGGCGCAGTCTCTAAAAGTCAGGCTTTCACTCATGGTTAAGGTAGGTTATACAACCAAGCACTTGTAGGGGTGTCTAACTGTTCAACATGATCCATCAGAAGACTAAATAACTCAAGAAGCAAAGCAGACTGGCTGTCCACTTTAAGTGTTAACTCATTAAAGTCTATAGGACCTTTTTGTATACTTCTAGTTCTCACCCATAGCTTCTTATAGCGTCCAGGACTTGTTTGGGGTCTGACTTCATTTACTAAGTGACTTACCAACTGATAATAAGCAATACTGCAAAGTGCAAAGAGTTATTAAAAAAATGACACCCCAATTGTTAATCTAGGATGCCCTACAGTAGAGAAATTAATCAGTGTTCACTCATTAATCACATTTTTATATCTATGTCATATTTTTATAACCAAGAGATCTTAATGTTATTGAGGGGTATGATATAATATGCTATGGTGGGAGATAGGAAAATTCATTGTCTAGTCCATTTATATCACACTATGTCTGGAATATTGTTATTTGTTTGTTGATAATTATGAAAAAAAACAATATTTCCATATGCTCTTTATACTTTAAAAGGAAATGACTTACAAATGGCATCAGGTGAAACCTTGGATATTATTGAAGAAAACATTCTTTCAAATTTGCGTGGTGGTGCAGCGGTTAGCGTTGTCACATCACAGTAAGAGGTTCTCCCGTTCGATTCTCAGCTGGAGTGCCTTCTTTGTGGAGTCTGCATGTCCTCTCCATGGTTGAGTGACGTAAAAGACATGCAGGTAGGTGCATGTGTGAATGGGTGTGCCTTCCTTGAAGGTTGGGCAACGGGCTGGCGACTCGGCACCGTAAAAATCCACTGCCAATCATTAGTGGAACGGACTTCCGCTGTGGCAACCCCAACCAGGAAAAGCCGAAAGACATTACTGTAAGATGCAAATCTTGAGAAATATTCAGTGTTATTTATACTGCTAATTATACAATTAAGCATATGTTTTCATATTTCTGTAAATATTTCAATAAACATGCACTCTTACATAAACTTCTTGTTGTTATGTGAAAATGTATATATGGTTAACAACAATGTTGCAGCAGAATATGTCTAAGTTATACAATTTCCAAAATATAGCAAACTGTTTGTGAAAGTTTAGCAAAAATATAATTTTGGGTCTGTGTATATTATAATATATTGCAGTATTTATGGAAAGACTATGAATGCACTATTATTACAGCAAATAATATGTCTTACTGATAATGCAATTTGTACAGTTTTAATAGCTTTTATTGTTCACAAAGTATTTACTTTTGTTTATCCTATCTTTTTTAAGTTTATTTTTTCAGAAAATGCTCTGGAATGCAAGATGTGTAAAGGCTGTTAAAGGTGTGACATTCCACACCCACTGGGTGTTAATGAGTTAAGACAAAAGATCACAGAGTAAATGCTGAAGTCTAAAATAGCTAGACATCCTCTAATGGTCAAGATATGTTACCACAAACGAGCACCTATAGAGATCTCTGACTGTTCAAAGTGATCAGATTAGTGGACTGAAATCTGCCTTCTGGAAATTTCCATTTTTCTAGTTCCTGTAGAAATTATATGCATGGTGGTCATCCACTGATATATTGGTCTAAATACAGCAATGCAAAGTTAAGTTTAACTGTTCCTCTCCTGCCCTTAGCAGGATTCCTTAAATGACTGAAATGGGGGAAATGTCTATAGCATATGACTTGCAAATTATCTCAGAGGGCATGCTGTGCTGTTATCAGATAGACTGCTACTTCAACATTGCAGTGGGAAATAAAAGATCCATTTATTAAATTCACTGCCTGAATTTAAGGTGGTCAGACATCTCCAGACAGAATTGGCATTCATGATCCAGGTCCATGAACACTTATATTCCTGACAGATGACAGACGAAATGATTTCAGACACAACATTAAGAGAAAGGGTTGGCTCCTATGAGCAATATCCTTTACAAACAAATTGCAACAGTATGTTCTGTCCTATTTATGAACCACACCACTCTAGACTTGTCCATTACCACCTAGAGAACACGATTAAGGCAATTCACAGGTATGCTGAAAATGCAAGATTTGCAAAAAACTTAGTAGGCATTTTTTTTTTTTGTGCTGGTGTCACCCACTAGCCTAGTGCCTTGAACAAGGACTGGATTCAAAATGCAGATGGCTCTTCAGTCTACCTCAGCATTGTGGACCAACATAAGATTACCAATAAGCTCTAAAATGGCTTTAGAAAATGCCAGCACTAGCTGTAAAGTTCTAAGATTCATGCCATCCCAAACAAATCTAAATTAATAATATTTTAAAACTCATTTGATCACTCAAATACAGATCTGCAAATTAAAATCACTACTTTAAACAGTTACCCATAAGAGATAATGTGCTACTAAACACTGCCCCTGATCTGGAACTAAATTTTAGTTATCACCATTGACAATATAATCTCTTACATACATCACAAACTAGGCTTTTGATTCAGTAACAAATTATTCCTCTGTGATTATACCTTCACTACTAAACCCTTTCTTATTCTTACTTTGATGTAAGGTGTCAAATTAATATCCTTTGTCACTTACTTGTTCCATGCTTGTTTGGATATATAAGAAGTTGCTACTTTTGCTGCAGTCATCCTTTCCACACCCAACATTCTTTTGCCTTTGCTATAGGAATAATTTTAGAGATAATTTCTCAACTGGTCAAATCTCAAAAGCTTTGTTTTAAGCGCACACTTATCTTTAGTATTAATCCTCCTCCTCTATACCCTCTCTAATCTGTCATGATCTAAGGTCCCTCCTGAAATTGTATGATCCACCGAGGGCCCTTCACTCTTCCATCAGTAATTTATTAGATGTCTCTTCAGCTCATAACAAAACTGGACAGTTAACAGTCATGCATGACATTTTTACATTACTGAATTAGTTCCTTCCTACTTTAAAGCAACTCATTTCACACTGCTGCTTCAAAATATATATCTCTAGATGCACATGACTGTTCAGAAGCAATGCAACTCTATTTCCCTCAAACCTTTATACATTTTCTGTAAATCTAGTCATAGGGTCATTGGTACATAGGTAATTATTAGGCTATTGATCCATGGGAATCTTTAGAAGCTTGGCTGTGCATTTCCATTATATTTTTTATCCCTTTTAATGTCTACAAATATCCTACAGACAGGTGGAACATTTACTTGTTAACCCTATCCATAAGGGACAAGGGTGCTAGACCAGGGTTGAATTTGCAGTTTCTCATCCATTCATCCAGATCATCTTTCAGTAGGGGAAGCACTGTGCTTTATGTGGAGAGGAAGGCAATTCCAAGAAGTGGTATTCTCTGTGATACATATCTATCCTTCCAACATCTTCTATTTATATTGCAGAATAGATTAAAATCTCTTGAGCGATTTTTATGCCACCACTAGACTTGTAGATATGCAGTAGATCTGAGATGATAGGGTCTGTTCAGGCTCTTTCCAAGCATTCTGGGAAGAATAATAAGTATAAAAGGGTTGCAGTCTACTGAACACTTAACAGAAGAGAAGGTTAGAAAGGCCTATCTCAGCTTGGCCATGGTGTCTGACTTGGGCACTGTAGATGGACTTACAAAATTAAGCATAAACCCATATGTCACAGAATGGATAGCCAGCTGTCTCATTGATAGGACACAAGAAGATAGGATAAAATTCACCTCCACAAAAAGGCCATTCACTAGTGGAGTCCCATAGCAATCGATGCTGGGGACTCTCCTTTTTGGCAACTACGACTCTGATGTCAAGGCAAATGTAAAGGGGCTCTGGTAAACCAAGTTTACAGATGACTGCAAACTAGGCATGGACACTGAATACCCTATATACACAGATACCCTTCAAGAGGGCCTGACACAGATCAAAACTGGTGCCAGAGCCATGGACATAAACTCAATGTGTAAAAAATACATAATACCCTTTGGAAATAATGCATCCCTAAAAGTAGACCCAGTGCTCAGGGATCTTGGAAAGCATGTTGACTGTAACCTGACTTTTGATCATCATGTGTTGATTGTGGAAAGAAAATCATTCTAGGTTGCACAACTTATAAGAAAGGGCATGGCAGCCTGGTCCAAGGATGTCATTGTTTTACTGTACTCATCTCTCATCAGACCAGTCATTGAGTATAACATAACTTTCAGCATGTACATGACCAGGCACTTGAAACAGCTTAACAGACCACAGATGTTGCTCACAAAAAGAATACAGGAAGTAAATGCGGACCATATGAAAGCCCTGTCCCTGTACACAGGTGCCTACATTCTGCTGTGTGGAAATCTATACCTAGCATACAAGGCATTCTTTGACCCTCATAATGATGGATTTGTTGTGCATCCACAAAACAAGTAGCATCAGAAATATCCATTTTAAGGACCTAAGCCTTGTCTGAGGCATAAAAAGGATATGTTGGGGGGACAGGTATGTGTCTCAAAGATTACCAATTCTGTGAAAGAGGTTTTCCATCCATGTGAAGCAGAATTCATTCCTAACTATATTGAAAAGTAACTTGGACCAACAGACGAGAAATCACAAATTTACCCTTGGCTTGGCGCCTATCCCCCTAGTAGACAGGTGTAGTTTGTGAACACATGATGTAATTAAAGCTATATCACAGCTATAAAATTTCTTGGAGTAATGACTGGTCAACAATATTTTGGTAAGCTTGGCTCGGCATAAAGAGGCTTCTAGGCTGATAGCCTAGTAACCACGATGAGCCTATAAGGAAAGGAGATTCAAAAGCTTTTCTTACCTAAGCAATGTTTCTGCTCTACTCAAAGAGGAACAGTGAACATATCTGAGAGTGGATGAAGAATGGAACAAGAAAGTAGAATGAGTCACCAGCAAAGATGTGGAAAGGCAAAAGTGATACAGAAAGTAAATGTGAGGGATTATAAGAGGTGGAGAGTTAACTATGTTATATCAAAATGCTAAAGCTCTAAATGCAATTACTCACTATCTTGGCAAGAAACCTCGTAGCGTGAATGCATACAGGCAACAAACATACACATTCAAGCAAACTGGTAATTCATACAGTTCTAAAAAACATAAGGCAATAGTATTACTTCCCTGCACCACACGCTCTCCTTATGTATATATGCTTGACACATGAGAGAAACAGTAATCACAGTTGTAAAATTGCAATCACTGTTGTAAAAGGTTTAATAGTGATTACTCTTTCCTCAATACCCATTGACTTTACAGTATAATGACACTACTTTGAGCCTTCAGACATCTCTGTAATAAGTAGTGAGCAAAGAACTGATGCACAGTAAAACAAGCAAAAGAGCTCAAGCAAGTCAAAGTAAATCACTGGGAAGTCTGACTTACCCACTTATGCTTGAAAAAGGAAACACACATGAAAGCATCAGGAGAAAGTAAGTCCAGATGTATGGGAATAGGAGGAGGAGGTTTTACAGATGTGTGTGAGCCTGAGGAGGTGCCCTGAACAGTGTGAATAATAGCTAATAATTTAGACATTGTCTTTTTGTTCCTTTTTGTAGAATAAGGGCTGGAAGAAGGATGATACATATTGGGGTTAAAGAAAAATGTAGTAAGAGTGGTTTGTATGTAAATATAATTAATTATATTTTTTTCCTTATTCCACATCTTTCTTTTCATTACCAAATCTTTCATATTTACCTTCCTTGTAAATCAAAGCATAACTTTGCCTAAATCCTGTCTATACACCCAACTCTAATACCTTCATTACATTTGTTATACTTTATTTTTTTACTACCCTTTACTTGACCAAGTCTTTGTTTATTTCAATTTTACTGCTATGCAAATATATTCTGTTGAAGTAATTTAGAACACAGTTATTACTTCACACATTTTTGTAGTGATGCAACTTTGTTTTGTCTGCATTATTTCATGGATGTTCAATAGAATATACATGTTTGCAATTAAACTGTTTTCTGCTGTTGTCATGTCTTCCAAATGACATGGGAAGTGGCTGAAAAGGGTTTTACATCACTTTACCTATCCTGTTAACCAAATAAATAAATTGTTCAAAATAATTACTGCTACGCAGCCTGACAATTCGTTGCTGCTTTGCCACAGCTTGAAGAACTATGGTCTACCTTATACCTGGGTGGTTTGTCCATTTCACTCCACCTTAGCTATACATCTGACAGGCAGTGATGGGAATCTCAGGCTAAACAGGGGAATATGCACACTGCTGGAAGGATTCTGATCAGGTCCTGTGCCTGCTATGCAGTACTGCATCCATATGCAATGTTCTACCAAAAATAAAGGAGTGCAGTTTTAACATTAGCAAAAACAGACATCTGCAGCCTGACCACATTTTGGTCCTTTTGACTCATGGGGTGATTCTACTCATGATCCAAGGTAATCGGAGATGGATCCAGCACTAGGCAATCTATGCAGCTGCCAAGTGCCCAATGTCTTGGGGGAGCACGGGTCAGGGGGGCTTCCACAAAAACTTACATTTCTTCTTTAAGAATGCACCCTGCATGCATTACATTTCTTCTTTAAGGATGCACATAGAGTGCATGTCTAGTAGTATCTGCATTATGATGCATGCACATTTCAACTGAAGCAGAGCACACAACTTTCAAGAAACAAGCCGAGGATGGACACTGCCATTCCAGATGAATGTCATTCCTGTTCTTGGGGTTAGGGTGTGAGTGTGAGTGTGAGTGCGTGTGTAAGTAACATACCCTAGTTAGGAATAGCAGATTGGTTAACTCATTCATGTTCAAACCCTGTACCTTCAATATAGGACCCCAGAACCTAAATCCTCTACACCAACTGCCAAACTGTCATCAGAAAATACTGCCGAGTTTTAGTGCATTTTCAAAGAATGTTGAGGTTTCTGTTAAATTTCAAACAATGTTGAGCTTCTGTGCATTTTCAAGAAATGTTGACTTTCTCTGCATTTTCAAGAAATGTTGAGTTTCAAGGGAAGGGGCGGCACATTGGTGCAGGGGTTAGCATTGTCACCTCACAGCAAGAGGTTCTCTGGTTTGATTCTCAGTTGGGGTTACTTCTGTGCAGTCTGCATGTCCTCCCTGTATTCGTGTGGGTTTGGTTTCTTCCAGGTGCTTCAGTTTCCTCCCACATTCCCAAGACATGCTGCAGGTGGTTACCTTTGGGAAAAACCATGTACCCATGAATTACCACATAGGTGGCAGAACACTAAACACCCAAAAGTGTGATGAGAGACTTAGGGACAGAGGTGGACAGTGGTCTTACCTTCAATAACCACATCGCCACAACAATCAGGAAATCCTTCTATGTGGCAGACCTCATCACTAAGGGCTTTTCATCCAGAAAAAAGGAGGTCATTGTCCCACTGTACTCATCCCTCATTAGACCCATTATAGAGTGCAACACCCCATTTGGTATGTACCTCACAAGACATCTGCAACAGCTGGAAAGGCTGCAGAAACACCTCACTAAAAGAATCACAAGCCTAAAGCAGATGCCCTATGCTGACCATCTAAAAAAGCTCCAGCTATACTCTGTGGCATATCATCTACTCAGGGGCAATCTCTGCTTAACATACAAGGCCATGTCAAAGCCTGAGTTGTTGGACATGCTCCATTTAAAGAAATCCCAATCCCTCAGAGCCACACGCTCTAGGGATCTAAACCTTGTCATCACAATGAACAAAACATGCTGGAGGGATAGGTTCCTGACCCAGAGACTCCGCTTACTCTGGAATAGACTGCCCATACATGTCAAGCAGAGCACCTCCTTGGCCCTCTTCAAAAGGAACCTTGATGGTTGGATGGGAGATAGGAAATTCACCCTGGGGATGACGTCAATCACCCTGCTAGATAGGGGTCCAGGGAAGTATACATTGTGGGAAGAAATATCCAGGGAATTGTTATGGCTAGGCTTGTATAGGCCCTATGGCCAATAGCCTAGTACCAACCTATGGATTGGACATTCTAAATTGGCCCTAGGTGTGTGTGTGTATGTGTGCCTTCTGAAGAAGGTTGGGCACCGGGCTGGCAACTCAACACCGTAAAATGTTACTGCAAACCACTGATCCGCTGTGGCAATCCCTAAAGGAAGCAGATGAAAGGAGAAGAGGAAATTGAGCTTCAAGGGAACAGATGTTTATTGTTGCTCATGCTAAGTCTGTTTTCAATGTGTAACTGTTTTGTTATACTCAGTGTTTGTGTTAAAAATTTGAGAGGCATGTTAGTAGCACAAGAGGTAGCATTTGCCTTTGGTGCAGAAGGCTGTAAATTCTACTCCCACACATATACACAGTGTGCTGATATTGCAGTGCCTCCTTTAAGAGGGGATGAAGGTGCTACTCTCCTATGTATGTCATCCTTTGGATGAGAAGCCTAGCAACAATGAATCTGTTGCCAGTTTGACAGCCATTCCTTATTGCATTACCACCAGCTTACCATTTTTTTTTAATGTAACATGGGCAGTTTATTACTCAAGGGCAGCAGGCACTGAATTTGTACAAGAAACACTGAAATGTAAAGTTGTTTGCTAGCAGCAACCTCTTTATTAGTTAGAGAGCTCTTTAATGTGGATTTATTCTGAAAGCGATTACTTCTGAAGAGATTGTGCATAGTAAGTGATATTGGCAGATTGTAATGACAGAAGTTTGAGCAGCTTTCTGTGGTTGAAATGTTCTGTAATTGGTAGTTTTGACTTTATTGGTTCACATGTTTTCATTCATTGTTTACTGGAAAAATGTTCAAACCTACAAATTTAAAGCACACTGTTAACAAGTGGTGCTCTATTATACAAGGAATATGTTTGTCTAAGTCCCCTTCAATAAACACACATCACAGCAAATGACATTTGATGACCTTTATTACAATTCCATAAATGTAACGTTATTGACCAACTAATTTTTCATTTATTAATCACAACATAAACATCCATATAACAGTTAACTTGCAGCAGCATGCCCCCACTCACCTTGACCAAGTAAGCAGCATCCTTACCTCCGCTCACTTACTTTACTTATCAAGCAGTGTCCCACCGCTCACTTGACCCAACATCCATATAACAGTTAAGTTAGGGCAGCATGATCCCACTCACCCTGACCAAGCAAGCAACATCCTTACCTCCACTTGCTTACTTTACTTATCAAGCAGCGTCAAACAGTTCACTTAAATTTCCCAACTCATCGAAAAGACCATCCAGCTAAATAAGCAGCATCCTCACCTCCACATGCTTAAGTATACTTGTCAAGAAGCATCCAACTTCTCACCTGCATTACCCAACTCATTGAAATGAACCTCCAACACCAGAGGGGGAACAGAAGAGGGACAAGCCTGGTCTTCTTTTCCGCCCACAAGCCTTATCAGGCTGTTCCCCCTCCTTCATTCCAAAACTTCCAATTAAACCTCCCAAAATAAGCTTAATCATATGTAAGGGCTGAACCAAAGTCATTCGGTGTACTCCATCCCCTCTGAACCATACTAGATCTCTATCATCAACCTCTCAGTGCCCTAAAATACAAATCCCCAAAGCAACCAGTTGTCTAAATAACCAAAATTAAATTGATGAGCCCTCCCCAAAGCCAAAATAACCATGGTACTATCCAACCACACAATACCCACACCTTGATATAACCTTTTTAAATCCTCAATCCTCTGTTGTCCTTCCAACTGTAACTTCAGAAGCATGACCAAATCGTACCCTGCCACATGTCACACAATGATTGCAAGGGGCTGCAATGCCACCTGAAACAATGTAAACCCAATTTATATATATAAATTTATTCTCCTTCTTCACTAAATCCAATGCCCCACCAATGCATCCAAAATAAGTAGCAAACCTCTCTCCCAGAAACCAACACACCAAAATCTCTCCACATCACATATACAACTAATTACACTTCCAATTAATTCATTTAAGCCATCTCTTTTCTCTCTTATTACACTACCGCCCTGCTAAACTATGTTATATGATCTCTATTTCACTGTAACACCCTTCTACTTATTAATCCCTATGAGCATGTTATTCGATAAATCTTTACCCATCTCTTGGAGCCTATAATATAATCTTTAATATTGTCCAGGGAACCTATGTCTTCACTAATCCACATACTACATAAATTACTCAAATTATAGCTAAGTTTTAAATTGATGTCTCTTCTTACTATGTTATCCAGAATTTTTATTATGTAATGCAAACCTAAGTCTTGTTTTTTATTTATGTAGAGGTTTTTCTCCTTGTACTTTCTTGTAACTGATATGTTTAAACTTTTGATTACCTTACCATGTGATTATGAAATCATTGAAATGTAACTCAAAGCCTTTTTTTACTGTGGAGCTTTTCTCCCCGGGTCTCTGATGAAAATGGATATGTATCCAGTTGGACTAACCCGGTAAACAAATGTAAAATAAAATAAATAAATAAATAAAATTTAAAGTCCTGGCCAAAATAACATTACCCCCAAACTGATATTTCAGCCTGATGCTTGATAGCTAGGCCAGTAGTGCAACCTGATCATTCACCCGAACTATAATGCCTGCAAATCAGTTGTACTACCCGCATCGATGCCCCAAGTCACATGCTCTCTTGCTGCCATGTATGCCCCTGTGGCCTACCAACCCAGTTCTCCTGAAACAACTTAATCATAAACCATTCTGCCATGGTCACAACACGACTGCTCAGGCTTACACTGCCTCCCCCTCACTACGGATTTCTTAGTGCTGCTCTTCCTGTAAACCCGCTTCACCAAGATTAACGTCCAAAAGTTATGCAACTCCCTTACCACCCAACTTGTTAGGCCAAGAAATCTGGACAATGCCATAAACAGAAATGGGACAAAATTGGGACTATTTTCATATTGCTGTCGTAAACTTAGAAAGATAGAACAGGTTTTGCAGTACATGAATTCTCTTAAGGGAATTCTCTAACTTCAAAATTTTAATGATTTGATGCCAATTGCCAGACCAAACTTTTATGAAAAAACAGCCCACGATGTAAGGCCAAAATGTGGACATTCCAGGAAAAAACTGTACAGTAGAGGCATAGCCAGCCTTAGACATAGGCCAACTAGGCAACCGCATAGGGTGCCGTTCTAGTAGGGGCAATTTTCCAGTAATCTGAACATTGTAGGTAGACCACAATGGAGCTACAGGATGGTGTTGGGAGGTGCTGTGGACCCCTTTTGCCTAGGGCACCAGTTGACCAAAGGCTGGTAGTGAGTAGAGGCATGCTCCTTTACCCAATTCCTCCATGACCAGTTTCCTGAAAACTCACCTATGATGCCCGGCAAAGTACTCTGGCCACATATCCTACCAGAAAGGAACAGTGCCACAATAACTGTGCTCTCAATTAATGTGCTGACTGCTTTGAAACCCTTAAACATCTGCGTAACCTTAACAACCCAAAATTCACTACTTATTAATGACAATCCTGGCTAGTACTCTAGTCATAGCACTCAGAGCTAACCTTAACCACCCCCCAAACTCGCTACTTCCTAGTGACAGTCCTAGCCAATATTCTAGCCAACTGCATCATCTCCCTCCTCAAGCCTACTAATCCCCTGTCACTGCCATAATCCTTGACCTAGGAAATGAAAAACTCCTTCTCAAACAAACCTCTCTACCAATGCACTAAAACTTACCCATTTGCCAAAACTCATAGTTACTGCACCAACGTACGCACTAAAACACTGTTTCCCCAGCTGCCCTGTCACTACCAGGTACACACTACCCCTGATCCATAGCATGTCCTCAACTCCCCACAGTCAGCAAAACAGTTGGCCCCGTCCCTAATTTTTGTCATGGCCCATTCCATATAGCTAGAGATCATGCATGCAGCTGCACTTCCTGACTAGAAAACCCCCACTAATTTATAGTTTTAGAACAACTTACAAGTATGAAGTTTTACATAAAAGTTATAAAAGTTTTATGTATGTGTGTACAGTATTTTTAGAGTTATTTGCTATAGAACATCTTAATAATGCATTATTCATGATTGATTAACATATTTAATATATTACAGTGTTTTATTGGTTAATTTAAAAGAAATAACAGGTTTATAAGCAAGCTATGTAGGTTAGTACGCTCATCTGATGAGGTTTTTATGACAAAAACATTACAGGAGTGTTTATACAACGTTTATGTGTCTTTGTGAATTTCGCCATTAAAGAAGCTTGTGTTGGAACTGGTTCGGCTTCCAGTGCCTATTTTTCGCTTATTTGTTCACGTTGCAGCACTTTTTAACCACCTTTTGGTTTACTAGAAATCTTCATTCTTCATGTTGTACAGATGCAGATCAACACACTTCTTTTCGCTAAGAATTATTTATTATTCTATTTGCTGGACCTTGTTCTGCATTTGTAATCAATGCTTCTGTCTGTGTTACATTTTTAGCAGAGGCTTCAGGAAGAAAATAAAAAAAGAAAATTAAAACTGAAGGACGTTTATTTTAATTATAGCTAACCAGAGCTACAGCTTGATGTCTTTGCAGTAAATTATTACTTGAAGGAAATTGCTTTCTGTTACTCACATAAGATGTAGTCTAGTATTTTTTGTCCCCCACTGCATATCATTCAAGATATCAGTGCCCCACTTCCTCATTGGGTCTACCAGCTAGTCTCCTACTACCAGAGACTTAGTCTAGAATTCCAGGGGTTGGTCGTGGACACTAAGGGCATCCCAGGGGCTTGACCATCTTTGTTTCCTTTGGGGGGGTTTATATGCCCTACCCACTTTCCCTTTCCTTGCTCCCCTTGCTCGCCTAGCACATCTCATAGCAATTCCCCTCTATGGACCATTCTTCCCCTTAGGGAACATCGACTAGTACACTCCCACCCAGAAAGGACATGCTTATCTTTCCCTGCAGATCTGTCAGTCGCCTGACCTGCTAATCAAACTTGGGATGGATGAGCCATAGCCAGGGCTTTACCTGTCTATGTCAATGCAGGCAAGATATACTGTAGTTTTGATCCTCATATATGAAAGTTTTGCTCTCTGTTAGTAAAGTCAGTTGTGCCCTTATCTGTATGATGCATACAATGTTTTTTCTTATTTGTATTTATTTATTGCACAGTAATGTCCTTGAAAGCCAAAAATAAATTGGGAAAACATTTATGTACACATGTCATAACATAATCCTGAATATCTTAAACAAAACAACAGAATCAGATCAATGTATTGTGCAAGTAGTGCCATGTAAGGTACATATGTACTCCAAACATATTTATTACTCATTCCCCGATACTGAACTTCATGAGTAAAGACAGAACAGAAATGAAGTTTCATAATAAATTGAAATTATTTAAAAAAGGAAAGAAATGTCTTTTTAAAAAATATTTTTGAACAATATCAAGATATAATGTTTAGGCGTGCATAATGCAAATCTACTCACAGCCACCTTTGTCTGGTCACTCAGCATTCAACTTTCTATAGGTTCATAGGTAAGTACTAGGTTAGCTGCCCTTGTGAGTCATTTTAAGTCTAGCCAAGTTCCCTTTTTGTGGTTGAACTAACCTACCCCATTTGGTTAGAGACTGGCCTTATGCATCCCATAGTCAGTAATTATATATTACTCTAATGAGAATAAATGGGACTGTACCACAGATGATATGAGGAGACCCATGCATGGGATAAAGCACTTAGGAGAGGCTTCTGTCCATCAGTAGTATAGGAGGCAGTTCTGGGGTAAATTTTCTGTTTCCCATCCATAGATCTAAGCTGTGCTTAAATATGGACAGGGATAACCTTTGCTTTATGTGAATGGGGCATTCCAGTCATTGCAGAATTTCTGACAAAAAATCATACTGGTCATAAGCCATTCTGTAAAAAAATATTTCACATGTAATTTATATTAGAAACACAAAAACCTTACAGACAATCTGAGCATATACTTATTTTATTTATACAATTTAAGCCTCAGTCTCTCACAAGTAACAGCTGGACAAGAATACCTACCTAACAATGACAAAGATAAGGAATCATCCTAAAGTGGACTTAATGAAAACACCAATAACTTCTTAATTATCTGGAACCAAGACTTTCAAAAGTAAGAAAAATAATGCTACTCGGCAAACAGTGGTTTCAAGTACAGCTAAATAACCAACATAATCCTGATGTGAATTATACTTTTTAGTCCTTTCTTAAAGCAAAACATATTTTGCAACTAATGTGAATACTTACAAAGGCACAGTACCAATCTTAAGATAGCTATTTTTACCTGTCGCAATACGGTGGCATGCAGAGCACCAACAAATTCAACAGTCTTTTTTGGATGGTATTGAGGTAGTTTTTCATATAGATATACACAAAGAATAAGCATAGTTACTGGATTTCCATCACAAACTTCTGTTGCCTGTTTAAATCACAAAAAACATAAATCATGACATGCATTTTCAGTCACATCACCCTTATTTAAAAAACTTCAAATAGAAAATTATCTGTTTATTTAATATGCACAACATATTTATTTGCCGAGTTGCTGTATAACTGTTTCCAAACATTCTAATTTTTCCTTGTGAAAAATATTTTACTCAAGATTTTTCTTTATTTACTTTTGTGTTACTGGCTCACAAACCTCTGTGATGCATACATGCCAGACCAAGATTTGCTCATCTTTACTCTTCCTCAGTTACTACAACCCAGGCAAGCTATACAGGATAGGAGAGCCATGAGAGCTCCAGATTCATATCGACTCATCACAGGTAATTTTGATGAATGGAAAAAAACCCTGAAAACTGTTCATTGAAACCGCCTAAAATGAACAACACAAATTTTTTTGCACTCCCCATATGGTGGGACCCCCCCCCCCCCCGGACTTATATATACTAACTACAAGATCAACACTGGAGAAAGAAGCAAACTCCACTATCACTGAATGTAATTTCGGCAAACAGTACTCATTCTTTTTGCATTTACTGAAATTATGTTCAACCACACAACCTGCTCCTGAGAAAAGTCTCCAAAGCAGCTAATATTTCAGCACATACTAGATATCAGTGTAGGTACTTAGGTTGTGTCCACCCATCAAATATCATCCAAAGACCAAAGATATATTATGCCATCAGCAGGAACATGGGCATACTGCTTCCAATATTCAACTCAAGTTCATCATAACTGTGTTCCAAGCACTTGAAGACATTGCCAGCCTACATCATCAATCACTGACAGGGTTCAGTCCTTTAGAACCTTTATCATCTCCAGTCTTGATCAGCAGAAAAGGCAAAACACAAAGCTGTTATCCTAGCAATTCTCTCCATTTGTGCCATGAGACTGAGAGGTATACTTAACATATCCTGTCCCTCTGCCTTGTACGTCACAACATGTTGTAGGCATTGTATGTTGTGATAGGACAGTTTTGCCCTAGCATGCATTTTCTGAAGTATATGAAGTGAGAAACTTGAATGTCTGGTATTAATGGCTGATAGTACTCATCTATGAATTTCCAGGGCAGGGGGAAAAAAGACATATGGGATGTTCAGACAACACAGGGACAGGTGTGTGTGTGTGTGTGTGTGTGTGTGTGTGTGTGTGTGTGTGTGTGTGTGTGTGTGTGTGTGTGTGTGTGTGTGTTTTATGTGCATGTGGTAGACTGAATGAGACGGGTGCTCTGCTTACATGATGCAAGTGCCAACACTGTTAACTACCGTGGGAAGTACAAATAAGCACCTCACTATAGTTAACTGTGATTCAGACCAAACTAGCCAATAATGAGGTCTTTACTCATAGGGGCCAATGTGTCTGTGAAATCCAAATCATCACATTGCACAAACAGGGCCTTTTTAGTGTTTTATTGGTTCCCATTTGTTGTGCTTAAGGATAGACAAGAAGTTTACTTATGGAATTTGGTTGTATTTCTGACTATTTTATAATAGATGTTTCTATGAATTTTAATACATTTTCAAATAGCATACATTGTCTTATAATCACTAATGGTGTCTAGCATAATTCCTGCATGGGTAATTTCACTGGAGTCTGCTGTTAGTATCCAGCTCAAGATACATATCCAGTAAATTTATCTGTCCTTGTGGTTATACATATAAGCTGTGTTAACCCTTATAGATTGATAGAAGCATGAATAGTCTTATGTGCACAGTTGGGCCAGTCAATATTAAGGTAATTTTGGATTATCATTTCAAGTTCTATATTTATAGTTATTCAAGATAATATGATTTCAGAGCCTGATTTGTCTGCATTAGGAGGTACATACTATGTGCATAGTTAAGTACAAGGCTAGCCGCCCTTGTAAACCATTTTAAGCCTAGCCAATTTCCCTTTAAATGTGAGAATCAAACCCTGTACCTTGTGTACATGAGGTAAACACCTTAACTACTAAGCCAGCTGTGTGTTCATTTTAAATGTAGCTGTTACAATTCCAATTTTATTGATTTTTGGTATTTGTGAGGGACGTATGGCAAGGTTCAAATTTTATGAATATATATATTGGTTACACCACCAGCTATTTTACTAGTATGATCATTATGGACAGGGACACTGATTTTCCAATTTTCTGGGGGAAAATACCATTAAATTCAAAATTTGTGATACATGAGCATTGGAAAAAAGTACAGTTGTGTAAGTCCTACTTACCTGTAGCAGTAGTGATCAAATCAGTGGCATTTTAGGTTCTGGGCCTGCACAAACCCACACTGGCAGCTTTCCAGAGCTCAGAATCCCATCCTCAGACTCTCTAATTAAGGGGACTGGTTAAGCACCTCCCATCAGGGGAAGCCTAACTAACCCATCACAAAATGTTAGTTATTCATGCTTTTAGTGCCAAGGAGGAGGAACCAAGAAGGAGCAGTAGCAGGAATTGCCCATAACCAACCAATCTTCAGCAAAAAAATCACCAGCATAAATAACCAAAGCCAACCAACAACAAAACAAGGCTGAATACTACTGAATTACATATATAATACAGGGTGGTGGGAGGGTGCTGCCACTGAGGCAGTTTGGAATTTGAACAGCTATTGTTACAGGTAAGCAGGATTTATGCAACTGTACTATGTTCATTGTTCACACTGCCTCAGTGGCATTTTGGATAGATTCCCAAAGCTTCCCTACTTGGAAGGAAGAAGGATAATGATCCAGGAGCCTCTGGACAATTGTCCTAGCAAAGCCTGTTCAGGAACTTAAGAAATAATCCAGTTTGTAGTGCTTTGTGAAGGTATGAATAGAGGACAAGACTGATGATTCTAAAAATTTCTATATCCATTCCTTTCCAATATGTCACCAAGGCATGTGCCTTAGCCTTGCATGTAATCGATT
Organism: Protopterus annectens; assembly: GCF_019279795.1. Taxonomy (NCBI): domain Eukaryota; kingdom Metazoa; phylum Chordata; order Ceratodontiformes; family Protopteridae; genus Protopterus; species Protopterus annectens. Next base: position 481,075,318 of record NC_056735.1, read on the forward strand.
TACTATGGCAGGACTAATAAAGAACAACAGTAGAGGGCAACCAATGAGCAATCATTTGCTTAGAGACGGGTTCACCCTTCTTAGCCCCAGAATAAGGAAATAAATAGCTGTTCAGCTTTCCTGAAGGGCTTAGTTCTGTAAAGTTAGTACCTGAGCTGTCTGTGAACATCCAAGGTATGCAGGATATTTTCTTCATTGTTTTTAAGTTTCATAAAAAAAACTAGGAGACTGATGGCTTTATCCAGCATAAATTCCAAAACAACTTTTGGCATGAAAAAAAGATTAGTATGTAAAACAACCATGTCCTTGTGGAAAATCACATACATTTAGTCCTCCATGAGAGCGTATTGCTCAGAAACTCGCCTTGCGGGTGTGACAGCAATAAGCAAAACATTTCTCCAAATGATGAACTTCAAATCAGCCTGAAAGATAGATTCAAAATTAGATAAAGTCACTTTTTCAAGAACAAAAATTGAGATTCCAAAGAGAAGGAATTTGCTTTTGAAGAGGTTCTCACATGCAACACCCCTTTCATAAACTGTTTAACCACAAAAAGAGGGGGATCCATGGGCAGACAAGCAGAGATTGACACAAGATGCACCTGATACATGCATAAAAAAAGCCATTGTTGAGTAATGCATACAAATATTTCAAAACCAGAGAGGAAGACACTATACTGGCCATCTGATATTGGTTATGAGACATGTAGAAAAACTCTTGCAGCTGTAAACATAAGATTTTCTACTTGCAGCTTTTCTTGTCTTCTTCAATACCTCTTGTACATTCTCATGAAGCAAATGCATAAAAGGTATCAACATAGAATCAGTCAGGTTGTCAGTAGCAATTCCTCTAAGATGGGGTGCACCAGTCACTGGTAATTCTTTCTGAATCTTCAGAAGTGCCTCATGTGTCAGTGGAAAGGGTAAAAATGGACAAAGGAACATTATATCCAATTGGACAGGAATGCTTCTGTCCCCAAAGCATGGCTGCAAGGATACCTCAAACAGAATTTTTCCAATTGTCTGCTTTGAAAGGGGGTGAACAGAACTATTTGAAGACTTCCCTATATCTGGACAACATCCAGGCAGACCTCTGTACTGAGTTTATACTCATGATGGTCCATCCAGGATCTGCTTAGTCTGTCTGTCGCTATGCTTTGTTTTGATGAGATATAAGAGATCTGAAGCATCAGACAATGCTGTAAGGTTAGCTGCCAGGCCATCACTATCAACAGACAAAAGAGTATGACCGTGTATCCCTTGTTTGTTTATGTACTACATGACTGTGATGTTGCCTGTGACCAATAATGGGAGACAAACACCATAAGGGGTGAAAAGCTTTTAAGGTCTGAATCACTGCTAACATATTTTTGATATTTATATGTGTTGTAGCATCCAGAGGAACCCATATGCCTTGTACTTGAACTCCCATGGACACTGTTCCCCAAGTAAAATCTAATAGGTCCATCTAGACAAATTGAACTGGGGTCTGGAAGGAGAAGGGTACATCTCAATACAGAGGCTTCTGTTCCCTCCACCACTGTAACTCTTATTTCACAAAAATACAGCACTTTTACCTGGAAATCCAAGGGAAACAGTTGCTGGGTCCTACAATCTTTTAAGAACCACTGGATCTTTTTCAAGTGGAGTCAAGCCTGTGGTGTCATGAGGGTCATTAATGCTGTGAGGCTTAGAATTTTGAGAAACTATCTTGCAGAGGCAGCTTTTTGAAGACAGAAATCCCTGAAAATGTTCTGAACACTAAGAACTTTGCCTTCTGGTAGAAAGGCCATACTTTTTGTGTCCATCATACACCTCAGGAAGACAGTTCTTTGTGAGGGAGTGAGACAGGGTAGTGATCTGGAAGAAAGGGAAGGACTGTCTACAGGGTGACTATTTTAAATTTGTGTACTTTCAGAACAGTATTTAGGCATGACAAATCTAGTAATGGTCTTATGGTAGCTCCAGTTTTGGGAGTAAAAAGGATTCTGTTGAAAAATAATTTTCCTTTTTGTGGTGTAGGAACTGGTTCTCTAAACCCTGCTTGTAACTTGTGAAAGTGTATCAGCAAGAACAGATGTGTGTGGTCTGGTGGGTGCAGGGGGATTTCCCTGAATGTAGGAGAATTTTCTGTCCACTGCCAATAATATCCTCATTAAATTATTCTCACCAGTCATTTGTCTCAGATTATTTGAGGCCAGGCTGCTGGGTTGAGCTAAAGCCTGGAGTAAGGGGAAAGGGAAGAAGGAACAGAAGGAATGGATGGGATGCCCCGAGTCTTGGCATAGTCATTCTTTAGCAGGGGGGTGATCTTTATTTGGAAAGGAACCCATTTATTTGGTTTGGAAGCATTATCCCCCTGCCTTTTGTTCTTGGTACCCTGGCTTTTTGTAGGCTGGGATTTATGTTTTTTCTGCCCTTTAAAGTTGAATATCTTGTCAGGGGAAAACCTGGAAATATGAAACATTCTAGATACTCCATGCATCAACTTACCTCTATTTGAGAATCTGGGTTCTAGTAGGACCAAACACAAATTCAGAACTTAACCAAGCATAGCTTCTCAATATAGCAGAAGCATCTGCATTTCTAGAAATTATGTCTGCATCTTACAAGACACTCACATGTTTCCAAACCTAGCTCGCATTAGAAAATATCTCATTCATATAGCATTTATGCTCAGCAGGCAAGGATACAGCAAAGTCATCTAAATTGCAAACACATTGCAAAATAAATTTCCATCTGTTAATTTAAAATTATAAAGACTAAATTACTAGATTCATCCAACCTTTTCCCCTGTGATTTGAACCACTTGCCAGTTTTATCCAGTGGTGTAGGGTTAGAAGAAGCCAAGGCTCTCTTGTTAGAGATGGCATTTGGAAAAACTGTAGATGAGTCACCTGACAAAGGAGCCCAAAGAGCTGCAAGATCTGAGTACACTTTGTATTTCTTTGGTTTTTACATGCAGTTTTATAGGCAAATGTGTTTTACCTGCAGTTTTATAGACATCTTCTAAGGCAGGTAACAGAGGAGGGACAGCCAAAAAATTTGGAATTTCATCCTCAATAAGATCGACAACTCTGTCAGTCTCTGAAGTACCTCTATATGTCTCTAAACTTAGCATCTGTAGAACTAGGGTTTTTTAACCTGTTCACTTTCCAAAGAATCAGAATGTATGGATTCAGAGTGTTCAGCACTGTCTGCATCACAGTCACAGTCAAAATCAACTGTGCTAGACCAATCTCTAGAAAAAGTAGCCCCATAGTCATTCTGAATAGGAATATAGGCTCTGAGATTAGCTAACTGTAAAACACTCTTCGCTAAGGAAATCACATCAGCCCTATACATAGTAATAACCTAACTGCTGTGTGGTGAAGTTTCTGTTTATTCTTACTATGAACTACAGTGGAGGACACAATATTTGTGGACAGAATATTATATCTGGCAGGGGGTCTCTTCCACCAGACCTCCCCTGTACATAAAGGGTTTTATTCTCCTGTACCTGAACCATGTACTGAAACAGCACCAGAGAATGATCCTGCCTTCCAGTACCATAGATGGTTGTAGACCCATAGTAGAGGGTGATGGGAAAAAGGTAAGTGGTATGCAGGCTGGCTTAAAGCAACAAAAGATTCACAAACGATAGGCTTAGACATGCTTTTGAAGAGTTTTTTTTTTTCTTAGGTGCAACTGCATTTAATCAGAGGCAGCCGTATCAGGCTTCATCAAGTCAGGGAAAAAAACACCATCCAGAATAATGCATTGATAATATTTAGGGCTGACTAAGGGGAGTAATAACAGAAACTATGAAGTAAGTTCCCATACAGCAACTAGGGCTAAACTGTATAAAATATAGAAGAAACAGTTTCAATTGTGCTAAGCTTTGTTCCATAACCCACCCAATGTAGTAAACAACAGCACACACAGTCACAAAACCTAATAAAATTCACTAGGTTAGGGTTGGCATAATGGTTAAGTTTGCCTCACAAACACAAAGTACTGGATTTGATTCTCACTCTTAAAGGTAAAATGTCTAGGCTTAAAATGTCCTGCAAGGTCTGCTAGCCTAGTACTAATCTATGAACCTATGAACTTGTCGAAATACTGACAAAAATCAAATATATGCCCTTAAATAAACTAGAAACATTTTAAAACAACATAAATAAACATCGGTATCAGTTCCAAAACAGGTAGAATACTCGCCTTTTGTGCACAAGACTGTGGGTTCTATTTCCACACCAGGCAGATCAATTGCTGACACTGTAGTCAGTGCCCTGAGTATATTATCTTTTAGATGAGATGGTAAACTGAGGCCTCATCTGCTTGAATTGGTGGTAGATCACGTTGAAAACAGTAGGGGTAGTTCCTGGATGCCACGGCCAAATTTATCCTAAATGTATAGATACCATATTGGGACTCCCCTGAAAAGAGGCTACTAGCTTAATCAGACTAACCCTGTCAACAAACTATTACTAAATAAATTTGCTTAGGGATTCCCTTCTCAGAAATGAAAAAAAGTTACACAGAAAATGCAAATAAATTAATGTATGATAAATTTGAGACTTAATGATAAAAATGGCTATAACAGTGTTAAATTAGAAGTAGATATCATAATAGTGAAGAAAAAGTGAAAAATGCCATATTTTCTCATCAGAACTTCAAAATGAAGCAGGTAGACAACAGAAACAATAGGCCTATTGGCCTACATGCACAGGGAACTTCCTAGTGTTCAACTGACCACAGAAAGTACAGCTCTGTAGGTAAACAAACCATAAAGTACAGTTGTATAAGTTGAACTTACCATAACAGCAGATGTACTAATGAACACTGCTGCCAGCCTGCCAAGGATATCACAGCTGTCCAGCTTCCAAAGCTTCAGGGCATCTTCCATGTACCCAAACTATCAAGCAGCTTGAGCTGAGCAGACTAAAAGACAAGTGTGGGCATGAAACCTTCAGAGCTTTTCTGCCAGCAGAGATTTGGAGGCTGAGCACTGAAAGGACAATGCTAGGAATAACAAAAAATGCATATCCACACACTGGCATAAAAACACCCCAAAAACAAAGGGGATGGAGGGAGGGGGAGTCTACTGCAGCAGTGATCAATCAGACATTTACTATTATGGTAAATTCAACATACACAACTATACTATGTTCTTCATATTGATCACTGCAGTGGACCTAGCTATATGGGTGGGTTACCATAGCTAAATATATTTGGTAGGTGGGAAGGAGAAGGGTCCAGGAACCCCTGGAGAATGATCCTAGCAAGTCTTCCTAGAGAAGGAATAAAGCTTACAGTACTTTGTAAAAGTATGTACTGCGGATCAAGTAGACGCTACTAGAATCCAACCCTTTCCAAAAAGCCATAGATGAAGCTAAGGCACTGGTACAGCAGGCCTTGACCATGCATGAAATAGAATTTTTATAGCGAGTACAACAAAGCGTAATAGCCTTAGACAACCATTTGGAAATGGTCTGTTTTGAAGCAGGCTGTCCCTTCTGCTTACCTTCACAAGAAATAAAAAACTGGTCTGATTATCTGACAGAGTTATTTCTATCAAGATAACACTTGAGTTGTCTTTAGTCATCCAAGGCATGGGGTATCCTTTCTCTCTCATTTTAAGTTCAGGACAGAAAACATGGAGATGGATAGTTTGGCTTAAAGTAAACTTGGATACCACTTTAGGCATAAAAAAGGATTATTTCTCAAATAAACCCTGTCACTGTGGAAAATGAAATATTGCTACTCACCATAAAACTTGCATTTCAGATACCCTTCTTGCACTGAGCACAGCAATCAGTAAAACTGTTTTCCATGTTAAAAACCTCAAGTCAGATGGATTAGCTGGTTCAAACGGAGCATGTGTTAGCTTCTCTAACACAAAATTAAGATACCAAGGAGGGGCCACAGGTTTCCTTGGAAGCTTCTTATGCAAAACCTGTATCCAGAACATTTTAACATGAGACTGCATTGAAAGAGGGCTCCATGAGCAGGTATGCTGAAACAGCCAATAAATGAAACTTGATATAGGAATAAGAAAAGCCACAGGCTAGTAACTCACAAAAATATTGTAAAAATCAGAGAAGAATTAGGCCAGAATTGGTGCTAGTTATTTTGTTGGCATCAACTAGAAAAACTTTTCCATTTGCGGATGTATGATTTTCTAGTAACAGGCTTTCTTCTTACATTAGTACTTGCTGCACTTCCTCAGAAAACTAGTGCCAAAAAAGGAATTAAGATCAAATAATCCAGGCAGTCAACTGATGATGATTGATGTCGGGGTGTATCAAACACCCTTGGTCCAGTGTGAGTAGGTTCAGTCTGTGAGAAAGTTTGTGGTAACTGCCTCTGCCCTTTTTCAAAAGGAGAACTACAGTTGTCTGGACAAGAAGAGAGCAACTAAAATGATCTTACAGGATTCCTTATGCATCTTCAGAAATACCCTGGAGAGTGGTAAGGGATACAGGAACATTCCTGTCCAAAGAAAAGAAAAGACATCTGTCTTCCAGGCCATCTTACTTGTAGTCCTGGAAAATAATTTTGTCAGTTGATTGTTCAAAGAGGAGGAAAAGATGTCTACTCGAGGAATTCCCCACAGATGGCTCATATCTTGGAAGACACCCTGATCTAGTTTCCATTTATGAATGTCTGCCTTGGTCCTGCTCAGCTTGTCTGCCACACCATTTCTCTGACAGAAGGTAGAATTCCTGTAGAGTGATCTCAAGCTAACATGGCTAGCCTGCAAAGGGGGTATGACATGGTTCCCCATTGTTTGTTGATTTACCACATGACTGTGGTATAGTTTATACCCATTTGAAGAGGTCCCGGGGACTAAAGATGATTCAAAAATTTCTGTGCCTTGAGCAACCATCTCTTTGATATTTATGTGCTTGCATACGTCCTTGGTGGTCCACACCCCACATGCACTTTTATCCCTCCTGAAACTGCTCCCCAAGCAAAGTCCAAAGTATCTGTGGTGATGACTGCTTTGGAGCAGGGGGAGAGAGAAGAGCAGACCTGGAATTAAGGATATTTTTGTCTTTATCAAAAGCTTTCTCTTCTGACAAATCCCTGCACTGAGAGCTGAAAATATAAAGGGTGTTGATGCTGGGACCAAAGTCTTGTAAGGAGTATCATGAGAATCATAGATGCTGCGAGACCCAAAAATCTGAAGTATTCTGTCACAGTGGCAGAAATCTGAGTGGAAAACCTTAGAACTAGATATATAATATATATATATATATATAAAGATATATATTTTTTTCTTGTGGAGGAAAAGCTCTTTGAACTTGAGTATCTTGTTGACACCCTAGGAATATAATCCTGTGTGAGGGAGTCGATAATAACTTTTAAATATTCTCTTGCAATCTCAGTTTGTGCAAGAGATCTCTCATCCAAAAGAGAGATTCCTGACACCTTGAAAAACTTTGTAACAATAAGCAAGTCATTTAAATATGGACAAATTTTGATACTCTCTAACCTGAAATGAGCTATAATCAGAGCTATACACTTAGTGAACACTCTTGGTGCAGTGGATCGTCCAAAGGGTAAGGAAGAGAACTGATAATGTAATCTAGACACACAAAACTTTAAGACACATCTGAAATCTGGATGAAAAGGAATGTGCAAGTAAGCATATTTTTAAGTCTAGTGTTACCAGGAAACTTGAAAGAGGAAGAAGAGGTAACAGGTAGTGAAGTGACATATTATGAATATGGGCACTATCACAAACAGGTTTAGAAAAGAAAGATCCAGAACTGGTCAACAAGCATTTCTTTCTCTGGCAATAGGAACACCACTGAATAAACCCCCTTCCCTATCTGGGAAGGAAGAAATGGTTTTATCACTCCTTGGGCCAGTATTTGATGAACAATAGGTGGAAACAAGAGAGTCTGATCTGCAAGAAGAGGAATTACCCCCTAGAAAGGAGGAATGTCCTCCTACTGCCATCTACAACCTAGGTGAATGATTTTCAGAACCCATTTGCAATAAATAATCAGTTGCTAAACAGAAGAAAAGGGAGAGTCAGACTTCCTGGAAGAGAAAAGAGGCCAGTGATGTAGGGGTCAGAAGGTCTCTCACAGTCATTCAGATGTATTGAACTGTTCTTGGTTTTGGAGAGTTTGAGATTTCTTTTTGGCACCCCCTTTCTTTGTCAATGTCTGTTTACCTCAATTCTGTTGAGAATGTATATTTTGTTTTTTGCCAAAACTGGATGAGGAGAAAGTAAATCCCTTGGACAATTTGGAAAAGGATGGCTGAAAACTCATAGAGATTCCCTGGATCATGTTGCCCTTTTCATCACACTTTTTGATCACTTCGGCAGCAGAGGAGCCAAACACTAAATCTCTATACAAGGGAGAATTTAAATCTGTTTTTTATATCATCTGGGAGTTTCTAAGAATGCAGCCAAGCAAACCTCATTAAAACAGTACCAGTGGCCATAGCCCTGGAAGAAATATCAACTGAGTCCTACACATACTGCAAACAATGAATAGTAACCTGTGCAACAGAAGAAAAAAGAAGTTATGTTCTTACCATAATGTTCCATGTGAGTTGTTCATCTCGCCTTTGTTCTTACACGTGGGTTCGGAGTCAATCCATTGGCTCTGAGTCAGCTGCTTTCCAAGCTCAAGATCTTTGAGTAGCTCGAGGCACAGTCCCTATCCCATGATTCTCTCTGACTAACCTCAGATCTAGTTTGCTGAACCCAGCAAGAAAGAATACAACTAAACATACCAATATGCAGAATATATATATATATATATGTATACAAATATTTACAATTAGCTAAGAGATACTCTGGCTGGAGTGAAGGACACTAGTCAGACCAACCAGACCACCAGTCATACCCATTCTTCAAGAACACGGAGGGGGAAGGTAGGAGGGAGTGTGAGAACAAAGGCGAGATGAACAACTCACATGGAACGTTATGGTAAGAACATAACTTCTTTATGTGATGTTGTTCAATCTCGCCATTTGTTATTACACTTGGGTAGCATCCCAAGCACCCTAATTCTGGGTGGCTCACGGGAGAACAATCCTGAGAACAGTGGAACCAAAGGAATCCCTGTCCACTTTGTAGTGAGTGATAAACGTATGAGGTTTGGACCAAGTAGCAGCTGCACAAATGGTGTCCAAAGGCAAAGGGGCTGCATGAGCCAGTAATGTAGAGACAGCCCTGGTAGAATGAGCTTTCACGTCACGTTCTAAGGGTTGGCTGGCTGAAGAATATATACAGTTTATACAATCAGATAACCATTTAGACAATGTAACTTTAGATACAGAAAACCCCTTCTTACTGTCCGCATGAGAAACAAAGAGCTGATCCTATTTCCTAAATTCCTTTGTTCTGTCCAAATAAAACCTCAGTTGTCTGTGAACATCAAGCTTATGTAATATGTATTCAATTTATTAGAATGGTGTCTGAAAAAAGTGGGAAGCTCAATAGACTGGTTCAAATTAACCTCAAAGCAGACCTTAGGAAGAAAGGTAGGATTTGTCCTGAGAGACACTCTGTTGGGGTGAAAGACCAGATACAGAGGTCTGATAGAAAGAGCTTGTAGTTCAGAAGCTCTACACGCTGAGGTAATAGCCACCAAGAAAATTGTCTTCCAAGAAAGAAACTTCAGAAGACAAGATGATGCAGGCTCAAAAGGGGGGAGCATAAGTTGAGACAGTACTAAATTTAGATTCCAGGGAGTAACTGGATGTCTGATAGATGGCCTAAGGTGATGAGTCCCTTTCAGAAAGGCTTTACATAATCTGTGAGACATAATATTAGAGCCTTCGCATCCTAAATGAAAGTTGGATATTGCAGCCAATTGAACCCTTATAGTGGCAGCTGCCGCACCTTAATGAAAAAGCGTAGTCAAGAACTCCAGAATACTATGAATAGGAGCGACATAGGGATCAATATCATGTTGAGAAGCCCAGCAAACAAACTGCTTCCATTTACTGTTGTACAGTTTCCTGGTGGAGACTTTATAAGAAGAAACTAAAATATGTTTCACCATGGAAGACAAATTATATGACCTGGCTAGGTTGGGAAGTGCAGCAGCCAAGCTGTCAGTTTGAGGGAGTGAAGAGAAGGGTGAAGAACTCCCGATGAGTGAGAAGGTCTGGCACTGGGTCCAAAACCCAAGGTTCTTCCACTTGATATTGCTAAAGGAAGGGGAACCATATCTGCCGAGGCCAAATGGGGCTATCAGAATAACAGTCCTTCCCAAGCTTTTGGCTTTCTGTAAAAATCTGGGGATCAGAGGGGTTGGTGGAAAGGCATAAAGGAGACCCAAGAGCCAATCGTGTACGAGCGAATCCCTTGGGCTGTCCCTTATTGGAGGATACAAGGCAAAGTAGCTTCTGCATTTGGCATTCATCGGGGATGCAAAAAGGTCACAGCAAGGCTGGCCCCATCTGCGGAATATCATTTCCGCCACTTGTTCTTTGACCACTCGTGGGGCAACAGAATGGCTCTGCTCAGTTTGTCCACTATCACGTTGGATGTCCCCAGGATGTGCATTGCTATCAGAATGCACCCAGTGGATACAGCCCACTGCCAAATTCTCAGGGCCTCTCGGCATAAGGAGTAAGACTTGGTTCCCCCCTGTTTGTTGATATACCAGACCACCGACATGTTGTCCGTCTGGATTGCAATCGTCTCCCGAGGTAGAGAGTCGTGAAAGTGCTGCAATGCTAGAAACACCGCTCTCAACTCTAGAACATTGATGTGCAAATGGGATTCCATCTCTGACCAAGTACCTTGGACAGTTCTTCCCTGAAACAGCCCCCCCCCCACCATATCAGGGACACGTCTGTGGTCACCGTGGCTGAGGGAGGGGGAAGTACAAATGGACGACCTACAGTTACTTGGTGGCTGTTCAACCACCACAGAAGATCCTTTTTGCAAGCATTTGTCAGTAGAATTTTGAACGACATTGGAAGCTGTAGATAAGACCACTGGGTGAAAAGTAATCATTGGAGTATTCTCATGTGCATCCGTCCCAGAGGAACCGCTATGAGCGTAGCTGCCATGGTACCTAATAGCTTCAGAACTTGGGAGGCTGGTACTCTTCTTTCCATTAGCAAGTGGGACACCTGACTTCGTACAGAGATTACTCTTGCTTGAGGCAACCTGACCAAGGCGGTGGTGGTGTCTAGATCTGCTCCTATAAAGGAAATATGCTGCAATGGTAATAAAGCAGATTTTTCGAAATTTATGGTTATGCCTAACTGAGAGCACAGATTGATTATGTAATCTCTGGAGAGAATCAGTTGATGTCTGGTGGTGGCGGTTAGAAGCCAGTCGTCCAGACATGGAAACACCCGGAATCCTAGATGGCTCAGATGAGCTGTAATCACTGCCATGCATTTGGTGAACACTCTGGGGGCTGTGGTGAGACCACATGGCAGTGCTCAGAATTGGTAGTGACTGGCTCCCAGCCGGAAATGCAAATGATCTCTGGATGCTCTGGCCATTTTGATGTGGTAGTACGCATCCTTGAGATCTATAGAGCACATCCAATCGCCCATTCCTAGAAACGGTAGTATCAATTTAAGAGTGAACTTTTCCTTCATGACAAAGGTGTTGAGTCTGCTGAGGTCTAAAATGGGCCTCCAGTCCTCCATTTTCTTTGGAATTAAAAAGAACCTGGAGTAAGTTCCAGATCCTGTCTGGTCTGCCAGGACTGGCTGGATGACTCTTTTTTTTCTAGCAGCTTGTGGATTTCTATGGCTGCTTGATGCCGCAGACTGGGTGGAACATATGGGATTCTTGTTCGAATAGGATGGGATTCTGAAAATGGAATGATGTAACCTCTGGTATCGATGCTTTGTACCCAAGAATCTGTTGTAATTCCTAGCCAGGCGTCTGGATACAAAGCCAAGCAACCCCCAACTGCCTCTACAGCAGGACAGTCGGGCCTCCCTTCAGGAACGCTGATAGAGCTTGCCAAGGAACTGCTCCCTGTCACCCTCATTCTGAGGACCCCCTCTGCCACTTGGGTGCCATCTTCTGTTATTACCCCCCTCCTCTGCCCCTGGAGGGGGGGTTCACTACGTGTGTTTTGGAAAGCTCCTTGGGATTTCTGGAACCACATTTTTCCACCTCTCTGCCCTTTGGCTTATGGTCTAGTAGGGGTGGAAAAACGGACTCCTACATCAGATAGAGTCTTTCCCTCCAGGTCACACCTAGTGAGAGTCTCCTTGACTTTGGGCCCAAACAGGGAAGAGCCATCAAATGGGGAGTTGACAAAGGAAGACTTGAAGGCTTCCGCAAAGGTGCATAAGCGCATCCAGGATTGTCTCCGCAGAGCAGTCTCTGAACCTGCCGCTTGGCTCGACCCATCGGCGGCATAAGAAATGAGCCGCATGGAAGAGTTCACAATAGAATTAAGGGTGCTAGGCTGTGCCATCACCTTCTCATAGACAACATCACCTGTGTTGCCCTTTAGAGTATCTCCAAGCTCAATGAGTAGATCTTGCTGAAGATGGGTGAAATGGGTTAAATAGTTAAGCAATCTCATGGCAAATGTCGCAGAGCTAAAGATGCGTTTTCCATGTCTGTCCATCGTCCTAGAGTCTCTATTAGGAGGATGGACAGAAGAAGAGGTTTCTGACATCTCTTTCATGGTGGCTGCCGCCACCACCATGGCATCAACGGGAACTCCTTTCATGAGAAAAGTCCTGTCTAGGGGGGAGGTGATAAATTTGTTGAGGGACCAGTTCCATGGAATCAGGAGACTCCCACACCCTTCAAGTGACCAAATCTATTAGTTTGTCAAAGGGTGGAGTAACCCAGGAGGTGAAAGGTTGAGAACCAGAGGCCTTCAGGATCACCGACTAATCCTCAGTAGTGGTAACAGACTGCCAATCAGCCCTCTGCTTTAGTATTTCCAGGATGTCTGCAAAGGAGACATCCTCTGAGGGGGACCATGGGGACCCTTCTGATTCCTCTAAGTGGGTGTCTGATGTCAAGGATTCCTGAGGGGAATCCAAAGGCCTCCTCTTGCACAATCTCTTTCTGGGGACCTCATCAGTGGGGGCATCTGGTGAAGTCTCAGTAGAGCAGGGATCACCCAATGGGTCTACCTGAGGGTCTGGGTCTCGATGCTTGGTAGGAACCTGCGATGTAGAGGCAGAACGCGGCCCTTTAGGGGAGGAAGAGGAAAGATCCGAGGATGTGAGGGTCTTAGCAGACATAACCCTCCTCATGGCATCGAAAGCCCCGGTGTCTCGACCCAAGGAATCCACCGGTTCCGAGGAAGATGGCAACCTCCTCAGTGCCGAGACCAAGGGCTCCAAACCAGAGGATGGAGCCGAGCTCATCTGCGCTGAAGCCCTGAGAGGAAGAGTCGGAACAGACGCATTGGTTCTACTTTTCCCCCCGGAACTGACGAGGGAGTGTCGGCTCGAGATTCTTCGAACGGAACTGAAGAAATCAAGGTCGATGGGGCCAAAGGCACTGGGACAGGCCTCAGCTCCGAGGGTTCCACAACCATCAGATCTTCTCCTTCCGGCTTCGAAGGCTTGGCTAGCCTCGGAAGAGGAGTAGTAACAGCCAATGGAATGGTAGCAGGCTTCAAAGTCAGTTGGGACGAAGCCGAGAGTAATTTGGCCAAAGCTGGTTCTCTAAGAGCCTCTTCACCACATGGTCCACATCAATGTCCAAAAGGGTCCCTGAAAAACGGGTCGAAGGAGCCGAAGAAGCCACCGACCTAAGGATCGGAGACTTTAAAACCTCTGACACCAGCTCCAGCACTGGGGTTTGGCTCCAAGATATCAGCTCAGTGCACGGCTCCGAAGACTGAGGAGCCGGCGACCGCGCCTTCACAGAGGTGCTCGGAACCGAGGACCTGGGTTCCGAGGACACCTTTGAAGACTTGAAGGTCTGGTCAGCCTTGTCCAATGCTTCCTGAATGTCTGGCTTCAAAAACCCTCTATCAACCAACTTCCTTCACCTCTCTAATAGAACCCTGCCGCTGAAGGAGTGGCAGATCCTCTTGTAAATGTACTGGCCCCAAGCAGTACACACAAAAAACATGATCATCTGTAATGGACATTTTTTTGCCCACAGCTACACCTCTTAAACCCTGATTTCTGCTTCTGACCAGACATAATAGCAAAACCCCTATTATCAGATCCCTAATAAAGAGAAACACTAAAGGTACAGTAAGAACAAGTATACTGTACTAAATGCAATCCAGAGAACAACAATATCTATCTATAGGTCTAAATATCTATATCAAAAAACACACACTATCTAAGAGTAAGGGATAGTGAACACAAGTCGACAGAGCCCTGCCAGGTAAAATGCACAGGTAGCACACAATATTAAACTAAAGACGTGGCCAAAGGCCCAAGATCAACTGCTCCAAGTTCTAAGAAATATAAATATATAAACACGCGATAGGCTATATGCCCCAAAAAACACGTAATATATATATATATATATATATATATATATATATATATATATATAGAAAATTTTTGAAATTTTTGCCCAAAGACAAGAAAAACGGTTTACTGGCCCGAGCTTCTCTGAAGATCGTGCGATCCATTGCAGAGGCAAACTAGATCTGGAGTTAGTCAGAGAGTATCATGGGATAGGGACTGTGCTCAAGCTACTCAAAGATCTTGAGCTTGGAAAGCGGCCGACTAGGAGCCGATGGATCGGCTCCAAACCCACTTGTAAGAACAAATGGTGAGATTGAACAACTTCACATCTTAAGTTATTTAAAGCAGATTTTCCTTTACAAGAAGAAACTGTACATAAAATATTCCTCACGCTTTCACAATTTGTCAAACTATAACATATGAGACTGACGATTCAAAATTCTGAAAATCAAATTTGCAGAAGTATACACTTTTTCCCATACCTATCAATTAATTTTCCCATCATAAAAATTAGAGTAGGACTGGAATTAACTAAGTGCTTAGCAGCAGGGGAATCAACTAAGGTTATAGCTGCTGGGTCAAGTTTCTGAATGGTATGTAAAAATTTAAAAGACTGAGGAACTTTACATATCTTATCTGTCTTTTTAAGGACAGTTGGCGGACTATCAGAAAAACTGCAGGCAGTAAGACATACATCCTCTAAAGAGGAGAGAATAAGAGGAATGGGTGTAGGTTCTGGAAAATCTTTCTGTAACAACTCATAGTATTTTCTGAGGGACTGGGAAACCTCAGTCTTCTCCCACTGAAAACACTGTGACGTTCTATTAATAGTCTCAGAGAAAGAGAAAGCCCCACAGGGAGAATTAGCAACTGAGCTTTCCTCTGAGTCTGAATCAGAAAACTGAAGAAAAAAACAAGAATCTATCCCTCCATAATCCTGTTCAGATTAAGAATCTTGAATCTCTTCAGGAAAAGAGGAATCTCTCTCTCTTTTACCAGAAACCCTTTCACAAGGGTGATCAACAGCCTGAATTTAACCCTGTGCCAGTCCCAGGAAACTACTTCTATTCCAAACAACTTGAACAGGAATACATACATGCTTGGTTTTCTGTTTCTTTTTGACAGAAAAGATGGATCCAACCATGTTGCTAACAGCAGCAGCTGCTTCCCCAGGGATAGGAAATCATTCAGACCTAACAAAGAAACGTTTCATGTTCCCTCTCCAAGGACTGCCAAGGTGTCTTTCTTTTGCACACTGTGGGGCCTCCAACATCCACAGAGGATGTGGCTAATCCCTGGTCCATAGTGGCTGCAGGTGATACATTAGTGGGTTCTGGGGTAAAAAATGTGTGGTTTGAGGTACAACAAATGGCCACAGCAAATTCACCCACATGGAGCTGAGGCAAATTGCTAGCCTGCTGTGGTAGCAAAGGCTGTTTGCTTAACTTTTTCTTTTTGTGGCTGGAAGAAGGACCGACTGTGGGGACTAGTAAACTGTCCCATGACCAAGCCAAAAATGGTGCCCCTTTCCCCCATGGAAGACAAGCAGCAAATGGTAAAACTGCCAGTCCATGAAAATTATTTTTTGACAGAAAAATATCTAAAAAGTATTTTAAAACAAAATAAAAGACCCAGAATGGAAAATAAACATAATTTCTGCAAAGAAACATGTTTTTAGCTAGTTTATACTACTTTTAAAGTGACACAAAAAAATGAGTGCTACATTTAAAGTATCTTAGAGGCTTGAGACGGTCCTTTAAATAACACCACTCTTATCTATGAAATAATTGAAGAGGAAAGTAATAAAATATCAACAAAATTTAAAAAAAATCCAATTTTTTTCCCCAAAGGGAACTTATCTGCCCAGCAAAGGAAAACACAAGCCGACAGTCAATCCTCAAAGGCTTCATAGGAGCATACTGTTTGGCAGCAGTAAAGCTCTGAAGGGCTTTGCACTCAAACTTGTCTTTTAGTCAGCTCAGCTTGAACTGCTTGACAGTTTGGACATGTGGAATGTGCCCTGAAGCTTTGTAACCTGGTCAGATGTTATATCCTTTGCAGGATATAACCTTTATTGCTAAGGTTACTGCAGCAGTGATCAATATGAAGAACATCATTAGATATTCAAATGATCACTGCTGAAGTAGCACTAGCTATAGCTGTTAAATCTTGTTCAGCATATAACAGCAGGCCAATTTCCAAAGCTTCAGGGAACCTTCCACGTATCCAAACTGTCAGGCAGCTCAAGCTAAGCTGACTAAAATACAAGTTTGGGCGCCACACCCTTCAGCACTTTCCTACCAACAGAGAGAGGTAGGCAGAACCCTAAAAGGACGATGTTAGGAACAAAAAGTAAATGTCCACATCCTGCCATAAAAAATACACCCAAAGGAAGGGGGATGGAGGGAGGGCATGGCCACTACAGCAGTGATCATTTCAACATCTACTGTTGTGGTAAATTTACTTATACAACTGTTCATAACATTGATCACTGATGCAATAGCCTTAGTTGTATGGGTATATTACCCTAGCTTACTACATTTGGGATGTGGAAGAACAACAGTCTAGGAGCCACTAGAGAAAGGTCTTAGCAAAGCCTGACCTAGATCTAGAGAAGGAACCAAGTTTATAGTGCTTCGTAAAAGTATGCACAGTGGACTAAGTAGCAGCTTATGGAATACTTCTAGAATCCAAACCTTTCCAAAAAAGCCATATATGAACTCAAGGCGGTGGTAGAGCAGAACTTAACCCTGTCTGGACTAGTTTTGTTATGGTGAATATAATGCCACGAGGCCCAAAAACCTGAGATATTCCCTCACAGTGACAGTAGACAACCATTTGGAAATAGTCTGTTTTGACACAGATTGTCCTTTTTTTGTACCATCACAAAAACTAAACAATTGATCTGAAGATCTGAAAGATTTAGTTCTGTCACGATAGTACTTCAGTTGTCTGTGGATATCCAAGGAATGAAGTATCCTTTCTCTTTCATTTTTAGGTTAAGGAAAGAAAATGCAGAGATGGATAATTTGTCTTAAAGTTAACTCAGATACCATGTTCACATAAAAAAGGTTCAGTTATGAAAAAAACTGTCAATGCAGAAAATGAAACAGGTTTGACTCACTATGAGAGCCTGCAACTCAGATACTCTTCTTGAAGAGGTCAGAGCAGTTTGCCATGTTAAAAACCTTAAGTCAAACAAGTTAGCTGGTTCATATGGAACAAGTGTTAGCCTCTCTAATACAAAATTAAGATCCTAAAGAAGGGCCACCACTTTACTTGGAGGCCTTCTGTGTAAAACCCCTTTCCAAAACATTTTCATATGAGACTGCACTGTAAGTGTAGGATCCATGGGCAGACATGCTGAAATGACTGTTAATGAACCTTTATGGGGGAATAAGAAAGGCGATAAGATAGAAACTCATATAAATATTTCAATAACATAGAGAAACCAGCCCTACATGGTTGGTGGTTATGTTGCTGGCACCAACTAAAAAAACCTTTTTCATTTGTTAATATATGATTTTCTAGCAGGAGGCTTTCTTGCCTCCATTAATACCTGGTGTACGTCCTCAGTAATCAGGTGAGTAAAAGGAGATAAGACCCTATCATCCAGGTAGTCAACTGAAGTTGATTGATATTGGGGTGTATCAAACACCCCAGTTCTTGTGTCAGTATATCCAGTCTGTGAGAAATTTGTGGTATTTGCCCCTGGCCAGTTCCAAAAGAATAGAGAACCATGGTTGCCTGGGCCAGAAGGGAGTCACCACAATGATCTTGGGGGATTCTTTCTGAATCTTTAAGATATTAGTCAAAAGGGTGGAAAACCATACAGGAACATTCCTGTCCATGGAAAAGAAAGAACATCTGTCTTCCAGACCTTCTTGCATGCAGTCATGGAAAAAAATCTTGCCAGTTGCTGTGCAGAGAGGAGGAAAAGAGCTCTATTTGAGGAGCTCCTCACAGATGGATCAAATCCTGAAAGACCCCTGATCTAGTTTCCATTTGTGAAAGTCTGTCCTAGTCTTGTTCAGCTTGCTGCCACAGAATTTTGCTGTGATGGAATGTAGGATGCTGTAGAGTGAGTGAAATTGAGGTGTAAAGCTAGCTAATATGGCTAGTCTGCAAAGGAGGTATGACCTGATCCCCCCATTTGTTGAAGTACCACATGACTGTGGTATTGTCTGCAACAACATGATGAGGTCCCGGGGACCAAAGATGGTTCACAGAATTGAGAGCCTTGATTAGGCAAGAATCTCTTTGATATTTATTTGGTTGCATGTGTCCTACACACCCTGCACATTTACTCCTCCTGAAACTGTTCCTTGGGGAAGTCTAAGGCATTTATGGTAACTGACTGCTTTGGAACAGGGAGGGAGAAGGGGAGACCTGGATTTAAGGATATCTTTTGTCTCCACCAAATGATTTATCTTCTAAAACCCCCAGCACTGGCATTTAAAAAGACAGGCAAAGTGTGCTTGCGCTTGGACCTAAGAAACTTCAGATACCACTGTATCTTTCTCATGTGGAGCCTTGTCAGGTGTATCATGAGAATCACAGAGGCCATGAGACCCAAAATCCAGAAGTATTCCCTCTCAGTGACTGAAGTTTGAATGGAAAACTTTAGAAATATATCTAGATATAGATCTATTTTTCCTATGGAAGAAAAGCTCTTTGAACTGAGGTGTCTAGCTGACATCTCAGGAACACAATTGTGTGTGAAAGAGTCAAGAAAGGCTTTTGAATGTTCTCTTGGAAACCCAGCTTGTGTTAGAGATCTCTCACCAAAGAGAAAGATTCCTGACAATTTGAAAAAGACACTGCAAAGATAAGCAAGTCATCAAAATATGGGAAAATGTGAATAGCTTGCAATAAGCTATACATGGAGCTAGTCACTTTGTGAGCACTTTTGGAGTAGTGGATAGTCTAAAGGTTATGGCAGAGAACCGATAATGTGATCCAGATACACAAAACCTTAAGAAATGTCTGAAGTCTGGATGAATAGGGACATGATGACAAGCATCTTTTAAGTCTAGTATTACCAGCAAAACTTGAAGTAGGAAGAAGAGGTAACAGGTTGTGAAATGATATTATTTTAAATGCAGCCACTATCAGAAACAGTTTTAGGAAAGAAATATCCAGAACTGGTCTCCAAGACTTTTTTTCTTTGGAACTAAGAACATCCTTGAATAAAACCCCTTTACCCCCTGGGAAGGAGGAACTGGTTCTATTATTCTTTGGTACAGCATGTGATGAAGAACTGGTGGAAACAAAACAGTCTGATCTGGAAGATGAGGAATGACCCACTGGAAAGGAGGAATTTCCTCCCACTGCATCTGTAACCTTCATGAATTATCCTTAGAACCCCTTCGTCTGAAACTAACTGTTGCCAAAGAGAAAGAAAATGGAGATTCAGATTTCTGGAAAGGTCAGCCATGGTGGGAGGGGGTCACAAGGTCTCTTGAATAGTCATTCAATGTGGTTGGACTGTCGCTGGTTTGGGGAGGTTTGAGGCTTCTTTTTGGAACACCCTTGCCATGTCTTCCTAATTGTCAGTTTACCTAAATTTTGTTGAGACAGTTTATTCTGCTTTTTTCCAAAACTGAATGAGGTAATAGTGAATCCCTTAGAAATCTGAAAAATCTTGAGATTCCTTGGATTAGCTTATCCCTTTCATTGAAATCTTTGACCGCATCTGCAGCAAAGGGGCCAAAAATAAATCTCTATCCAAAGTGGAATGTAAAATCTAATTTTTAACATCATGTGGGGGTTCTGAGAATGCAGCCATGCAAACTTCCTCAAAACAACACCAGTGGTCATAGGTCTAGAAGAAGAATCAATAGAGTAATACACACACTGTAAACAATGAGTAGTGACCTCTGCAACAGAAGAAACTGAATTACTTAAAGCAGATTTTCCTCACAAGAAGGAACTGCAGATAAAACATTCCTTATACTTTCACAATTAGAACAAACTATAATATTGAACATGACAATTCAAAATTCTGAAAATCAAAGTTGCAGAACCACACATTTCCCACCCATACTTATCAGAAAGAATAGGATTGAGATTAACAGTATTTAGAAGCAGTGGGATCAACTAAAGCTATAGCTGCTGGATGAGGTTTGGGAATAATGTATACAAACTTAAAAGACTGAAGAACTTTATACATCTTATTGGCTTTTTAGGGGCAGTTGGCTATCAGGAAAACTGCACACAGTAACACACACAACCTCTAAAGCAAGCAGAAAAGGAGTTCTGCAAACTCCTTCTTTAACAACTCGTAGAATTTTCTGTGAGATTGAGAAACCTCAGTGTTCTCCCACATTCTAACAATAGCCTCAGAAAAAGAGAAACACAGAGGAAAAATCTGAAACTGAGCTCTTCTCTGACTGAATCAGGAATCTGAGGAAAAAATCATGTGTCTGTCCCTTCATCTTTGTGTTCAGATTCTAAATCTTGAATCTCTTCAGGAAAATATGATTATCTTTTTCTTCTACAAGGAAACATTTTACAAGAAGGATCAATAGCTTGAGTTAAACCATGAGCCACACCCATTAAACTACTCCTGCCCAAGGAAATTTGAGTAGGAGTAGACACATGCTTAGTTTTCTGTTTTTTTGACAGGAAAAATGGAGCCATGTTACTAATGGCAGCAGCAGATTTCCCTGGGATAAGCACAGCATTTTCACACAACAGGAAAGCCTTCCCTGTTCCCTATTCCAGGAATAACAAGAGTGGCTCTCCCTTGCCCTCTGAAAGGACCCCAACAGCCACAGAGGACATGGCTAACCCTTGGTGCATAGTGGCTATAGGTGCTATACCAGAGGAATCCGGGGTAGAAGATGAATGGTTTGAGGTACAACAGATGGCCACAGCAAAGGTGCTCACTTGTGGCTGAACTTGTAGAAGGTTCAATTTTCTGATCGTAAAGATTAAGTAGGGGTGTAGGGGGAAAACAAGGAGCTGAGTGCAGGGAAATCTTTGAGTTTGAAAATTAGTCTATGCGAGGTATGTAGTTGAAGGTGTTTTAAATAGCGTGGGAATTCGAGCCATTGGAGATTTCTAAGGGCAATACAATGACTGGTTGAATGAAAGCAGTTAGAGGCAAATTTGGCATCTTATTATAGCAAGACTCTAATTTTAGTTGTGGGGGGGGACTGAAGATTAGTGAGTAGTGGAACACTGTAGGTTAGAGAAGGAAGTAACGTAGGAGAGGGCTAGTGCTTGTTTTGTTGATGAGGAGAGGAAATTATTATGCCTGTATAGAAGCCCAAGTTTTTTATGGGTTTTTTGAATTATTAGATGGGATATGTAAATCAAATTTGAGATTGTCGTCAATTATGACTCCTAAGAGTTTGGTGCTAGCTACGATTTCTATTTGTATTGAATTGAGTGACAGAATGTTAAAGTCTTGTAATTTGATAGTGGTAGTTTTTTTGGGGGTGAAAAGCATAAGTTTGCCTTTTTTTTGGCATTTAAGGAAAGATGATTTTTGTGGAGCCATGATTCAACAGTGGAGAAGGCTATCTGGGTCTTTTGTTGAAATATGCTAGGGTTGTGTGCATTGCACAGTACAGCTGAGTCATCTGCATATTGTACTAGGGAGGAGTGTGGTAAGGCATGGTGACGGTTGTTCATGAAAATGGTAAATAGAAGGGGTCCAAGGATTGAACCTTGTGGGATACCAGTAGGGTTGTGGAGGAAAGGAGAGGTGGAGTGTTGCCATTTGACAGCATGTTGCCTGTTAGAGAAACAGCTTTTGAACCAGATGAGAGACTGAGATGACAGGCCTATGGATGAAAGCTGAGAGAGAAGGATAGAATGATATATTGTATCAAATGCTTTAGACAGATCTAAAAATAGAGCGGATGCTATACAGAGTCACATATTTTGTTTATGATGTCTAAGAAGGAAATTAGTGCAGTAGAGGTACTATGCCAGGACTGAAATCCATGTTTGGTTGGGGAGAGGAGAGGATATTATTGTTTTGGAGGTACTGAACTAGTTGTTTTTGGATACATTTTTTAAGAATTTTAGATCTATGGGATAGAAGAGCGATGGGTCGGAAATTTGAGATGTCAGAGGAAAGACCCCCTTCATGGAGGGGAAGGATGATGGCATTTTTCCAAAGAGAGGGAACATAGGATTATTGGATCAATCTGTTGATTAGAATGCTAATAGGATAGGCTACTGCATCAGCAGCAGTCTTAAGGAATTTGGCAGAAATATCCTCAGCTAAAAGAGAACAAGGTTTTTGCTTTAGCAAGAGTTTTTTTATACATGAAGTAGGAATAGGGGAGCAGTTGAATTCAGTTGGGGAGGGAGGTTTATCACAGTTTTGCATGGATGTGTTTAAGGGTGTGGTATTGGGAGGTAGATGAGCAGAAGAGGAAGGATTGAGATGATGCATAGTAGGTGAATGGGAGAAGAGGAGGAGGAACTGAGGTGGTAATTACTAGGTGGAGGGACAGAAAAGGAAGCTGTAAGATTGGCTATTGTGTCAATGACATATGAGTTAAATTTGGAGGATATAAGGACAGGTGAAATATTGGGGAAGGGACAGGGGTTGGTTTTAGTGCCAGGGTTCAAGAGATTATTAAACTAGGAACACTTGAGTAGCAGTCTGTTTTTTCCTAATTATGAACACAGAAGGCTAAATGCCCTCTAATTCAGTCTGGAGGAGGAGAGTAAAGAGAATTGGATGTAGGGTGATTTGGGGGTGGGTGCAACCCAACTGAGTTGTGGCCGTTTCCTATACCTCTGGGAGTCATGGCTCTGACTGGCCCCAGACTTCACTTTTGGTTTTCCTTGCCTCACTTTTCTAAACATGCTATGTTCTCCTTTCCACCCTTATTCTCATCGTGGTTGGGGGACAAAGGCTAAGATAAACAAATGCCATCACATCATAATGTAGGCATTGCACAGTAGACATGATGAGCTAGTTGGTAATATAATATTTTTGTGCATTTGTTTTTTACAAAAGAAATATTTCAAAATATAAGTCCACTCAAACAATAGCAAGTGGGATAAAAAAAAACACTTGGCATGTATAAAAAGTAAAAAATACACAGAATTTTAGTTCCTGACAACTTCATTTTCTAGTTTAGTTTGCCCTGTGCTATTCCTATAACTGTGACTTCCAATTCATGATACAATTTGAGATGACTCATGAATTTGATCATGTTACAGACTGAAACCACCTGAAGTTAGTCACATACAAAAAGCTCCTTTAACTCTCAATAACTTCATTATTAGAAAGGAATACATCTAGGTTTCGTGATCAGTTCCCTTTTGAGACTTAACATTTCATTTGCTATGCTGTGTGCTTGACTACACCAATTTGATAGGAAAAGGGCATCACAAATTAAAATATCACAAGTCTCTTTTTTCTTGTGTCACACTGTTGTCACAGGGGGCTATGTCTTGGAAAGTCAGACTTTAATGATACAAAAATTTAAAATGTGATCTACACTCCAGAGAAACACTGTAATGAAGAAGTTCAAAATGACTTAAATATGCTTCTAATAATGGCATCACAAGCTATTCATTTCGATGTCCCTCACCAGAAAGATGCACAAGACACTGAAAGAATGGCTCTTAGTTGCTACTCTGCCATCTGTCTTACATTCTTCTGTTTTAAACTGTCTCAGTTCCATTTTAAAGTTGTTAAATGCTGCTAATGTAGCTCAACTGCTCTGGGGCATGAACACTGGCCTTTGCTTTCTGCCAGTTCTTTGAAATCACAACAGCTTGCTGAACTGTTTATTAGCCATTATTTTCAACAGCAGCTACATAAAAAATTATGGCTGGTTCACATGGTATTCTCTGTCATACCATAAGTGGCTTTCTGAGCTGTTATTTGAAAAATACTTGTATGAATATGTGAAAACAGAGTTGTCATGCTTCTTTTTTATGTTAATTCAGTTCAGAGGACGTTCTGTTTTATTTTGCTGAATTTTTGGCTTTCGAACTACACTTTGTTTTGCATTTTCTTGGTTTTATTGAGGTTTTGTGATAGACATCACTTTTGGCATATTTTGGGGATATAAAAAACATGCTACATTGGTGCTATCTGCTAACACAGAAATTCACATCATGAGTTTGTCCAATTTTACCAGGAGTATATTCTGTATTTGAAAGGTTCCCCAGGTAAAGACACATTGCTCCATTTCTGTCGGCTGTTGGTATGAAAAACATTCTACAAAATCTCTACCTGGATAGTTTACCTGGCAAAGGAGAATTATGTTGCTTTGACTCCCTTTATTTGTACACAAGAAAACTGCTTCACACACTTCATTTTCTTATGCATCATATGGAGCTGTTCTTTGAACCCATTTTATTCTGCTGAATCTTTGGCTTCTGGACTGCACGTTGTGTCACATTTTCTTGGTTTTTATTGAGAGTTTTGTGATGGCATTTTAATTTTTGTCATATTCTGGGGTTGGGAAAAAAATCAAGAGTGTTATGAAATGAAATACTGAATCTGATTAATGAGTCTATGTGTCTGGGTTCAGACTAACATCCGCATATAAAACACTTTTCATCTTTGTATCCAATCTCCCCACTCCTACCCACTCAACACATACACACTCTTACATCAATTTCTGTTTGGAATCTAAAAGCAGATGCTTGTGGTTTATAAAGTTAAATGAATAATTATTTCAGCATTTATGACATCTGATTCTGATGTCTTTTAAGCAACTTACTAACATATCACTATAGAAGTTACTGTTCATAGACTATTTCATTTGATTATCAAGTTATACTGCTTCACAGATATTAGCAGGTCCTATGTTATACAATCTGATGCAGCCCGCTGAACTTGCTTGGAATTTAAATTTATTTACACATTATAACTTTACTGATTTTCATCTCATGAATACGAGTCTGACAGTCATATTCTGTTGCTTGTGTGTTTGACTGCCAGCTGGTAGATCTCCATCAGTCACTTTTGCTGTTTTGCTTTTCAACGTCAGTTGATGTGTTCTTGCCGGTTATGCTGGGCAGTGACTGGCTGATTTTTAATAGTAAAATCCTAATTTTTCTCAATATACACCTATTGGTGGTGGAGGGATAAGATTTTTTCTCAGCCTAAATAATTAGTTTCTCTCCTTAGGTAACATACATTATTTTTAATTCTTTTTATTGCACATTTCAAATTATACGATACTGTGATAAACCAAACTGCTGCCAGCTCAACTAGCTGGAATTTTGTAAATAATTATATGTCACTTAAAAATATTAAAATGATTTATATAGAAATGTGACACTGCCAGCCCAGCTATCTGGAATTTTGTAAATAATCATATGTCATTTGTGAATATTAATATGATCCATAGGCTTGTCTTATAAATGTAAGAAAACTATATGTTATGTGGATATTAAACTACTGGTGCAGAACTGTGTGTTGAACTGTATATGTACTGAGCTTCAAGAATGTAACCACAGTGTACCCTGCTGGAAAACAACAAAAATGTGTATAAACTATATACCCGTGCAGATGTGTGTTTTAATGGCAGAAGTTGGAACATACAGAGTTAACTTGCAAAACCTCAAGAAAATAAGTGGAAATTGTTTTACAATTCTGTTATCTCTGTTTCAGCTCAGAGCAGACACAATGTCTAGAGTTGGAGGTTTTTCTATTGTCTTGAAACAGAAAAAAATTACTAGGGTTCAAATGTAAAAGTGTTTAACTGTTTCACGACTTCCAGTTCTAGGCAAACTTCTGGGAGATATGTACCTCTTACACAGAGGTGCTAAATTCTAAGTTTCTGTTAGCCTGGGAACCGAAGCCAGGTGAGAAAGACTGATGTCATCCTGGCTGACCCAGCAGTAATGTGTATTATTAATTTAAGAACTATCTCAGAGAGTGAGACTGTGCATTCTGTATTTGTCTTTGGAACTGAAAACATCTTCTCATCAGCACATGCCTTGCTAATAGTAACTAGATTACAGTAATATCTCTTAGATACAGATAGGAATATAGCAAAGATTAGTTTAGACGTTTTCTGCATTTATTTGAGACTGCTCTGCAATGTTGTTTTAAAATATTTCCTGTGATTTTGAACTCTGTAGTCACGGTATTGAGTTATTGAGTATTGTTTTTTTTAATTTATTATTAAATATATTTAACCTTTTAATTGTGGCTAGTTTGTTTAGAGATATTTAAGCTCTGAGAGTACTTGCAAATGCATTTGGTGACACTGTATAGGCTACTCCTAAATAGCCTTGGTCTTGGTCACTGTCACACTTTCCATTTGGATAATACTAACATTACACAGTAAGATTGGTCACCTGTTGGCAAGGGCCTTAAAGTAGCTGATAAGGGGTTCTGGTGGCAGTGCTAACTACCTTATGGTCTGGGCAGAAGGGGGCATGGCTAGTAAACCCGTGTCAGCCTTTTCCAGGTGTGTGTTTTTGTATAAATCAAATCTCAAAGTGTGTGTGTGTATGTCAGTTACTTAGGCAGGGATACGAAACCCTGGTTGGACAGAGAGAGTGCTGGGAGGACTTGGCTTGAAACCCTGGCTAAGGACTCAACTCTATAGCTGTGCCAAATGGGGAGTCTTACTGGGGATATGGAGAGAGAGAGAGAAAGAGGGAGAAACCAGTACCAGACTGAATGTGATCTCTGTGTGCTCAAGAGAAATTATACTTTACTGTGTGTGTGTAGTGGCATCCTCCCAATGTGGATGTGCCTCACTGGTGCTAGTGGTAAGGATTGAGACTCCTTGATTACTGGGCCAGTGCATGGGGCATCACAGATACCACCATTATTCAAAACATCAAAACATTTTTCTTTGTATTTTGTTAATCTTTGTTGTACAATAATAATATATGCAGAAGTACACTTTATATAACCATGCTTAACATTGCATTCTTTTTATATTCATACTACAGCCTTTACTAAAAATCAACTGCCAATCATTAGCGGACCGGAGTTCCGCTGTGGCGACCCCTAACCGGGAAAAGCCGAAAGACACAACAACAACTACAGCCTTCACATTTAAACACAATAATGTTACTCCACATTTTTGTTTTTCCCAGTCCCTCTCTCCTTTGGGACAGACTACTACCAGTTTTAACTACAACCTCTGTCAGTGCATACTCTGTAATGTAATATGAGACAGAAATTGTGACATCCACCATATACTTTAGAAACTGACATAATACACATATTATAAATATTAACATTTAATATAACTGTCCAGTACTTTCTCCCATTCTTTCCTCACTTTTCTTATTCTCTTGGGCTGCCAGTATACACTTATATGTTCTCAAACTACTAACCTTTACTATATCTTCTCGTCAGCTTATCTTAACTTTGCAGCCCTTGGATATAATATTCTTCACCAATTCTTCCAGATACAGTAACTGCACTTTTTTCTGCTTTCTACACCCATCCACCCCCACCTAACCCGAAGAGTATGAACTTTCAACATATTCATAGGTTCATACATTAGTCCTAGGCTAACTGCCCTTGTGGGCCATTTTAAGCCTAGCCAATTATCCTTGTGAGAATCAAACCCTGCACCTTGTGTCTGTAAGGTAAACACCTTTACCATTATGCCAACTTCCCACCCCAAACACTGTAACTATTATACCAAACCCTAACCCTCAGAATTGGTATACTGCTTTTGGATGACCATGGCAGGACTTGAAGCTACAATCTTGTGATCTAAGGTCAGATGCTTTATCAACTAAGCCACATGGGCTTCACTGGTTAAGCCATATTGGGACTCACCTCATGCACTCCTTCCCTTCCTATATACAGTTATTCTATAAACATTTAACTGCATGGCACTCCCCAAACATATACAGATTTCCTGCCTTCTTCTCTACACACATCCAACACTTCCCCTCCCCAGCTTCTAACATCTCTGTAACTGAAAGGGAGTTCTAAACTACCTACACAATCATTGCATATACTGTTCACTTTCTGAAATTTAAAAAAAGTTCAGTTACAGATTTGCTGTTCTGAACTGTTTGTAAGTTTCTTGGAGGCCATTGCTTGCTTGGGCTAAAGGGAAGTCTCTGTGTTCATCAGTGGCAGTGGTAAACACTGAACAGCCTGCCTGCCCCTGTGGGAGTGGTTATTGCCTAGAAACTGTAGTTTTGTTGGCCATTTTGGGTCAGTTCCAAACTCCTTGATCCCCCTCTCTTAAAACCCTCTTTTGTGCGTTTTTGCACATAGCGCAGCATCGGGCAGCACCACTTAATCAGGTTTAAACTATTCCCGGCTCCCCAAAGTCTGCACTTCACTTTTTCCCTTAGAACTGTTCCAAGTCTCAAAGTAAGCACTCTATTTTCCTTCTAAAACCCAGCAGTAGCTAGGATAAGTGTCTTATAAGTAAGCACTAATAAATTAAAGCACTACACCCTCTTATACTCCCTTTAAGTACTTGGCTCCCTATTGGTCCTTTTTGATCAAGTCAAAAAGTAATTCCTTATACTATTCTGGCATGTCCAAAAGTCGGTTTCAAGTTTACTCTCCAGTCCAGCTGGTGAATATGGGAATCTTGAGGCAATGTTACAACTGCCTTATGTACACAGACCACCCTCTCCTCTTCCCAACAAGCTCAAATATATGTGAGAGATGCAACTATATAGCCAAACTGGAGGCTGAGTTCTCTCAACATAGTACTGGCATGGTCAGTCTGGAGGAGAAGGTAATCACACACACAACAAATCCAGTCTCACATAGACCTTTCGCACCAGCAAACCAAACACATAAACACACAAAAACATACTCGAAAGCTCTAAATAAAAATCTGCCCAAGCAACAGAGACCTCCAAAGCAGACATCCAAGCAACTGCTACCCCACAACAATACCCACATATCACATAGTTCACTAAGTCATTGTGCCACACAGTCACAGCCTTTAAGGCTAAACAGCACACCTAATACACTTGTAATAGGTGACTCTATTGTCAGACACACTGACGTCCCTCTCACCAGGCTGAACAAGGAGAAGGTCACTGTAAGCGGCCTGTCGGGTGCCAGGATCCGCCACATAACACAAGCACTCAGGTCACTCCAAAGCAAGTACAAATATGACTCCGTCATAGTTCATGCTGGTGTGAATGACCTGAGATGTACCTCCCTGGATTACATGAAAAGAGACATAGAGGAGCTCTCTGATCATGTGGCCCAGGCTGGTATGACCCTGACCTTGAGTAGCATCTTACCCTCACCAAGAATGATACCACAGTATAAAGACAAAATGATCAATTTCAACAATTGGCTAAAGTATTGGTGTCACTCAAAGGGGATCCAGTGTCTGTCAGCCTGGGATGACATGCTTGACAAGCCACATTGCTTTGCTAGGGATGGCTTGCACCTGTCAAACCCTGGGTTTTCAAATACTGGCCAAGGCTCTTGCCACCCCCATAGTGCCTTTTTTAGGCAAGGCTCAAAAGACAAACCCACCTCCTTAGACAACACAAGGAAAAAGAAACCAAGGGTAATGCTGCTCAACGCCAGAAGTCTAAACCTCAAGATGCATGCACTCGGGGCTCTCCTCAGTATGGAGAATATCGATATCTGTGCAGTAACAGAAACATGGTTCAAGGCTCCCAAGAGCACCCCAGCACTACCAGGCTATACTTCGCTTTTCGGCCCCAAAACTCAGACTGAACCACAAGAGGAGGGGGAGTATCCATATTCATCAAAAATACCCATACCTCCAGGCTTGTGGCACTGCACGAAGCATCTGAGACCATCCATGTGCAACTAACAGTTGGCAAAACTGCCTTCCAGTTGGTAGCCTGCTACAGACCACCCTCCCAAACTCAGGAACCCACTCGGCTTTCCTGAAGACACTGGAGAATATGAAGGTCTCTCCAAACACCATTATATTGGGTGACTTTAACTACCCAAACATACACTGGGAGCACTACTCAAGCCCCAACACCTTAGCCCAATGGTTCCTAGAATTTATAAACTCAAACGCTATGGAACAACTGGTCACCACTCCCACAAGAGGGGAAAACATATTGGACCTGATCATCACCAACATGGGGACTCTATGTTCCTTACCAGAGGTATACCCCTCATTGGTAAGATATGACCATAAATTAATCACTATGGACATCCATATCCCGTCCCCACCCCCAGCAAAGGAAACCACGGTCAAAAACTTCTCAAAAGCAAACTTCCCACTTCTCAAAACCGAGGTGGAATCCTTCAAAGCCCCAGGGCCAGTGGAAAATACGGCCCAAACCGCAGAATCCTTTACAAACACATTCTATGGATACCTACAGGAATGCATGGATCGTGCTATCCAAATAAAACCAAGACACACTCCTCCAAAGGCAGGGGACCTGTCTGGTAGACCCCAGCCATAAATAAGCTGTACAACAGAAGGAGGAAGCTACTACATGATAGAGCAAAATCCCTGAAAGGGAAGGCAACTCTGATCAGTACTAGCAAGAAACTACGATCCCTCATAAAATCATCTAAGGCTAGCTTCGAAAGAAAAATTGCACAAGACGCTAAATATAATCACAAGGCTTTCTTTAGTTATGTCAAAAACTTGGGTGGAAACTCCCAGATATGCTCTGAGTTAGTGCAAAATGACAAAAAATACACTGAACCCACAGACATTGCCAACATTCTGGCAGACATGTTCAGTGCAAACTCCCCACTCCCCCAAAATGAGCAAATGACTATCCCAACAGAGTGTAGCCTCCCTGACATCACAGATGCACAGGTGAGAGCTGCCCTCTCCAAAGCAAAAAACACAGCATCAATGGGACCGGACGGTGTCCTGGGCTGCGTTTTACATGAGCTCCAAGAAGAACTGAACCCTCACTTAAAATCACTGTTCAGTCTCAGCCTTACAACAGGATATGTACCCAAAGAATGGCGTACAGCAACAGTGGACCCACTCCATAAAGGTGGTGCCACAACAGACCCCGGAAATTATCGCCCTATAAGCCTAACTAGCCTGGTTTGCAAAGCTATGGAGCGTATTATCATCATGGATCTCATAAACAAAGACATTGGGAACCTCCAAACACTGGATCCTACCCAATTTAAGGGCAGATCTTACTTCTTGAACCTGGTCAATTTCTTTGTAACAGTCACCAAGGCCATAGACGAAGGGAAGGTAGTCCACACAGCCTACCTTGACCTTGCAAAAGCCTTCGACACAATACCCCACTCGGGCATCATAAATAAGCTCACCAGCCTAAATATCAACCAATATGTCACAAGATGGGTTGCAAACTGGCTTAGGGATAGAACCCACATGGTCAGAATTGCAGGTGCCATGTCAGACTCTAAACCAGTTACAAGTGGCGTCCCACAAGGCTCAGTTCTGGGACCTCTCTTGTTCAGTATATATTTCTCTGAGGTACAGGCTAACACAGGAGGACTATGGCTGACAAAGTTTGCAGATGACTGCAAACTGGGGGCCATAATCGACTCGCCGGCTGACACAAGCATCCTCCAAAAAGGTCTCACAGAGACGGATAACTGGTGCCAGAGCCATGGCCTAAAGCTAAATGCCAGAAAGTGCATAGTCATCCCCTTTGGGAAAAACAAAGTGCCCACAAATTACCACATATCCCAGAGGCTCCCCTCACTCTGGAACAAAATCCCAATCCATGTCACACAGAGCCCGTCAATGACCCTCTTCAAGAATAATCTTCACGTTTGGATGGGAGATCGTAAATTTACACCTGGGATCTCTTCTGTGTCACTGCTAGACAGAGGCATGGTAAACTAACCTTAAATGGGCTATCTTCTGTGACCTACTATACAGAGGCACAGTCAACTAATCTAAGAAGGGTGGCGAAAGCCAAACACACTCTGGCTAGGCTTGTAAATGCCGTAGGGCAGATAGCCTAGTATCAACCTATGAACCTATGATCCCACACAACAGGTTCAGTTTTTAATTTATTGTACCTTCTCAAAACCTTATTACATTCTTCCTCAGATATAATTATACCCTCCACTGTTGCCCACTTCCTTAATTTCTCCATCTCCAGGCCATATTTGCTATCAACAAACCTTGCATATATATTTCTGTATTTACATTCTAATTGTAAATCCCTTCCTTTGTGAGTTCTTTTATGTAAAACTTCATGAACTGATCACATTATACCAGCCGTTACTAAAGAAGACTTAGCAACCAGTTTTATTTACATAAATTGCAAACATTCCACTGTTTTCAGGCCATATCTTTCCATCCATTTTCCCAACTTATAAATCTTCTTAATAGTGTGTGTGTGTGTGTGTGTGTGTGTGTGTGTGTGTGTGTCAATTATTTCCCTGCATTTTCTTTCTCAGCATGTTTTGTTTTCTGTTCACTCTTAGCTTGTTTTTGAGTTATTTTACATAGTCAGTTTGTGTTCTGCAACAAAGATGAAAAACTGACTTTTTTCTTGCAGCAGGGCTGATTTCATCCTTAGCAGCTCAATTATTACTGATTAACTTTTATGGGCTGTGGTTTTGACATAGACCTTTTACTGCATTCTTCCCATTTGAAATGTCTTGCTTTCTGTCTCCAGTTTCA
Organism: Protopterus annectens; assembly: GCF_019279795.1. Classification (NCBI taxonomy): domain Eukaryota; kingdom Metazoa; phylum Chordata; order Ceratodontiformes; family Protopteridae; genus Protopterus; species Protopterus annectens. Next base: position 481,108,235 of record NC_056735.1, read on the forward strand.
TTACTGTGCAAGAAACTCTGTATTGTTAAAGAGTCTCCTGGTAGGGACACCATAGCTCTTATATTCTCATGGCCACTTTAGGACAGTTATTTTTAAATCAGGATGACTAGTTGCCACCCTACCTCATTCTAGTCATATAGGCAGCTCTTTCCAACAGCTTCATTCCTGCTTCCACATATAGCCTGACTCACTCCATCAAGTAGGAGCTAATTCCCCCAAAAAAATTCATTTATTTATATTTCAGCTCATACAGTTAGCTAGCAATGGGTATTTTATTGTTTGTTCTGTCTCTAGCCATTTATTTTGGTACAAAGCCTAGATATTTCTCCCCCTTTACGCAAATGATAGCCTCACTTTAGTGTAAATCAAGGTTAAGATTATTAATCAAGTAACTGAGCAAATTACTGATATCAGCCACCATCTCATTCATTACTGCTCCGTTATTAAAGCGGATCATTAAATACAAAGTTTTTCAACCAGTACTCATGTTAACCAAGTTTCTGAACCAGGGAAAATAAATTATCTTTCTTTTCTACCCTAGCCTTCCTACACATGTAACTGTTTAGCAAATATCTTCAACGGTCTTATTTTTCTTACCAAGCCTTTCACTTGTATGCTACCACTGCCTTAAAAAGTTTGTATGAATACTGGCGCTCCTAAAACATCTGTACATATATCATGTGCAAAATGAATAGTATAATGCATTTGTATTCTGTTAGTCAATGGCCTCCAATAAGTGACTTCTTACTTTTATCAGCTGTTGGATAGGACTGATCTATTCTGACTCACTCAGTGCATCTACGACATGAAATAGAGCTGCTGGATTTTCCTTCTAATTAAAACTTAGTATCCAACAAAATGAGTCTTATCAAATGCTATGAATATAACAATGAACTTGATTTGCCTATGGAAATTATCTTATCCTAGAAATAAATGTGACCCTTGATTTTCTACTATTAAAGGGCTAAAATGTAGACCAGAGAAACAGCCAGCTTTACTAAGCAAATGGATTGATTTTCTGGTGCTTGCACTTGGTGGCAGTAAGCCCAGATGGTATGTATTTCATGAGTAATTGGCGTGGTTGCTGGAGCTTTGGCAGGACCAGTCTGAAAAGTTCATTTTTTTTTCTCCCTCAAACACCGCAAGTCTTGTTGGTTTTGTATTCTTGTAGCATTTTGATTGTTCTACTTTATGCTGTGTATTCCACTCCCCAATACTTCTACTGGTCCAACTTATTTTATGCTCTTATCATTTGAAGCTGTGCTGAACATATGACTATTCATTCAATGACTCTCTCAACATTCAAATTCCATTTACCATATTTCTAGACAGTTATGTTACATTTGCTTAATGTCAGAAGGAGATAATTATCATATGTAGTCTGCTCTGAAAGTAGACTGAGCATTCAACTTCCTCTCCTTTTCCCCTATGTTGTGCCATTTTGAATGCCTCTATGGAATCCCTTTACCCATATGTTTTTGTAGTCTGTTCGAAGAGTTTACAACTTTCGCCACAAAGATGCATTTTTTCAAACACAAGATGCAGTCGGTTCTTAGAACCTTAACTTGTGCCACCCCCACCCCCATTTCTTTTCAGGCCGCCATCTAGAGGTCTTTCTACCATGATCTTGAGTATCCATATCTTGCTTCTCCCCTCATCTTTTCTGATCTCAAGTGAGAAAATCTTTAGCTTCTCCAATCTCTGCTCATATCCCTTTTCTCCCATCCCTTTCACTCCTTTTCCTCTGAATTCTTTCCAGCAGTTTGAACACTCTTTGAATTAACAGTGCAGACTTTCAAAACAACTGTGTCAAGTCTCAAGTGAGAAAATCTTTAGCGTCTATATTCTCTGTTCTTACAATAGTGTATTAAACCAAGCAGTTCAGTCTATATTATCCAAAACACATATATTATCTAGTGAAGAATTTCAACAATCAAGGGAATGATGAAACACAATGATAGATCTACTAGATATTATATCTGTTTTTATTTATTTATTTATTTATGCAGCATTAGTAAGCAGGTGTGTGGACTCTCTATGAGAAACTATTCAGCCTAAGCCGTACAGTAAAGTATAAGCAAGTAAAAATGACCATCCATACATAATGCTTACAAGGTAATACATCCTAACAATTAGTAAGCACCAGTTACAAAGTCCATTCAGTGCAGTATTCAGTCTTATTCAAGCCCAGTAAATGCAAAATTCAGATCATTAATCAGGTAGTTGAAACAGATACAGTATACACAACATCAGACACAGTATGTAGCTACAGATTTTTTAATAAGCTTTATCAGGGCAAATTAACTTGTTTAAAAATATGTGTATAAACAATCAGCATTACATTCCACCAATGTAAAGGAGGTGCAAAAAGTAGTTGAATCTAGTCAAAGAGTGATTAAAAAGGGTAAAGCCTTGCTAGCATAGTACAAAAACATACAGAGCCTTTACAGAGTAATTTCAAGTACATCTGTTTACCATGTGGTTATAGAGAGCTTGGAAAGTAGCACAGTATTCTAGTGACGGAGATAGATTGAAAAATAGGCATAGAGTGATATTTATCAAAAAAGATTAATAATAATATCAAAGAGAAATGAAAACAAGAACAGTCTGACAGACAGAAGGTGCAGGGGTGAAATGTCCTTATTGGTGAATATATTGAGAAGGAGAGGTATTATGTTTCCATAAATGACAAGGAGCTAAGACGAAAATGCTTATAGAGACAAAAAAGGAAAAGAGGCCTGTTGATCCTCTCAAATGCATAGGTAGTGTATACGTTTTCATTGGATACTAGTTTATTCCTAGATATTATTATGAGCATCTGTGACAGTTAACAGGTGTGTAATGTCTAAACATCTGTGGGTGCACAAATAATGCTCAGTAATGCAGGATACAAACTGAAAAAATTTCTTTTGTAATACTACCAGCTTATTTGCATTTGTGCAAATGTTAGGCTTCCATAATCTCATTGGTTTAAAGGTTTAGTTGTCATCGCTATCTACATGGACATTTAACGCCTGGTGTTAATAAGGGTATGGGTTTTACCTCCCTTATATCGCTTTCTCAGTACTTGGTGACAGCAGGGACAATTTTTCCTCCTACTGTTATTCTAGCTCAGTCTCTACTGGCAGCAGGTAAAACTCATAACGCTGACTCAGCTGATTCTTACTATATCACCCAACTGACATCAGTCTAAAATGGTGTCTTCTCATAACTTTACAGAATTTGTCATAAGCTTATTCACTTCTTACATTTTATTTTGTTTGCAACCAACTACATTTCAGCTTTGTACTTGGTCCCTTCTTTATATTGTCATTACAGTTTCTGGTAACAATACCGAGAAGTGACATTACAGCAACTGGTATCATTATAGGAAAACATCTTTCTCACTGTTATGCAAGACAACAAAGCCATTTAATGTTCACATTCCTTTACATATCTACTGTCTTTCTTCCCTAACCACTGTTCTTTTTGACACTTCTTGCTACAGGAATCAAACAATTAAGCATTCCTAACAAATTTGCTTAACTCTCCGATCTTTTCCTAGCATAAAACTTATTCTCTCAATATGTCCTACATTAAATCTATACATTCACTTTTTTGTTTTCAGCACCACTCAACGGAAGGGAACCAAAACATCTTCTCTTTTCACATTCAACTTCATCTTTCCAGTTTCAAAATCTCCCCAGCTAACATTTTAGACAATCTTTTATCCTTTTGCTCACATAACTAGAAGACAAAGTCTACTCTTCCAAGACTACTGGGATATATTCTACTATTTAAAAAAATATAACTAAGGTATACCCTGTCATCATCAAAATTAGTTTAACATTCGCAAACACAAACTATAATCAACTTTAAAATGAGCATGGGAAAGAATTTAAAATAGCCTAAATAGACATTAATGGTATCAATAATAAATGGCTTAGACTTAAAGTATGGGTAATCATAGAAGAACCGCATATATTGCCTATAACTATGTTTTGGTAGAATAATGACTTCTTCCTTCTACCTTATTAGGTACAAGTCATATAACCAAAGCTAATTCTACAGATGACAAAAGACGCAGATGGACTTAAGGCACATATTTCAATAGGAAAACATACAAATGCATTTTGATCAAGTCTATATCCAACACCCTCCTCAACCTTAATACTAAAACATTTAATAAAGAGTATGTATCCAACAGGCTACTATAAAATAGAACAATGTTGCATGATTATAATATAAATGTTAGTGTCCAGAGAACTGCACCATTAAACAGATACCTATAACTAGAGGGGTTACAGCAAACAGTATGACATCTAAAAAGGGCAAATCCTTCCTTCTGCCTATGCAGAACTGTTTACAGAAACCCTGTACAAGAATGTTAATAGCTGCATAGAGGCAGTTGTACCCACCAGGAAGAAGTGCAGAACTAACTCAAAAAACAAGTCATTCTGGTGGAATCACAAAATCAATCGGATGTATAACAGGAGGAAGAAGATCATGGCAAAAATTAGGGGGTGCAACACCCAGCAGGATAAAAGCACACTCATTAGACTAAAACAACTCAGTGGACAAATAAAGTCTACCAAAGTGAAATTTGAGGTAGGTTTGGTCTCCAGGCCAAGGACAACCACAAAGCATTCTTTAGCTATGTCTGCAACCTCAAAGGCAATACACAGTTGTGTGCAGAGCTCATTGTAAATGGAAACACCTATATTGAGCCAGAAGATATAGCAAACCCTCTGGCTGATAAATTCAGCTCCGACTTTACTCCTCTATCCCCCTCACCCTTCCCTCAGGAAATATCAAATATCAGTCCCCCTACTATCAATAGGGAAGGTCTTTCTAAGACTAAGAACACTGCATCAATGGGCCCAGACAATATCCCAGGATGCCTTCTAAATAGCATGAAACATGACTTATCATGGCCTCTGGAATTACTATTTAACTGCAGCCTCCAAACAGGCTTCATGCCTCATGAATGGAGAAAGGCAAAAGTTATCCCTCTTCACAAAAGGTGGGCCATCTACAGACCCTGGAAACTACAGACTCATAAGTCTTACTAGTCTTATATGTAAATCCATGGAAAGAATTATCATGGAGATGATCAACAGAGATATAGTAAACCTCCAGACACTGGTCCCAACCCAGTTTGGTTTCATCAAGGGTACATCATGCCTACTCAACCTGGTGGACTTCTTTGAGAAGGTCAACAAAGGAATGGATGAGGGCAAAATCATACACACTATCTACCTTGACCTGGCCAAGGCATTTGACACAATACCTCACTCGGACATTGTTGACAAACTCAAGAGGTTAGGTACAAACCAGTATGTCACCCAGTGGATAGCCAACTGGCTCATAGACAGGACTAAGAAGTTAGAATTGGGGAGTCCACCTCTACAAATAGGCCAGTCACAAGTGGAGTTTGTCTATTACACAAGTGGAGTCCCTCAGGGATCAGTCCTTGGGCCGCTCCTTTTTGGCATTTACGTCTCAGAAGTCAAGGCCAATGTCAGTGGTCTCTGGCTGATTCAATTTGCAGATGATTGCAAATTAGGAGCTGTCATTGAATCTCACACTATCACAAATGTTCTCCAGGAGGGGCTGACACAGACAAACAACTGGTGTCCGAGTCATGGACTAAAAGTAAATGCCAAGAAATGCATAAATGTATCCTTTGGGAAGTCACCAGTCCCTGGTAACTATCATATTGACAACACACCCCTTAGAGGTGACCCAGTAGTCAGGGACTTAGGGACAAACATAGATAGTAATCTAGCCTTTGATCATCACGTGTCTATAGTTGTGAGGAAATCATTCTGTGTTGCACAACTTATAAACAAAGATATGGAATCTTAAGTCCAAGGAAGTCATTGTTCCACTGTATTTGGCATTCATGAGACCTATCATTGAGTATAATGCCCCCTTTGGTATGTACCTAACCAGGCATATCCAACAACTGGAACATCCACAGAGTTTCCTTTCTAAAAGAATACAGGGCATAAGTAATATGTCCTATGCAGACCACCTCAAGGCCCTATCCCTGTATTATGTCTCCTACAGGCTTTTGAGGGGAGATCTATGCCTCACATACAGGGCATTGTCAGACCCCACTCTGATGAACCTCCTCCATATCCACAAAATAAACAGTACCAAAATTACCCATTCTAAAGACTTAAACTTTGCCTGTGATATAAACAGGACCTGCTGGAGAGATAGGTATGTATCCCAGAGACTATCCCGTCTATGGAACAGGCTCCCCATCCATGTGAACCAGAGTTCCTCCCTAATCCAATTCAAGTTTAACTTGGACAATTGGATTGGAAACCAGAAATTCATCCCTGGTTTGGCACCTATGTCTCTGATGGAAAGAGGTGACCTGTAAATGATTCATCTCCCAGGTCCATGCCTACCACTTATCAAGGGTATCAGAACTTATCAGAGATTTGGGATGCATGGCTAGGCTTACAAAGGCTCTTGTGGTTCTTAGCCTAGTAAACTGCTATGAAGCTATAAAGTGCAGTTGTATAAGCTGAACTTACCATAACGGCAGATGTTCAAATGTTCACTGCTGTGGTAGCCTTAGCTATATGGGTTATACCCTGTCAAGGATACAACAGCCAGCCAGTTTCCACATTAATACAAGCTTTAATATTGTCATGATAATATAAGGGACCAGTGTCAGAAAGTGGAAATTCTACCCTTAGTGACCATTGCCCCCTAATTTCAAAATGATCTTTTAAAGTACCGAAAAAAGTCTTCATATTTTTTTTTTTTTGATAGGTCCATCACTGAAACATGGTCTTAAGCCTTTGCTCTTTTCTATAAGTACCCATTTTCAACCAAACTAACCCAAACACAGTTGTTTCTTACTACATCAACCAACTAACTTCAATCTAAGACAGTGCCTTCACAGTAACTCAGGCAATAAAGGTGCCTGTGGCTAATAAATAACATCAAGTAAGACAGAGACCTTTCTTGGAAGGACTGGAAAAAATATTCCCACTAATAAGCTTCACCAAACCTACATGAATTTCAGAAAAACAGTTGTCTACTTACCTAAGGAATAAACAACTGGTGCTAGCTTCAAGCCTCAAACAATTATACAAAACAATAAAACAACTAGAAGGCCACGTTTCAGCATCTGATACTTGGACTAATACCCCTACACCTCCTATCAGCAATCCTGAATTTGCCAAAGAATACAGGTAGTTCTTTCTTACAATTCTCTATACAGCAATAAACCAAACCCTAACACTTACAAACGACCTACAAATAGACAGCTCTGCATACCTATGTCAAATATACTCCCCAAATAGTCCTACATTTTCAAACTAAAACTACATCAAAAATAAGATAAAGAGCTTCCTATCTGTTCAGATACAGAAGTAATCTAGTTACCCACCAAACATTTTTAGTTCAATTAACAGGAAACACTTTTTTTTTAGTCACACATTTTATTTTACAAGGACTGCGGTGGTGGTGCTGCGGAAGCGTTGTCACCTCACAGTAAGACGTTGTCCTGTTCGATTCTCAGCTAGAGCGTCTTCAGTGTGGAGACATGGGTGAATGGGCATACCTTTGTTGAAGGTTGTGCGTCACAGCTGGCAACTCGGCACATAAAAATCTACTGCCAATCATTAGCGGACCGGAGTTCTGCTGTGGCGACCCCTAACCGGGAAAAGCCGAAAGACACAACAACATTTTATTTTACAAAAAAAAAAAAAATAGCTATCAAGATCACCAAGAAATTCTTAAGCAAAATAGACAAAAATGCTGTTGTGGATTTATTAAGCTCTATCCAACCTTCCTAAGGATGGCAGCACCTTTCATAGCCAACCCACTTACATTAACTTATAATCTGTCTCTAGCCTTTGGCATTGTTTCTGCACAATTTAGACATGCTATCACAGTATCATTGTCCAAGGTATTATCTCCCTTCGTGGTAAAAGACTACAGCCCAGTTGCAAAAATTTGTCCAATAAATATTTGAAAATACATATAAAAAGATTTTTAACCATTTATATGAGTAGAATTTTTTTTGTGTGTGTGACCAGCAACACCGTTTTGCAAAGACTTTATGACTATAACTGCATTGTACAATATAACTAATGCTATTTACTGCAAAATCAATGATGGTCTACTCACAGATGGGGTATTTCTTGACATTACTAGACATATGAGACAGTCAGTCATACTGTGCCTTTAAATAAACTCAGCAGACTTAACAATGGAAACAACAAACAATGCAAACACATTAACTTGATCAAGAAACTAGCAAAATAGTTCCACATCCCAACCTCTGTTAGTGATGTCTCGCAGAGGTCTTCTTTGAAGGCACTCCTCTTTTAACTCTTTGTGGATGACCTAACTTTAGAACTTCCTTTTTTCCTTTTCTTTAAATTGCTATGTACTCAGATGATATACTCTTAATAGAATCTGATAGAACAGCTGACAGCCTCCGACAAAAACTTCAAAGTAGTTTTACCAAATTATCTTAACAGACTGACAAATTGACAATTAAACCTCCATGAATTAGGAGTTGTATTATTCTACTCACTGCAAAAGCTTGTCAGTTTACTCCCTCAGCCACCAAATGACCCTCTCAATAATACTGTTCTAAATGCACAGGAGCAGAAGTATAGACACATACTTATCTTTTACTTCACATAAAACAGTTAATTTTGGATCAACTGAAACTCTGGTGCAAGTCAATTGACCAGATCTTTTCCATTTCACAGCAATGCATAACTAGGAATGTTAGTGTTCCCAGAACTGAGTATAGTCTTCCAGTCATTGCTTTCCATTCCATTTCAAATATTCATATGTTACAATTGTCAGAAAACAAATAGAGGTATTGGGAAATAAATAGTATACTGCATTAGGAGAAAGATCTATGAATAGTGATGTGCATAGGGGAAATGAATCAAACACACATGTAGCACAGCTACGCTAACAGAAAACATAGCTCAGTATGCATCACATGCAAATGACTGCATAATGACAGGCAAATGAGTGTCAACATGTTAATGGCAGCAACCGTGTATGCAACTAATAAAATCAAACATGGCAGCTTGATTCAGAAGCAAATATAAGTTGCATGATAAGCCACAGTAATCACAGTAACTATGCACCAGCATTTCTCTGTGAAAAGATGTACCACTCAAACAAAGATACTAGGAGTAGCATCTACATTAGTCTGTCAGCGTGAGTTAGTGACTGCCTTAAAAGCTAGTATCCATGATGTTGAATGCCATCACCCTCCATGCTGCAAAAGAGTCCATCAGTGGATGACATACAATCACCTCTATAACCTGGACATAGTCAACTGCTACCACATGGACAGAGATATCATATGGGATGATAAAATGGTGCCATCCTTACAAGAGATAAATAGATGTGATACTGATGCACACGGAAGACCATATTTGTTTCCTATGGAGAGTAGAGGGGAGAACCACCACTATGCATACATTCTATAATATAGCCCATTTCTCTGAGGTCCTTGGAGCCACTGATTGGACAAATGGCATACAATACTGCAGACAGTCATCAAACGTGTATTTGGAGTACTATAGTCTCGCTACCATGACTTAGATACATTTCGCTGTGCACTGCAGTATGCAGCAAGATATCTCTGGTATACACCATGCTACACAGCATGGAGTGATGAACACAGTTACAGCATGGGGAGACCTCACTACTGATTGACATATCTGATCTATACAATCAGTAGAAGAGGAACCAGGTGAGAATTCAGATGATGGAAAGGCTGCAGCAGACCTCCATGTGAAGCAGAAGAGCATGTAATGTGTTTTGACACTGGGAAACAGTGGGCTCACACATATGAGCCAAGGCAGGGCAAACATGGGACGAAAATGATACTCACAGTTACAAAACCAGGCTATGCATTACAGAGCACTGACTTGTCACACTGTTCATCAAACATCACCATACCCAGACTAGCCAGAGGAGTGGGCAGGGCTCAGTTTTCATCCTCTGCATAGGTGGAGGGGAAACAGTGACATGGGCCAGCAACACCAGCTTAGATGAAAGGTCATAGGTGATACCTATGGTAAAAGTTTGTATATGGCTGGAAATTGTGAGGTGATATGGATCACGTCCTCAGGTACTGTTGTGGAGATCTCATGGTGAAATGCTAGCTTTGTGTACTATGTGTTCCTGCAGTGTTAGCTCTGGGGATATGCTGTCCAGATGAAGGCATAGTGTGTGTGTTGCATATGCAAGAAAGTCAGTGTGACCAATGCTGTGTGATAGAGTGAGATGGATGACTAGGACATATGCCACATTTGGCTAGGGATACGTGACAGTCAATGAAAAACTACGAAGGAATGGACTGTTTTTGAAGAGTGGGACCCTGTGAAGGATGCCTGGTGGGATATGACCTCAATGAATTGGGAAGAAAGTCTACCATGTCTCTATGACCATCAACAGGCAGAGGATGGAGGCCACAGTGGACCCATTTCAATGTTAGCCATGTTCACAAGATGGTCCACAGCCAGGTCTGGAGGCTGCAGAAGAGCCAGATATATGTTGGCCATGTCCATGTGACTGACGAAGTCCAGAAGTGCAGACCATAGTGGAGCCAGACATCTGTGCAAAGTGGTTAAGCACACCTGAAATGTGTAACCATCATGCACTTCAGGTACGTTAGCCAGTTGTCAGCATCCACAGGAACACACTAATGGCTGCTGTGCAAGCTGCATTGACTGTATTTGCTGCAATAGTAGGAGGTACTAAAGCCATGAAGGCCATACAGCACATTGAGCAACACTGACAAGATATGATCAGCATCACTGCTAAGATCATAATCCTGAACATCAGATGATTGATGTCTAGGGTAACATCCACACCAGGTAGTAAGCAAGCTTCCAGGTGTTGACAACCATCAATATACTTATTCCCAATTACTTGTGTGTGCCTCATTTAGTCATTTCAGCCCTTACATTCTAGACAGATTACTGCTGACTGCATATCATTTGTGGGATTCACATTGATGGGACATCCTTCACTGAACACAGGCCATGTGGGAGATTCATCCTGGGCTTCTGCAATTTTCTCAGGTCTGTCTGGGAGAGGGGAAAGTTCCCTCTGCTGTTAGTACTGCTGATAGTGTCACTGTATCCTCTGACTGTGTAATCTGTACAGTGCAATCAAAATCAGCCTTTACAGACATGCTGACATCAGGCATGTATAGACCTGCATTGTTGGATCTTCTCCCAGTAGAACATGCAAATGCATATGCATAATATACCAGTGCTTAAGTTGCAGATGTGTAACCATCACCACCTCTTACCATCATATCCCTGTATGACAGAAATGCATTGCAATATGTGGGAGGAAACAGTTCAGAGGTGCAAAACAATGTCCCATTGGAATGGCTTGTCACATAACTCACTCAGCGAATTCCCTCGCAGACACATGAGCAGTTGTAACCTGTGTTACAGGTGTTCACAGCTGTATCTCCGATATTCCCCTATACCATTAAACCAGATAATCATATGTGAGTACACCAGGCTGATGTGCTAGGCAATGCTGTACAGGAATGGCATTTTGTACTACTCATGTGGGTATCTCTAACAAAAATGTGGGCAGTCCTGACTATCCTAGCACCCATATCCAATCCACCACTTGCAGTGTCCTCTCAGTGTCTTCATTGAGGGTTATAAGGAAGTCATATCTGTCTGTCTGTCATCTTGAGAGTTTGCACCACTTCTTGACCTGTTCAAGGCCATATCTTGGGCTCTCTCTGCTCTTCGCATGCAGGATCATCAGTCCATAAGTCAAAGAGTACCAGAAATACAAGGTTTAGGGACCTGAATTTTGTCTGTGACTTAAAGAGAACATGCTGGAGACACAGATATGCATCCCAGAGAATGCACCTGCTTTGGAACAGGCTTCCCATCCATGTGAAGCTGAGTTTGTCTATTACTCAGTTTAAGTGCAACCTTGACCCGTGGATGGGGAATAGGAAATTTACAGCAGGCCTGGCACCCATGTCTTTTATGGACAGAGGTAGCTTATAAATACCTGTCCCTCAGTGTCTTATTTGGATAGAGGATATCATTATTCTTCCAGGAAAACTTGGCAAAGCTTAAAAGTCCTCCCGAGTCATTAGCCTAGTAGCAGTTTGTGAATCTATAAAACACACATGCAGCACTCTCTGATTGTGTTCTCCACCAGGATTTATTTGCTGCACCATTTCCTATCAAATTTGGTCCTAGAAGGCCGTGTCTTTCTTATTCTTGTCCAGAGTTCTCCTGTCATGACTGCATATGGCCTGAAGCACATTTTCAGTCTCCTGCAGGGTGGACTTTTCTATGTGCTATTGTTCTTTTAGTGCCATTACAGTTGCAATCCATCTGGAGGTACACAAGTAGATCAGAGTATGCATACAGGACTGTCCAGGTTAGGCAGCACCTGCCACCTCACAACCTCTATCATTCCTTGTGGTGGGTACAGCCTCGTGCAATGCTACTATGTAGATGCATTGATACTGTGCTACAGTATGGGACCTGTTGGTATGTGATCCACATAAACTGTCCCTTGTACCAGTGCCAAGAGCACAATGAGTGGCTATTGCACTGCAGGCTCAACATCCCCATTAGGCAGGCCTACAGTCCATGTGGCTGTGAAACACTGCCTCCTTGTTTTCTGTCTTCATCCCTCCACAACATCTATGCAAGCTGTCTTGGCTGTTGTCTATGCCATGTATGATTGCCCTCTTAGGACAACAACCTGTCATAACTGTATAGTAAACCTGGCAAGAATGTGCCCCTTGGAACTAAAGCTGTCCTCTGTGCCCTTTTTGTTTGCAACCCCACACACACACACACACACACACACACACACACACACAGGCACATACAGACAGACAGACAGAGACACACACACACACACACACACACACACACGCACGCACACACACACACACACACGCACACACACACACACACACACACACACACACACACACACACACACACACACACACACACACCAGGATTTCAACCTGCCCTGCATGTTCCCTATGGCCTTTCTGTTCTTTCCTCAATATATTCTTTCACAACCCTAGGATGGCCACTATAGTGTTAACACACACAGCAGGAGTGTGGCAGCCGTACACCTTGGAGCTATCCCTGCAATGTAGAGTGTCTTACCAGTACGTTTGTCTGTTGTCACTTTCTCTAAATGTCAGTATAATTAGAAAGCCTCTGCTTCTGTGAGCTATAACTCAAAGAGGCACATTCTCTTGCATAATGGCAGCTGCACTATAAAGGTGCTTATAGAGAAGTTATTATGCTAATGAAGTAACTTTGTGAGATGGCCACTAAACCATGCCAATAACGCAATGGATTATCAGTCCTATTTTACATGACAAGTCCTACTCCAGCTCATGCACAACCACTGTCATCAATTTAGGTATGTATGTGGCATATGTAATCCTGCCATACTACTAAAGCTTTGCATCACACTAATGACCATGGGCATCAGGCTACCCAGCTGGCTGTCATGATTGTGTTTGGGCATGTAGGTTGCATAGGGGGTGTGTTTGTGTGGTGTGTGTGTGTGTGTGTGTGTGTGTGTGTGTGTGTGTGTGTGTGTGTGTGTGTCTGTAGAGGCCATGCAGCTTTCATCCTCTGCCACACTACTGACCATGTCTCTGCCATCCTCCCATAAATGGGCATAATGTCATGTGGTGACCTTGATGTGTGGCATTGTGCCCCAGCTATCATTTTTACTTCTGGATTTGACCTGATGAGTGGACATGGTCTCAGTAGGCTCTGAATTTGTCAATGCTCACATGTGGTGAAACTGGGAGACAACAATTATTTTGCACCTTTTGCATATGTAGCACAGGGAGCGCCTGTTGGGGGACAAGTACAATGTTTTATGTATAAGATGGCTGCTGTGAGCACAGGCTGCCATAAATATAATAATCTGCACAGGCACCAAACACACCTTTAGTGCCAGTGGGAAGAAGAGGTTAGGGAGAGACAGTCTCTGCTGCATCAAGATTTCTAGTTTTTATTGAGTCGTGCTACAGTAAGCCTGAAAGCATAAGTATAGAAGCTTCCTGCGGTTATGAGAATATTGTGCTCATTAATATTTTATTTCTGCTTTGTTTCAGTAGACTAGCCTGCCAAAGCAAGCAGTCAGGCCAGATTATCCAGGCATTAAGATAAGCATATTGCATTGCCACTATAACTGTATCTCTGCTTACTTACCAAGGCACTGTGCTTTTTTTTTTTTTTTTTTTGACTGGCTAACTGTTGCCTATTTATTCAGAAACTTAGCACTGTGATATTTTTCATGCATTCATAGTGTGTTAATGTCCCACACTATGCCAATTATCTCTGCAATTGACATGTATAACACAACTGTACTGAAACCGTGTGCCACTGTTGGAAGACTTTTTTTTTTTTTCATTTTGACTGTTACAGCATTGCTTAGCTGTTTATTGCCTATGCATGATTGCTACTTTAAGGCATGTTATCTGTGCTATTGGCCCAACCTCTGCAAGTTATCCATGCTTTGCCATGCATCTAACAACTCTGTTCACCCCATTTTCAACAGTATTTATCATTTTATTTATTCAGTTTAATAATTCCATCATTGCTTCATTGTTCATTAGCCATGCACACTGATTTCCATTTATACAGTACGCTACTATCCTACCTACCTGTGACAGTGATACTGGCATTTACATCCTTTGGTGTTATTCTCAGTCATATAAAAGATGCTCCATAGCCATTGATATATGATGCCTTGCGGACTGCCGCTTCTTTTTCTTCTTCTTCAGGGCTAGTCTTAATAGAGTGAACCACATCATACTGACCATTGTGTTTGTGTCCAGTTGTACTTTTATCATATTCTTCCTTTAATTATGTTATTCTGTTGTCATTTTGTTTCTCTCCATTTATTTTATTTTATTTTTTTGCAGGATCAGCCATGGAGCAGGCAGTAGTGAGGTTGCAGCCACCATGTCTTGCATCAGCCAAAAACTCAACTGCTAGTTCCCCAGCAGTCCCTAGGCCTACTTCTCTGTAGAGGGATGAAGGTCACCCTGTGGAAGACAATCTAGAGGGCTTACTGGTGACAACTGGTCTTACTTCTTAAGTAGATGACATAGGCTCCTCTTCAGAGAGTGGCATGGAGTAGCCCTCATGGATTACCCAGTGTGAGGGGTGAGGGCTAAGATGGACTAGCAGCATAATGCCCATAATGACAGCTCAGAACATCAACTCAAGCAACTGTTAAAGCTGAGCAGCTATCCAGCCCTGATAACTGGGCCACCAGCAGAACAGTCTACCCGACGTCAACCACAGAGGTGACTAACCTCTGGGCAGATTCTCCTCCGGAACAGCTCAGCAGGCTGCTCTCACCCCCCAATCCCCTATCAAGATATCCTCCTTCCTTGTATGTTACTTCCTGTCCCTCCTGGTTGTAGTCCAATTCTCTCAAACACCAGCTGTCCAACATTTATTTGTCTGTGTACCTCCAATGTACTCCCCTCTTTCTATTAGTACATTCCATTGTCACTATTTGTCTGAGTTATATGTTTGTGTGCCTTTCCCTGCCAACAGCCCTATAGTGCTCTTTCTAACCATGTTTCCATTACCCTGCTCTTCATATCAAAAAGGGCAACTGTGTGCCAAAAAAAAAATAATACTTTCCTTTTCCCACCCCCATACCACACTTCCCTTGCCTTTTCTTACTGTGTGCTCCTCCTTTCCATTTATGATAATATAACTAGTTAGCATTTTGTTGTGTAGCTATTATGTGAGCACTCAGCTATGACTGTAAACATGTGTGTGTGCAAGTGAACAAGCATCACATCAGGCACACTGCCTGCATAGTGAAAGTCCAGGTCATGTGACCACTCCTAGCACAGTCTCCTTACCTGTACACAGTTCATGCTGTTTTGTATTTCTATGGTTACATTATGTAGCACTGCTCCAGGCAAGTCCTTGCTGTGTTGTCCTTCATGCATACCTAAGACTTGTTGAGCCAAATCACGCTACATCATCCTCTATTTTGAACATTTCATTTTGATTCTTTCAGAATATCCCCCTACACCTGCATCTTTGTGTTGCTAGCTGAACCCCAAACATATCATTATGACTTTCTGAAAAAGTTTCATTGGTTTCTCTCAAAGCTTAACCTGTGTTGGTCAAAAAGTATAGGTATAACTTCCACAAAATTTGCTCCTCTGGGTGTTTGTCTGCATTCATGTATATGCTAAGCAGTCTACACAATAAAATGTAATACAAATTCAAGTTTACTAAAATGTTTGTTAAGATATAGACATAGATACACACACATATATATATATATCTATATATATATATATATATATATATATATATATACACACACACACACTTTGATCTTGAAACTGGCAAAGACTTAGCTGATTTTGATGTCCATGGGAAGTTTATTTAAATCAAATGTAACTTTCTGTGGGAACCATTTAGCTGTTCTGTTACTTTTCTTGATTGATCTTAAAAGTCAAACCTCTTCAACAGTCTCACATTTTTAGAGCTAGATACTTCCACTACAATGGATCATGTGTAGCCTTGCAGTGTGTATATGATTCCCTACCTGTGTGTATAAGAGAATAAAAAGACCTAAATATGAGCCTGTCTTCATATGTCAGAATGTTTAGAGCAGTTATCATTTTGACAAACCTTCTTGGTACTCTTTTCAGTTTAGTTATATGGGATTTAAAGTACAGGAACCACAAGTCATGTTTATGTCCCAGTTTTTGTGTGATTAAACATGTGAAAATGTTTTTAATTACTTAACTTGTCTTGATTTTATAAATTTCCTTATACACCTAATGATTTTATTACATTTTTTGCCATGTGATCTCTTTGGTTAGAGAAACTGAGTTTGCTTTCCGCACAAATTCCTAAATCTTTAAAAAGTGACATATGTTCAAGTTTGCTGTTGCCTTTGTTGTAATCATATTGTACATGAGAGACTAAAAGAGTATTTGCTTTGTATATTGTCAGTGGCAAGTGGTGACTTCAAATTAAAGGGGGGCTGCAGGAGACAGCTGAATGGGTGGGGCCAAGGTGAAGGGGTGTGGCCAACTAGAAAAGGGTGGGGCTATTCCTAACACCACAACTGGAACTTTAATTAAATACGCTGCCCTGGGTGCCAAAACGTCATTACGAGAGTCCAATCAAGACAAAATAGTGTAGAAGAAAAAAATGTCAATGCATTGGCTACATGACAGCTTACTTAATATGTAGATAGAAACAAAAAGGTTTTGAGGTATGAATAAATTACTTTTTAAATCCATTACTGGAATGCCAGTCAAAATCAAGTATAAAAATAAAACAAGCAGCACTTAACTCAAACCACTTCTCCTTGCACTGCAGTTCTAATTATAATTTATATTCAGCTTTATAACAGTAGTAAGTAACATGCTGAAAGTAGCAATCTCCTTGATACCCCCACTTGTAAAAATGTTTCTTATCCAAAAAAGAACTGCTGCCTGACAACTATCTACTTGTTTCATGGGGAAGACATGATCAAAGTAAAAAATGAACAGCAAACAAGAAACAAGCTCAAGATAAATTGCTTAAAGGATTACTGCACAGGTTATGGACCACACGATAGATTGGCATTCTGTTTAGTTTATGGGTAAAGCCTGCAAAGATGACTGCAAGTCTCCAACAACTGTAATGAACTTCTGAAAATACTGTAATCCTGTCCTTTATTACAAATACTGTCATATGCATTTCAATACCCATGGCTTATACGTTATCTAGTTATGTAAATATTCTTTGCATGGCAACATCAAAAAGGCCTTCAATGCTGGTAATTCTTTAACAGTATGCTTATTAAAGCTTACTTGCATCTTACAATCTCCAACAAGCTTGCCTGATGGTCATTAAAGCATTGCTACTTAAACACAGAGCAACAGGGCACTGTGACAGCATGCATTTTCTGAATAATAAGAAGCATAAATCAACAGTATAAAAATATGACAGAAAACCAGAACATTATGCAAAATCAAGGACAGATTTAAAGCCACTGTCGTACTTGTGTGTACCTTAGATGGGGGAATACTCTGCACACTTACACTGCATAACTGCTCCTTGCCTTGCTTGGACACATCCAGAGTCACTGCATGGGGGAGTGGGGTGCAACAAGTATGTCACAATTTGAAATGCCTCTGGCTAATGGTGATGGCTCTGACACTCATACCTCTCAACCTCAGAGCAAGAAATCTGGACAAAGCCATACACAGAAGTGGGACAAAGGCCCAAAATTAAGGACAATTTTTAAATCTTGCTCTTATAAACTTAGAAAGATAATAGAATAGTAGTAGGTCTTGCATTAGTATGAATTTTTTTGAAGGGTATGAAATCTGAAACTCAAATGTCTGCCATTATTTTCTAACTTCTGTCTTTAATGATTTGCCACTAATTTGCCAAAAAAAACATAATTTTATGAAAAATGGACCGAAAATGTGTTGCAAAAATACAAAATTGCCACACAATACAGGTGGGAACCTGTCAAAGAAGGGACACTTTTTTAATATTAGTACTATTAACTTGAGCAGCTGACAAAATAAGAGAAACTACATGATGAGTTTCTGAAATAAAAGTAATTTATAACTCTGATCATTACAGTTATTTATAATTGTAAACCCTCCATGTTTTCTTCCAAAATTGCCATTTTGTGGCGGGATTATTAGGGGGGAGAGCAACATTTTCAGCCAAAATTGGGGACAGTTGAGAGGTTTGGATATTCCTAATTCTATAAAGCAATCTATTTGCACGTACCTCTCAACCTCTTAATGCAGGATATCTGGACAAGGCCAAATATATTGGGGGAACATACAAACAGTACTATAAATTGCTCATGTATAAGACAGTTGATAGAATAACAGGCCTTGCTTTAGCATGCGTTTTTCTGAAGATTATGACATCTGAATCTCAATGTCTGTCATTATTTAGTGACTTCATTCCTAAATGATTTGCCAGAAAACCACAAATGTTATGAGGAACAAACTAAAAATAAAAAGCAAAAATCTATTCATTCTGTAAAAATCTGGACAGTTGAGAGGTATAGTTCATCCGGGGCTGTCTGAGTTTGCTGCCCTTCCCCCCTCAGAAAATCATGGTCGAATGGAGCCTCCCCCCTGCAGCCATTCCAGTGTCCCATTCCTTGGTTATTTTGCCACGTTTACCATAAACACTGTAATGTGCATACTGCTTTACTTCTGCGATGATTTAGACTTTATTTGAAAATTTTATTTTGTATTTTACAGCACAAACACTAATAGATATCTGCTAAACAATGCAATGCAATGCAGTCTCACAATGAAAACAGACTTAGCTTTAAAACTTCTCTGCCCTTGAAACTCACATTCATAGAAACAGCATTAAAATCCACATTAAAAAAAAATACACTTTGCCAATGGCAGAGAAAAATTAACTTTGGGCTGTTTTCAAATCACAGGCCCCTTGCACACAAAATATACACATGCTCTTTAATGCACCTTCCTGACTGTATTAAATTATATTCCTTGTACAATACAGTACAGTTTTAGAGGGCGTTTTAAATTTATTGTTTTGAACATTTTTCCAGTAAACAATGAAACAAAATGCAAACACCAATAATGACAAAACTGCCCAATTCAGAACATTTCCATCATAAAAGTCTACTCAAATTCTACAGTCCACCAGTATCAGTAAATATGCACAATCTCTGAAGTAAAAGTCATCTAAATAATTCCACATTAAAGAGATCTGTAACTATTGAAGAGGCTGCTGCTAGCAAACAACTTTTTTTTAATGGATACACTTTAATTTGCCACTGATATATTTTTGAAAATCCATTTTCATGCTCTAGATGTGGTTGACATGGGCATGCAAAGAAAGTAATGATCATACTGCTCATAAAGACTGTACTGTATTGTACAGGACTTTTATGTGCTATAGATGAAAACACACAACCCTGTCTGAGTAATAACCCTACCGAATATCATGGAGTAAAATCAAAAAAGGACACCTTCGCTGTAGTGTCCAAAACATCTGCTCCTTATGCATATGAAGCCATCTCCGAAATGTA